>NC_135305.1:168087059-168391482 GCF_048772815.1 Callospermophilus lateralis
GTCCACAGAACACACATAATCTATTATATAATAAATACATGGATTCAAACTTTGATCTAATTTTAATACATTACTGCTAGAGAGAGGAAACTATTTTTTTAATTGCACTCAGAATAAATGTATAAACCTCCTCACAATTTTCATTAAAGCTTCCATGTATTTTGTTGATGGAACAATCGAAGGAGCTCTTGGGAAAAAGATTTGATATTGGTGTAAGAATAATCTAAGAATTGGAACTATTTATAAAGCAAAAAAATTTTTCAAAGCAAACTTCTTGTTTTTCTCACTTGGAAAAGTAGCTATGTTTCATTCAGCAATAACTCACTCATTCTGAGAGTTTGCACAGAAGCAAGACTTCAACTAAAATTGGTTCTGAAGGATCTTTTATGAACACCCACAATGCAGAAGACCCCAATTAAATTTCCAACAAAGCACTGATGTTTTGAGCAAACAAAGTCGTCTCAGGGAGGTCAAACTATTTGCCAGGATTGTAGTCAAAAAATTAATTACTATCATAACATACGTCAAAACAAATTTTCAGAAGAATACAATACAGTTGTAACCATGTGTTTTGCCTTTTTATATGCAAAACCAATACTCGCTGGAATGTAAATACAGTCATTTATTCAGCAAACTTTAGAAAAAAAAAAAGAAAGGGCCCTTTTCCCCTGTGCCCAGGTGAAATCTGAATAAATAACACAGTTTTAGAAAGTCAGAAAACAAGTACAGAAAGAAGATACAGTATAGGTGATATTTCTGAAAGACTGAAGTCCTCTTCACACAAATAACTCATTTTGAAACATTTGGTTTGCAAATAAAGGAAGTTCTTCAAAGCTCCTGAACAACTAGGCTACACTGCAGATAGTCACCTTGCGAAAAATCCTTTTACATTTAACAGTGTCGGTGCTTATAAGGAAAGCACGCTCATCTCTTAGAGTGCTTCTTTCATTACTAATTTCTTATTAATTCTCTAAACTACAGTGATTAACTGGATATCTTATTCTTAGTTATTTCTCAATATTTTGGCTCTAAGAGATATTTATCGACCCTACAGTGACAGTGAAGCTACATGGCATGATGTGTGGCCACTCTGACCAAGGGGGTGGCTCTTCCAGCAAACCCCTTCTACCATTCTTTTAGATGGAAGAACCAAAACAAGACTAAACAGTGTTTAAAAGAATGGCCATAGGGCTGGGGCTGGGGCTGGGGCTGGGGCTTAGTGGTAGAGCACTCGCCTAGCACGCGCAAGGCTCTGGGTTTGATCCTCAGCACCACATAAAAATAAGTAAATAAAATAAAGGTATTGTGTCCAGCTACTTCTAAAAAATAAATATTTTTTTAAAAAAAGAATGAGCATAATTCCCTTTATTTTTATTCATTTACTTGATACCAGGAATTAAACCCAGGTATGCTTAAACACTGAACCATATCCCCAGCCTTTTTAATTTTTTATTCTGAGATAGGATCTCATTAAGTTGCTTAGTGTCTCGCTAAATTGCTGAGGCTGGCTTTGAACTTTCAATCCTCCTGCCTTAGTCTTCAAACCACTGGGATTACAGGAATATGCCACTGTGTCCGGCCCATTTTTTTGGTCTTTTAAACTAGTTTCTCCAAATTTATTTCTGATTGTTAAAAACACATAAATTTACTGTAATCCCAGCTACCTGAGAGGCAGAGGCAGGAGGATTGCAAGCTTAAGGTCTTTCTTGGCAACTTAGCAAGACCCTGTCTTAAAATAAAAAATAAAAAGGACTTGGGATGTATTCAGGGGTAGTGCACCCCTGGATTCAGTGCCTAGTACGGGGGAGGGGGAAACAAATATGTACATGCACACACATACCAAACAAAGCATATCACTCTTTTGCACTTCAATAGTGGAAATTAAATGAGTTACCTCTCTTAAAACTGTGCTTTTATAGCCTCGATACAAGCCTTGGATGCCCTGAAACAAACAAAAAAAATCAAGAACTTGTTAAGTCAGAAAGGCATAGAAGATTTCTAAATGACATTCTGAAAAAAACAGATTCATCTGCTCTAAAACGTGGGTTCTAAAACATTCACCCACACCGCAGTTCTACAAGAAGTAGGTTCTAAACTCAAGTGAGTTCCCTTAAAAAAATGTGAGCATCTCTAAAAACAAACTGGCTGCCTACATGTTCATTTAGTTTTAGTTGCTATTATTCAATATTTCTTTTCATGAAAAAAGCATGAGATGCTTTGAATATATTTCCAAAACAGATGCATATAAATGTCAATTATCCTTTCATATAAAAAAATATTTCATAACATCACAAATTTATTAATAATTGCTCAGTAAGTTGTGGTATATATTTCCAGACAAACCATGATTTATATGCATGGTCCAATAAGGATCCTATAGGACAGATCTCATTTATTAGGTATTCAATGTCTCCTCATTCTTTGCTTGGGCGACAGACCATTAAGAACAACTTTCTTAAAACCTACATTCATTGAGATTGATTTGGTTTTTTTGTGGGGGGTGTTAGTTACTGGGGATTGAACACAGAGGCCCTCTACTACTCAGCTACACCTCAGCCCTTTTTATTTTGAGACATGGTCTCAGTAAGCTGCCAAGGTTGGCCTCAAACTTGTGATCCTCCTGCCTCAGTCTCCTGAGTTGATGGTGTGCATCACAACCACAGGCTGAGAATAACCCCTATTTAAAAAAAAAAAAAAACCCACCAGTGCCATGTCATGGGCCTTTAGTCCAGCTATTAGGGAGGCTGAGGCAGGATCCCTTGAGCCTAAGAGTTTGAGGCCAGACTAGGCAACATAATCAGATCCTGCTTCAAAAAAACAAAACAAATGAAAGCTTCTATAAAAACTATAAAGGAGAACAGCTAAGTGCTCCCTAGTCAATGTCTAGAAAAAATAATTTTTGACTCAAGCTAACTCTGATCAGAAAAAGAGAAATTTTGACACAAATATTATGAAGTTGGTCACTATTCTAGGTCCATTACTATATTTCTTTTTTGGGCCCTCAAATTCTATAGGGATATTTTAATATAGTTATTCACTTTACATATTTACCATTTGTTCTGTGTCTGGTTCTAAAATAAATATAGGAAGATAACAACAGAATACATATATAATGGTACTTACTATATGTTTGGTCAGAAATTTGAAAAAGAAATAAAACTAGAAATTCAAAAACAAAGAAAAGGCAAAGATAATCTTAGTTTAAAAGTTACTATAATTGAACATTAAATTCAGCTCCAAGGTTTCCTCTTAGGTTCTGGTCATGAGCCACACAGTGTTCCTATTAACTACTATAAAATGGTCCTCAGCAAAGAGAAGAAAGAAAACCTAAAAACATCTCACCTCTTCATATAAGATATCAGAGAATATCTGAAATGTTCTTGAGGAAGCAGATACCTGTGCCCTCTGCTTAACCACTTCTGAAGGAACTCGAATCAGGCAGGCAACCTAAAATATATAAATTTAATTATACCCTGAAAAGAAAATAACTGTTGCAAAAAATTGAAAATTTTTCCATAAGCAAAATTCACAGTAAATATGTATCATGTACAGGTTACAGAAAGATGTCAGAGCAAAACTGATCATCCCTATCCTGGCCACCACCCAAGTCCCTAGACCCCCACTATGCAATAGCTGAGGAGGGCTCTGGTATCCCTCTACTCAGTGCCATCTTTCCAGGTGACATTGCTGCTGACTGGCACATGTCTACACCTTACCAGTCAACACTGGGTAAAGTATACAGCACCTTAAGTTCACACCTCCAAGATTTTACCTTTATGCTTAAAGGTAGCTTACTTATTTTCACAAATGGGGAGACAAATAAAGAATTTGCCAAACCAGAAGGTACTCTGCCCACAGAAGGATAGAGGCAGGGATGGACAAAGGGCGGGAGGGCACAGGAAGGAAGACACTTACACTGAAAATATAAACTGTTTTAATAGAAATCCTCTATGCATTACGCAGTCTGCATAGACACAAACTTTGTCTGCACTTTAGATTTCACATACCTAACTCGGGTATCCACTGTTTTCCATGTGACTAAAGACATTAATTTTAAATTTTTAGAATAAAAATATAATATTCACATCTGAGGCACAGTAGGAAATGTGGACAATCTCTTCCATAACACACGTAACAAAATGAAAGAAAAACAAGAAATTTCAAAAACCATCCCACCAAATAAGTAACACAAGGTCAAGGAGGTCTATATTTTTTCTTCTAATTCCTAATCAGAGAGTAGGGCCCAGTTTGGATAGATTTAATGTAAGGTTTTGTCTTTCCATAATTAAGTGGCTTTAAGGCAAAGGTTGGCAAAATTTTTTGTGTCAAAAACCAAAATAAACACTTTAGACTGCAAACCACATGGCCTCTTCAACTACACTGTTTCAGCACAAAGGAGCTATGAATAAATAATATGTAAATCAATGGTTTGGCTGTGTTCCAATAAAACTTTATTTACAAAACACTACTGCTGGTCTGAATTAAGAGCAAAGCATGCAAAGCAGCAACAAGTTATTCGAAAGGCAGATCGCCCCGCGGCTGGAGTCTGCGGCGCGCACTGGGAAACGACAGGCTGGTGGCGCAGAGATACAGCGATGCTGATTCTGCGGGCTCCTGCCAGCTAGGCATTTGCTGAGCTCAGAGCTGAATTCTGGGTTGGAGACGGGGGAAGGAAACGGTCCAGTTCGGTTCTCCACACCAGTCAGACCACGGAGGAAGCCAGCGGCCACCATCTTGGAGAGCTGACGTCACCATCCTTGTTTTCGACTGATTGCAGCTCTTTCAGCTATAGAACAGGTAATTTCAGGCTGACAATTGTCTGCGTCTCGCAGACAAATTGCTCAGACTTAGTGCTAAATAACACGCAGAAACTGCTTCTTGGAGCCTGCTCCTATCAGAACACGCACCGAGCCCGGAGCGGCGGAGCTCCAGCTCCCGGAGTTGCTCTGGCCCAGGGCTATAGAACCCGCGGAAACTGCTTCTTGGAGCCTGCTCCTGTCGGAGCATGCACCAAGTCCGGAGAGGCCGAATTCTGGCTCCCGGAACTGCTCTGGCCCAGGGATAAAGAACCCGCGGAAACTGTTTCTCGGTCCGGGTCCTGCTGAATACTGTGGAGGCCAGAGGGGCGGAGCAGAGCCACCGCCGGAGCCCGGAACAGGCCCAGCGACCCGCCGGGGTGGTGTCGCGTCACCCCGGCTAGAGCAGGGGCCGAACAGAGCCGCCGCCCGCGCCCGGAACAGGTCCAGCGACCTGCCGGCGTGGTTGTCAAGAAACCCCAATTGGAGTAGGGGGAAAGCAGATCCTCCACCCGCGTCCGCAAGGTAGGCAGGCCTGTGACAGACTGGCAGAACAGCCCCAGCGGCCTGCCGGCGTGGTAGACACGTCACACCACTTGGGGGAGGGGCAGAGCAGAGCCGCTCCCCAAGCCCGCATCAGGCCCAGCGGCCCGCATCACCCCATTTGGAGTAGGGGCAGAGCAGAGCCGCCGCCCGAGCCTGCAAGGTAGACAGACTTGCGACCGACCGGCGGAAAAGGCCCAGCGGTCTACTGGTGTGGTAGACACGTCACACCAATTGGAGGAGGGGCAGAGCAGAGCCACCTCCTGAGCCCGCATGGTAGGCAGACCTGCGACCTACCAGCGGATCAGGCCCGGCGGCCTGCTGGTGTGGTAGACACGCCACCCGTCACCCCAATTGGAGTAGGGGCAGAGCAGAGCCTTCGCCCGCGGTCGGAGCAGGCCCAGCGGCCCAACAGCATCGTAGTCACGTCAACCCAATTGGAGCAGGGACAGAGCAGAGCCGCCACCCGCGCCCAGAACAGATCCAGCGACCTGCCGGCGTAGTAGTCACGACACCTCAATTGTAGTAGGGGCAGAGCAGATCCTCCACCCGTGCCCGCAAGGTAAGCAGGCCTGTGACAGACTGGCGGAACAGGCCCAGCGGCCTACCGGCGTGGTAGACACGTCACACCACTTGGGGGAGGGGCAGAGCAGAGCCGCAGCCCGCGCCCAGAACAGGCCCAGCGACCTGCCGGCGTGGTAGTCACGACAACCCAATTGGAGAAGGGGCAGAGCAGAGCCGCCGCCCGCGCCTGCAAGGTAGTCAGATCCGCGACTAACTGGCAGAACAGGCCCAGGGGTTCACGGACGTGGTAGACATGTCACACCAATTGGAGGAAGGGCAGAGCAGAGCCGCTGCCCACGCCTCCAAGGTAGGCAGACCTGCGACCGACTGGCAGAACAGTCCCAGTGGTCCGCCAGCGTGGTAGACAGATCACCCCAATTGGAGGAGGAGCAGAGCTGCCGCCCGCCCCTGCAAGGGAGACTTTTCAACTATACAAGAGCAATATAAATATATAGGGGGAAAATTTCAAAAACACAACAGTTTCACTAAGCAGAAAGAAACACGAGCAATATGAAAAGACAAGGAAAGAAAGGACCACAAGCAATGCAGGTCAACTCAACTTTAGAAGAGATAATAGCTGCAGCAGATGGAATGTCAGATAAAGAATTCAGGATATACATGCTGCAGATGATCTGGAGTCTCAAGGAAGACATTAGACAGCAAAATCAGACAATGAAAGATCACTTCGACCACTTCGACAATGTATTACATAAACAAATCCAAGAAGCAAAAGATCAACTATACAGGGAGATAGAGGTAATAAAAAACAAACAAACAGAAATCATAGAAATGCAGGAAGCAATAAACCAACTTAAAAACTCAATTGAGAATACTACCAGCAGAGTAGAACACTTAGAAGATAGAACATCAGACAATGAAGACAAAGTATTTCAACTTGAAAAGAACATAGACAGCTCAGCAAAACTGTTAAGAAACCATGAGCAGAACATCCAAGAAATATGGGATAATATAAAGAGACCAAACTTAAGAGTCATTGGGATACAGGAAGGTATAGAGGTCCAAATCAAAGGAATGAGCCACCTATTCAACGAAATAATACGAGAAAACTTCCCAGACTTGAAGAATGAGACAGAATCCCAAATCCTAGAAGCATACAGGACGCCGAATGTGCAAAATCATAAGAGATCCACACCTAGACACATTATAATGAAGATGCCCAACATACAGAATAAGGAGAGAATTTTAAAAGCTACAAGAGAAAGGAAGCAGATTACATTTAGGGGTAAACCAATCAGGATAACAGCTTATCTTTCAACACAGACTCTGAAAGCTAGAAGATCCTGGAATAACATATTTCAAAAACTGAAAGAAAATGGGTTCCAACCAAGAATCACGTATCCAGCGAAATTAAGCTTCAGGATGGAAGATGAAATTAAAACCTTCCACGATAAACAAAAGTTAAAAGAATTTGCAGCTAGAAAACCATGTCTTCAAAACATCCTCGGCAAAACATTACAGGAAGAGGAAATGGAAAATAACAATGAAAATCAACAGTGGGAGGTAGGACAGTAAAGGGGGGAAAAATAATCAAAAAGGAAAACAAACCATGTTTAGTAACATAAATAAACAAATACGGCTGGAAAAACAACCCATATCTCAATAATAACCCTAAATGTTAATGGCTTAAACTCACCAATCAAGAGACACAGGCTAGTAGAATGGATCACAAAACAAGACCCAACAATATCCTGCCTACAGGAGACGCATTTGATAGGAAAAGACATACATAGACTGAAGGTGAAAGGTTGGGAAAAATCATATCACTCATATGGACTTCGGAAACAAGCAGGAGTGTCCATACTCATATCAAATAAAATAGATTTCAAGACAAAGTTAATCAAAAGGGATAAAGAGGGACACTACATACTGCTCAAGGGAACCATACACCAACAAGACATAACTATCATAAATATATATGCCCCAAACAATGGTGCAGCTATGTTCATCAAACAAACTCTTCTCAAGTTTAAGAGTCTAATAGACCAACATACAATAATCATGGGAGACTTCAACACACCTCTCTCACCACTAGACAGATCTTCCAAACAAAAGTTGAATAAGGAAACTATAGAACTCAATAACACAATTAATAACCTAGACTTAATTGATATATATAGAATATACCACCCAACATCAAGCAGTTACACTTTTTTCTCAGCAGCACATGGATCCTTCTCAAAAATAGATCATATATTATGTCACAGGGCAACTCTTAGACAATATAAAGGAGTGGAGATAATACCATGCATCTTATCTGATCATAATGGAATGAAACTGAAAATCAACGATAAAAGAAGGAAGGAAAAAACATGCATCACTTGGAGAATGAACAATTGGTTACTAAATGATCAATGGGTTATAGAAGACATCAAGGAGGAAATTAAAAAATTCTTAGAGATAAATGAAAGCACAGACACAACATATCGGAATCTATGGGACACATTAAAAGCAGTTCTAAGAGGAAAATTCATTGCTTGGAGTTCATTCCTTAAAAAAAGAAAAAAACAACAAATAAATGATCTCATACTCCATCTCAAAATCCTAGAAAAAGAAGAGCAAAACAACAGCAAAAGAAATAGAAGGCAAGAAATTATTAAAATCAGAGCTGAAATTAATGAAATCGAAACAAAAGAAACAATTGAAAAAATTGACAAAACTAAAAGTTGGTTCTTTGAAAAAATAAATAAAATCGACAGACCCTTAGCCATGCTAACGAAGAGAAGAAGAGAGAGAAATCAAATTACTAGCATACGGGATGAAAAAGGCAATATCACAACAGACACTTCAGAAATACAGAAGATAATCAGAAACTATTTTGAATCCTTATACTCCAATAAAATAGAAGATAGTGAAGGCATCGAAAAATTTCTTAAGTCATATGACCTGCCCAGATTAAGGCAGGAGGATATAGACAACCTAAACAGACCAATATCAATTGAGGAAATAGAAGAAACCATCAAAAGACTACCAACTAAGAAAAGCCCAGGACCGGATGGGTATACAGCAGAGTTTTACAAAACCTTTAAAGAGGAACTAATACCAATACTTTTCAAGCTATTTCAGGAAATAGAAAAAGAGGGAGAACTTCCAAATTCATTCTACGAGGCCAACATCACCCTGATTCCTAAACCAGACAAAGACACTTCAAAGAAAGAAAACTACAGACCAATATCTCTAATGAACCTAGATGCAAAAATCCTCAATAAACTTCTGGCAAACCGAATACAAAAACATATCAAAAAAATTGTGCACCATGATCAGGTAGGATTTATCCCTGGGATGCAAGGTTGGTTCAATATACGGAAATCAATAAATGTTATTCACCACATCAACAGGCTTAAAAATAAGAACCATATGGTCATCTCGATAGATGCGGAAAAAGCATTCGACAAAGTACAGCATCCCTTTATGTTCAAAACTCTAGAAAAACTAGGGATAACAGGAACATACCTCAACATTGTAAAAGCAATCTATGCTAAGCCTCAGGCTAGCATCATTCTGAATGGAGAAAAACTGAAGGCGTTCCCTCTAAAATCTGGAACAAGACAGGGATGCCCTCTCTCACCACTTCTGTTCAACATAGTTCTCGAATCACTGGCCAGAGCAATTAGACAGACGAAAGAAATTAAAGGCATAAAAATAGGAAAAGAAGAACTTAAATTATCACTATTTGCAGATGACATGATTCTATACCTAGCAGACCCAAAAGGGTCTACAAAGAAACTATTAGAGCTAATAAATGAATTCAGCAAAGTGGCAGGATATAAAATCAACACGTATAAATCAAAGGCATTCCTGTATATCAGCGACAAATCCTCTGAAATGGAAATGAGGACAACCACTCCATTCACAATATCCCCCCCAAAAATAAAATACTTAGGAATCAACCTAACAAAAGAGGTGAAAGACTTATACAATGAAAACTACAGAACCCTAAAGAGAGAAATAGAAGAAGATCTTAGAAGATGGAAAAATATACCCTGTTCATGGATAGGCAGAACTAACATCATCAAAATGACGATATTACCAAAAGTTCTCTATAGGTTTAATGCAATGCCAATCAAAATCCCAATGGCATTTCTTATAGAAATAGAGAAAGCAATCATGAAATTCATATGGAAAAATAAAAGACCCAGAATAGCAAAAACAATGCTAAGCAGGAAGGGTGAATCAGGCGGTATAGCGATACCAGACTTCAAACTATACTACAGAGCAATAGTAACAAAAACAGCATGGTACTGGTACCAAAACAGGCAGGTGGACCAATGATACAGAATAGAGGACACAGAAACCAATCCACAAAACTACAACTATCTTATATTTGATAAAGGGGCTAAAAGCATGCAATGGAGGAAGGATAGCATCTTCAACAAATGGTGCTGGGAAAACTGGAAATCCATATGCAACAAAATGAAACTGAATCCCCTCCTCTTGCCATGCACAAAAGTTAACTCAAAATGGATCAAGGAGCTTGATATCAAATCAGAGACACGGCGTCTGATAGAAGAAAAAGTCGGCTACGATCTACATACTGTGGAGTCGGGCTCCAAATTCCTCAATAGGACACCCATAGCACAACAGTTAATAACTAGAATCAACAAATGGGACTTACTCAAACTAAAAAGTTTTTTCTCAGCAAAAGAAATAATAAGAGAGGTAAATAGGGAGCCTACATCCTGGGAACAAATCTTTACTCCTCACACTTCAGATAGAGCCCTAATATCCAGAGTATACAAAAAACTCAAAAAATTAGACAACAAGATAACAAATAACCCAATCAACAAATGGGCCAAAGACATGAACAGACACTTCTCAGAGGAGGACATACAATCAATCAACAAGTACATGAAAAAATGCTCACCATCCCTAGCAGTCAGAGAAATGCAAATCAAAACCACCCTAAGATACCATCTCACTCCAGTAAGATTGGCAGCCATTCTGAAGTCAAACAACAACAAGTGCTGGCGAGGATGTGGGGAAAAGGGTACACTTGTTCATTGTTGGTGGGACTGCAAATTGGTGCAGCCAATCTGGAAAGCAGTATGGAGATTTCTTGGAAAGCTGGGAATGGAACCACCATTTGACCCAGCTATTCCCCTTCTCGGTCTATTCCCTAAAGACCTAAATAGAGCATGCTACAGGGACACTGCTACATCGATGTTCATAGCAGCACAATTCACAATAGCAAGACTGTGGAACCAACCTAGATGCCCTTCAATAGACGAATGGATAAAAAAAAATGTGGCATTTATACACAATGGAGTATTACTCTGCATTAAGAAATGACAAAATCATAGAATTTGGAGGGAAATGGATGGCATTAGAGCAGATTATGCTAAGTGAAGCCAGCCAATCCCTAAAAAACAAATGCCAAATGTCTTCTTTGATATAAGGAGAGTAACTAAGAACAGAGTAGGGACGAAGAGCATGAGAAGAAGATTAACATTAAACAGGGACGAGAGGTGGGAGGGAAAGGGAGGGAGAAGGGAAATTGCATGGAAATGGAAGGAGACCCTCAGGGTTATACAAAATTACATACAAGAGGTAGCGAGGGGAAAGGGAAAAATAATACAAGGGGGAGATATGAACTGCAGTAGAGTGGGTAGAGAGAGAAGAGGGAAGTGGAGGGGAGGGGAGGGGAGGGGGATAGTAGAGGATAGGAAAGGCAGCAGAATACAACAGACCCTAGTATGGCAATATATAAATCAATGGAAGTGTAACTGATGTGATTCTGCAATTTGTATACGGGGTAAAAATGGGAGTTCATAACCCACTTGAATCAAAGTGTGAAATATGATATATCAAGAACTATGTAATGTTTTGAACAACCAACAATTAAAAAAAAATTTAAAAAAAAACACTACTGCTAGTTTGCCAACCCTTTCTCAAGGAATAAACATTGGCAAATTCTTCTTTGATATCAGCCTTGGCAGGAGCAAAATAGGCACAGAACACATGTGATCCTCAGCACCCCAAGATACAAGGGACAAAGATGATATATGATGTGATCCTAGATGTCAGAGACAGCCAGCATGCACACAATACGACAGAATATTAAAAACTAGCTAAACTAGCTATTCGTTATGTTGATGCACAACAAGAGATATGATTATGACAAGAAAAGATTCGTTTCCTGAAGTTATTTTCTCCCCAATCTAACAGTATCTGCAAAACAATAAAATCTGATTTTCATTTCTCCATCAAGCATTTGAATGCTCATTATTCATAGAGATGTCTGCAACTGCAGCCAACATATCTTCCCACCTAGACTTCCTTCAAACTTGCTTAATTCAGTTCAATAAAAATATAGTGAGCCAGACACTGCACAGACAAGGACCCTGGGAAACACGGAGTCTGGGTCTGAAGCCCAGCCTCCACGACCAGGGAAAACAGCCAGAGGTTATTAATTCAGAGAACATTCCAAATAAACGGGCAAGAAAGGTGTACCATACACATCAGATTTTTAAACTGGGTATGAAAAAATGGGAAATACTCATTAACAATACTGGTTACATACTGAAATAGTAACACTAGGGATGTGTTAGGTTTAATAATATATGTTCTTAAAACTCATCCCACTGGGGCTGGGGATGTGGCTCCATGGCAGAGCATTTTGCCTCACATGTGAGGCCCGGGTTCTATCCTCAGCATCATAAAAAAAAGAAAACGAAGGGGCTGGGCTGGGGCTCAGTGGCAGAGAGCTCACCTAGCATGTGTGGAGCACTGGGTTCAATGCTCAGAACCACATATCAATAAATAAAATAAAGGTCCACTGACAACTAAAAAATATTAAAAGAAAAAGAAAGGAAGAAAGTGAAAGCCTGGCACATAGGCATGTCATCTCTCCTCCACCATCCCCTCATCACACTGCTCAAGCAACAGACTCCTCTGTCTTTCTCACATTCTTCCTAGTAGGTATCGCTTTGCACCCAATTAGGAAGGCTGAGCATGTGCAGATCTAGGGAGGGGCAAGGACCACTGCATCAAAGCCCGGTCAGTATTCTGCTGGCCAGGGAACTGCAGAAGATGGCTCAACCATGTCTGCCAGTCTTCCAGGAAGACCTTTTTTCCACTGCGTAGATAGAATCAGCTCAACTGCAAGCAACCAAGAACCGGCTTGACACTGAAGGGGACCAGAAGCCCCACATGGAGATTTGCACAGCAGTGCGTGGTGAGACCTGAGCAGGACAAATATGAGGGTTATTAGAGAGCCATTTCAACAGAGGGGTTGGGCAGGGAAGTCACCAGTAATTTACAGGGGCTGGGGACATGGCTCAGTGCAGTGGTAGAGCATTTACCTCGCATGCATGAGGCTCTGCATTCAATTCCCAGCACCACAAAAATAAATAAATTTTTAAAAATAAGTAGAAAAAGAAGAAGTGGTTTACAGACACAGAGAGGAAAATGCAGACTGCTGCTGGCAGGAGTTGAGGCTGTAGCTCGGTGTGCAGTGTCTGCCTAGCTGGCCTGATGCCCTTGGGTCAAGCCATGGCACCACCACAAAACAGGACAGAAGCAGGGGAAGGTGAAAAAGGAGCTCATAGTTAAAGGGGGTGGGTGTCAGACATAGCCTTCCTGTTTTAGTGCCAAAGGCTGTATCTGCACTCAGGATGAAGGAAGCGCAGAGAGAGGCCAACAATATGGGAAAGAGATGGACACTAGAGGACTCAGAGGCTTGGAAAAAGGTGGAGCGTGGAGGTGTGGCGAGCACCCAGACCCCTAGGCTCAGGTGCCACCTCCTGCTTCTGCACAGGTTCAACCCGAGAAGGTCTGGCTAAAGGTCTTCAGGCTATAACTGTGACCCCCAACTCTGTGTGGCCACTTGAGCACTCCCTGGCTTTCTTAGGTCTCATTTTTCTCTGAAGTTTTCACAAAATTAAAATGTATATGCCTACATAATTATGTATCATTTTTCTTATTTGACCTGAACCAGAAATCTTTATAGCATCCTTTTAGGTTACAGATTCTATAATTCTTAGTTTCCCACCATCACACTTTCTCTTCTCTGCCTAAAAATATATCCCCTCCTTATTCTTAATTCCTAAATAAACTCTCTGAGCTTCTTTTTTACTTATTAACTTAATCTGTATAACTTTAAAAATACATACATTATCTTCTCTTCTACTAAACCATAAGCACCTTCTGGTCAAGAAGACAATATGTGGTAGAGCCTTGCCTAGCACACACGAGGTGCTGGGTTTGATCCTCAACACCACTTAAAAATAAATAAAATAAAGGTATTGTGTCCAACTACAACTAAAAAATAAATATTTTTTTAAAAAAGAAGACAATGTGTAGCACCCTTACTATTCAACTGAGGGAAAAATCTCTCTACTATATATTTTTTTTTTATTATTTTACATAGAAAGTGCATGCAAATTACCCAAGAGGAAAAAATCACCCCCCCACAAAAAAATGCCACAGAAATGACTTTCCAATACTCCATAATGTTTTAAATGTTTTCTTTATACTCAATAGCCTACACATGTGCTTATATGAAGACTAAAAACATAAATAAATAAAAATAAAGTGGAATTATAGGTAATGATTCTTCTTTTCTGATTATATTTTTAAAAATTAGCATATATTATTACTTCATAAGGTTTTGTTGTCTTTTTTTAATGGGAAGGGTATGGATGGGTACTGGGGATTGAACCCAGAGGCACTTTATCACTGAGCCACTGACCTTTTTTTTTGAGACAGGGTCTCAAAAAGCCTAGCTTTTTTTGAGACAGGGTCTTGATAAGTTACTTGGGCCTTGCCAAGTTGCTGAGGCTGGCTTCATATCTGAGATCCTCCTGCCTCCCACAGTGCTGGGATATACAAGTGGTGTGCGCCACGGCATCTGGCTTTTTTTTTTTTTTAATAGCAATTTCAAAGAACAAAAATTTCTGGTATGGACCGAAGGTCTTAGGTGAGGAAGAACAGAAAATGAAAGGAATAATTGAAAATGAGCTTTTAGCTGCAAACCTACCTACTAATTAGCTTTGATAAGAAAAACATTTATTTTTAATTTACTAACAATAAATCCACAAAAATAGATTAAGTAGTTTACTATGAGGCCTAAAATTGCATATACATTATTTCTTTTAATAAGAGTATAAAACTCAGGAACATAAACAATGATAGAAAATAAAGTCCAATGGCTTACATAAACCTAAAGGACCGATCCCAGCACCTAAAACTCAAACAATAAATACTAGAGAAAAGGAAGAGGGGGGGTGTGGAGCGCATACTAACTTCTTGTATTTTTCAATTCAAGTGGTAAATAGTGAAATATGACCCCAATATGTCAAGAAAATAGAAATTGTGTACTTTCGAGCCTTGGCATAAATATTTATGGAACTTCACACTTCACAACCCTTCATGTTTTTATTTCTTTAAAATATAGAAGCAGAAGAAAAACACTGAAAATGTTTTCAGATAAAAAGTAATCGAAATAACTGAAGGGGTACAAAGCACCAGAGGGGCTTGCTGACTTCTGTGAAGCAGCATTTTGGCCTAGGAGCAGAGCTACACAGGAATGCTTGCAGCCACTTCCTCTAGTACCTCTGTACCTTTTCAGTATGGTTTTCTACTAACTCTGATCTTAGACTTGAATCCAGATACTGGAGTATTTCACTGCTACAACTTGCTACAGTATTGTAGTTCTATGAAAGGAAATAAAGATAAAGTAATCCACGGGGCTCTTGTAAATCCATTCCGTACAGCACTCCTTCCTCATATACATGGGGTTCAGGATAAGTCCATGATACAGGAATGGTGGCATTTTCATTAAAACCCAATGTCTTGGAGGTTAAAGTTTTATCAAAAGACAAATAAGGTTTTCCATAAAGAAAATACATGTCCCAAACTTTTGTCAACATTAAAATGCAATGCTGGGTTCATTCAATTAGCGTACACAATATTATAAACCTCAGATTAAAATTGAATTAAATACTGACAATACTGATGCTGCTTATTTATCTGACATAAATAAAAACTTTTCTGAAAGTAGCACAGAGATTTAAGAATTTGTAAGTGGATAAATTACAGTGAACTTCAGCATCACAATAGGTAAAATGAAGGAAGAGTAAGAGTTGGATACAGCTAAACTTTCTTGGTCTTTCATCAGCTACAGCCAAGGTCCACATCTCCAACACATTAGCTATCAGCACTTTACAATCTCATTTCTGTCCTCTAAGTCCTCTAAGTCTAAAAATGCTACCACCTTATAGTAACACTATATCTTTTCCCCAATTATTTCAGTAAAGGTCACACACACACACACACACACACAAAAAAAAAAAAAAAAAAAACTGATTTAAGACTTTTCTATGAGAAACTCAATCCACAACCTATAAATATTTCTCTGATATTAGAAATTAATTATGTCAGCCCTTTGCATATGCATAAACCTGAAATAACAGAAATTACTAAAAGCCAAAGAGTTATCTGGCTCATGAAGCAAGGGTGAAATATAAATATTTTCATTACCATCTCCAGAATTATTTTTTGGTAAAGGAATAACAGATTCACACATATCCAACGAACTTAGGTTTAATATTAGCAAATGCTTCATATTTCAACTGGCAACTCTATTAAAAAGTCAACAGAAACTTAATACTATGCTATATAAAGCCAATCAAAATTTAATCACAAAGTCAAATCCATGCTGGACTCTGCAGAACAAATGCAACATGGCAAATTAAAACGAGGTTATGATTATGAGGGAGACAACTAAGAATACTGAATTTTTTGAACACAGACATGTATTTTATTCCACATTCTTTCTATAATTCCCAAAATTCTCTTTAAAAATCAGGCTTCCAATTAAGAATACCTAACATATCTTTCTATACCACCATTTAAAATGAAAAACCTTCATCTGTGTGTCAAGTCTGCCGTCTTCTGGCTGCATATGGAATTGTAGCTGTTGGTAAACCAAAGAGCAAATCCCAACGGCACTTTTTTTTTTTTAAGACATTGAAGGACCTTTATTTTATTCATATATTTATATGTTGTTCTGAGAATTAAACCCAGGGTCTCACACATTCTAGGCAAGTGCTCTACCACTGAGTCACAATCTCAGGTTTAAATTTTATCCACTTTCACTGAGACATAAGATTATATTTCCTCCTTATCAGACTCTTTCCACCTATACAACAGCCAATAGGCACTGTAAGAAAATTAAAATCTCTGTAAGAAGCCTTGTCCTGTGGCCTGACAAAACTACTACCACCTCCCTGGATAATCCAGACTACGTAGACCAACAGTCTTCTCAATGAAAACAATTATATTGACTTTTAGGCCACGTGTTTAAAAGCTGTTCACAGAACTGGACACAATGCACTTAACTTAAGTGGCTCCTTCTCTTTTGAACATTTCCATAAACTAGACATGACTTCATGGGAGATGACAAAAGCTTCAGAAACAAATTTACAGATTTCTACCAATAAACAAAACTAAAAGGGGAGGAGACTATAATAGTAACTGGATTAGCTTCCTATTATTGCTGTAACAAACTACCATGTTCTTAGTGGTAATGATAGGTTTGGGTAACCTGCAAAACGGTTCTTCCTGAGCTAAAATCACGGTGGTGGGCAGCATGCCTTCTGCAGGTTACAAGGAGCCACATGAATGCTCTCCTTTGGGCCCCCTCCTCCACCTTCAAGATGCAGCTTAACATCTAGTCTCTCCCTCTCTGTCCCTCCTGCTCTCACTTTGGAATACAAATCCCCCTCTGATCACACTGAGTTCCCGTGGATAATCCAAGAACTGCTTCTCATCTCAAGATCCTTAGTTGCATCTGAAAAGTCCTTTTTGCCCCATGAGGTAAGCCATTCTCAGGTTTCAGGGACTAGGACATCTTTGATGGACCATCATTTTGCCTACCACAGTAACTCAATAGGAAATTTTATTTTATTTGGTACCAGGGATTGAGCCCAAGGGCACTTAACCACTAAGCCACATCCCCAGCCCTTTTTATTATATATTTTTGAGACAGGGTCTCTCTCAGTTGCATACAGCTTGCTAAGTTGCCAAGGCTGGCTTCAAACCTGTGATCCTCCTGCCTCAGCCTCCCCGAGCCACTGGGATCACAGGCATGCACCACCGTGCCCAGCCCCAGTGGAGACTTTTAGAACCTGACCTTTTATTATTTTAAGAAACCCAAAGTGATCTGAATTGGTTTTTTTTAATTTTTTTAATATTTATTTCTCAGTTTTTGGTGGACCCAACATCTTTATTTTTTATTTTTATGTGGTGCTGAGGATCGAACCCAGTGCCCTGTGCACGCCAGGCGAGTGCATTACCGCTTGAGCCACATCCCCAGCCCCGATCTGAATTCTTAATGTTACCCAAGGAAAACACTTTTTCATCTCTACTTTTGTTATTTCTTATATATGACATAAAAAGCAGAAGTCTATATAGAGGTGCTCCTGACAACACAAGAGAAATATTGGTCTAACCTAGGAAACCTTGAGCAAGTCACTAAACTTTTTTTGAACTTGACTTTCTTCACCTTCTGAGCTGGTTTGCCTTACAAAACTATATAAGTCTAAAAATGTGGGCTGGGGATGTGGCTCAAGAGGTAGCGTGCTCGCCTGGCATGCATGCGGCCCGGGTTCGATCCTCAGCACCACAGACAGACAAAGATGTTGTGTCCGCCAAATACTAAAAAATAAATATTAAAATTCTCTCTCTCTCTCTCCCAATATCTCACTCTCTCTCACTCTTTCTTTAAAAATAAAAAATAAAAATGTGCCACACAGCAATCTGTGTGACATGGGACTAAGAATCAGCATTAATTACTCACTTTGTATGTCAGGTGGCAGGCTGAGCACCATATAGTGTTACACCATTTCATTCCAGAGGAGCTGTGATTGGGGCAGTGTTAACCCTGTTATTCAAGATGAGGAAACAGCAGCTCAGCGAAGTAAATGGCAAACACGAGGATAAGTCACGGTTCTGATCTGGATCTGGGTGAACTCATAGCCCATGGTCCACACCAGGCCATCTCCTTACAGAGGCCCTCCAAACAGTCCTTGGCTATTCAATGAATGGATGCAACTTATTATTTATTTATATGCTCCTCAAAAACAGGGATCAAACTTTCTTACCCCATTTCTTAGCATCTCTCAAGGCTAGATAAACAAGAGTTAATCATATTTTGAATAAATCAAAAGGAAACTGCGTTACCAAGAAATCATTTTTTTTAAGAATTTTTTTAATATTTATTTTTTAGTTATCGGCGGACACAACATCTTTGTCTGTATGTGGTGCTGAGGATCGAACCCGGGCCGCACGCATGCCAGGCGAGCGTGCTACCGCTTGAGCCACATCCCCAGCCCCCAAGAAATCTTAAATCAGTATTTCACGAAATAAAATTTTTCATTAACAAAGTTCAGGTTCACAATTTCCTAACTTCTTTTCATTATTTGGCCCTTTGAGAGGATTCAATTTTTCATTTAGAACAATAACTGATCAAATACATTCACGACTTAAAATAGTTTCTTCAGCTTCATCATCCTCTATGAAAATCAGGTTGTTTTTTCTATAAAGTAGAACTTAGTTTAACTGGGTTCCAGCAATTGAAATTGCTCTTAAAAAGCTAACACATACTCCCCTTCCCTCTTGTCTACTAACTAAATATCATAATCAATGAAATAAACTGTCGGAGATCATGAATCAATACTAAAGCTGCAAACCGTATTAGGAAAGGAAAAGAGAATCCGAGAGATGGAAAGTCTGCAGTGCGTTAGAAAAGGAAGTCAGAAAGAAACCGGAGGCAGGTGTCCCTTTATTATGTTCCTCAGGGGTCCTCCAGCCCATTCAGGGGTGCACCACAATTGCCACTCACAGGCAGCATCACCCAGAGCCTTCCCCCCCTCCCAGTCCTCCTCCTCTCTTTTATGCATGTGTTCTGAGCCACAGGCGGCTGAACGGTGGACAGGTGGGAAGTGCTTACTAAATGCAACTCAGTAGAGTCGGCTGGAGAGTCAGCACCCACAGAACAACAACTAACAAGGGCATCCCGGCTGAACACTGAAGGGACACCGCAGGAAGGCTTCTGAAAGAGCTACCACCCCTCTGCCCATTCTCCCTCTTCACCTCTTCCTGAATCCACTTTCTCCTCTTCACCCTCTTCTCCGGCGCTGGGGATCTTCCCTGGAGATGACCCTAACACTCTCACAACACAGCTGCTAGACCTAAACATCAAGCCTGATCCCTGTGGCCGCTCTGTGGGCCTTCAAGAGTGAAAGCCAGAATCCTCACGGTGGCAGGCAAGGTCCTCCAGTTGCTCACCTCAGAATGACCCAGTCACACCTACACTCAACCACCAGGAACCTGCAAGTGGTCACCAGGGGCTTCTTGGGACTCCAAGACCCCTCTCCCACTAGCCCACCAAACCAGCACACTCCCAAATATCAGCTAACAGAATTGGACTGTAGTTGAGGTACCTGCTAAATGAGATTTTTAGAGGCTCTTACTTACTGGAAAAAAAAAAAAAAAGTAACTATGTGAAGTGATGGAAATGTTAATTTGCTTCACTATTGCAATCATTACAGCATGTTATAACACCATATAGACAACAGAACTTATTTTCAAAATAAACCAGTTAAATTAAATGTGGCTCAAAGATTAACTACCCTTGAGGCCTTTCCTGAATACCCAAACAATACTACCTCTGTTCATCTTAATGTATGAGCATTTCTATCTGCTGCATTACTGTGAGCTTCCTTCATCTGATTTTCTACTCACACAGTCCCCTATGACTAAATTATACAGCCGCACAGGGTTTAGCAAAATATTACAATTCCAAGTGGGAGTTAACCTGTATTAATTTGTGAATATTAATCATGATTAATTCAAAAGACAGGCCACACTTAAAAAGTTTTTAGTTGTAGGAGTTTGTTTTTGCTTTTTGCTTTCAGTACTGGGAATTGAACCCAGGGGTACTTTATCACTAAGCTACAACTCCAATCATTTTTCTAAAATACTTTGTTTTGAGACAGGGTCTCACTAAGTTGTCTAGGCTGACCTGGAACTTGGAATTCTTAGTGGTTCTTCTTAGAAGAGGTCAGTATTATGGTTTAGATATCAGGCAGCCCCCAAGAGCTTACGTGGGAGACAATGCAAGGTTTAGAGGTACAATGATTGGGTTATGAGAGCTTTAACCCAATCAGTGGATTAATCCTCTGGCAGGGATTAACTGGGTAAATGGAGGCAAGTGGGTATGTCTGGAAGAAGTGGCTTATCAGAAGCAGGAATATGGGGTCTCTATTTGTCTCTGGAGAGTGGAGTCTCTCTCTGCTTCCTGATCACCATGTGAGCTGTTTCCCTCCACCACACTCTTCCTCCATGATGTCCTGCCTCACCTCCAGCCCTGAGGGATAGAACCAGCCTTCAGTGAACTGAGACCTCTGAAACCACGTGCCCCCAAATAAACTTTTCCTCCTCTAAAATTGTTCTTGTCAGGACTTTGGGTCACAGCTGTAAAGCACCTGCCATAGGCATGAGGCCCCGAGTTCAATCCCCATCACCACATAAAAAATAAACAACGACCATAAAAAATGATGTTTAAAAAAAAAAAACAGTCAGTAAACATCGTGAAGATATTTATATATTCATTTTAAAATGAGATATTAACAGCATAAATGAAAAAGCTTAAATTCCCACTACTGAAGACACAATAACTAGAATGTGTCTGTGGCTAATAAACACACCTCATATCGTTAATGAACCTAATCCTGTAAACAGCCACACTGCTGGGAAGGCTTTCCCTCATCTGGTATCCAGTAAGACCCCTGATGGCCTGCAGCACAAAGCAGGTCCACTGGCCTTGTTAGTTACCTTGCCACAGGAACCTCCAGCTATAGAACTCTATGCACCACGGGCCTTGAAGAAAACATCAGGGCAGGTTATAGTAAATACTAAAGCCAGATCTACACATCTTCTGCTCCCTGGCCCACACTTGGAGAAGTGCTATAAGAAGCTGTCAGAAAAGGCTTTTACAAAAAAACCATGATATATTCCCTATTTTTCTTATCTCTAGTGAGAATGGAACTGAACGACACTTGGAGAGGACAATCTAACAGCACCTGTGTGTAAGGATATCTGTGTCATCTATACTCAGATACTAAACACACAATTTTAGCTGCAAAAACTTCCAAGGTTCTTTCATTTCTGAAAATAGCATAAGCTAAGATACAGGAGGAAAAGGCACAAGAAAAGTCAAATCTGAAAACCTGTAAGAAAAAAAAAAAAAAATGACTACCACAGGTGTGGTAGCACACAGCTGTCATCCCAGGAACTGAAAAAAGGGCTGAAAGCTGAGGCAGGAGGATCACAAATGCAAGGCCAGCCTGGGCAACTCAGTGAAACCCTATATCAAAAGAAAAATAAAAAGGGCTAGGGAGGCAGCTTAGTGGTAGAGAACCCCTGGGTTCACACCCCAGGACTCAGGGGTGGAGGGGGGGAAATCACTACCGTTTTACTGTTACAGTATCCATCCTATTAAAGTAAACCTGCCCCCACCTTGGACTTAATTATAGATTCTACTTCTCACAGGGCTTGTTCTGTGTGTGTTGGAAATTGAGCTGCAAAGTAAATGAGGTAGGGATTTAGAGATTTGGTACAGCAAACTTTATAATAAAAATGGCAGGATTTTTCTTGCTGTAGTAACATATTAAATTTCATTTGATCTATTTACTATATTCCAAATTTACAAGCATAAGATAGAAGGTTATAATTATAGTTGTATTGATTCATCATTAAGATTTAATCAAGCTGCTGCTACAGGGAATGGTTGTTATTTTGGCAATGTTTTTGTTGTTTCCAAGGTGCTTTCATAATCACTAAAACAAACAGACCCGAAACCAACAAAATATGGTATCATTTCTAAGGAATCTCTAACATAACAAGTTTATATCAAAGCAAATGTGCTGAAGAATAACAGTTAAACTATTTCTTACTGTCTGGGTTTCTATGCCTTTCTGACCACTGATAGCTAAAAATGTTTTTGGTTTTGATTCCTTTTTACTTTACAATTAAAAATTTACCTCCTCTAATTCTCCTGTTTCATTCTGCTATTTTTAGAAATGGCTTTTGCATGAATGTAAAACCAAAATTTATGTTCTATGAAACTGAAACAAGTTATCTAGACAGGAGAGGGTATGTCTATTTCTCTAGTATTTATGGGGAAAACTAATTCTGAACAGTATCAGGAAATTCTTAAAAGAATGTCCAAGTTTATCAGAGCATCAGAACCAACGTTTCCACAAACTTTATAAATCTGGCAAACTTTTCAACATAATAAACTGTACCTGAATTTAAAATCAATTAAAAATCAGTATCAAGAAATGTGTCATGTGTGAAGTCCTAAATCCATGGACCCACTTGCTGATCAATCTTCATCTTGAGCTTCTCCAGGAACCATGGAAACTATAAACAAGTGTTTGACATTAGGTCTTATCACCTAAGGGACTGTGGAATTCCTATGAGAAACAACAATGATAAGAACATTCTAGAACTGTGTTATCTCCAATCTTATGGATACTTATTTCCTAATTCTAAAGTCTACCTTCCCCACCCCTTATGCTCAACAGCTCACACAAGAACATGATTCCATTTAAAAAGCTTCAATTCTTAAAAATATTAATTATAGGTATTAGAAACATCAGAATATACAATATTTTCTAAAAATGAAGAGCTATGTCATTAACATGAACAATCTAACAACTACTATCTATCCTAACCTATTGTATCACTTTATATTTTCTTAGTAGGTTTAAGGGTCAGAAGGTTTACAAATTGAAGAAGAAAGCCTTCCTTCAACATTGCAAACTAGTTTTCATGTAAAATGTTCTCATGTGAAACAGAATGGACAAATTCTTTATTTGCCACTTGCTTTCAACAACATATTTGAAAACGTAAGCTAAATATAGAACTTATAGAATTATATTTGAAGCTAATAAATTTAACATGCAATTACAAAATACAGATAGGGACCAAGAGTGATGAAAAGCGTGCTTACCAAGCTTGAGGCCCTGGCAATCCCCAGGACCAGGAAGGAAGGAAGGAGGGAGGGAGGGAGCGAGGGAGAAAGGAAGGAAAGAACACTAAAATAAAAGTTGCCATAAGGACAGAATTTCCACAACTCAAGAGACACACCATTTGAGTCTTTAGTAAAAGACTCAAAATAAATCACATGTAATAGAACTCTAGAATCAGAACATATTCACCAAAAATAAGCCTAAGAGAAAAGGTTAAAAGATTTATTTAAATCAAGTATAAGTTGCTTTTGCTTTTTTTAAAAAATATTTTTTTAGTTATACATGGACACAATATCTTTATTTTGTTTATTTTTTAATGTGGTGCTGAGGATTGAATCCAGGGTCTCACACCTGCGAGGCGAGTGCTCTATGGCTGAGCCACAACCCCAGCCCAGCTTTTGCTTTAAACTAAAGGTTAAGCAAGTTTTCAGGTAGAATTCTAGCACTGGAGTTTTGACCTTGGGTCTATGCATACAGGGAATGAAAGTCCCTAGAAATGGAATGCAAAACAGCCACAGGTTTCATTAGATTCCAAAAGTGTCTATGACTTATGAGAGGAACTACTTTATGCTGTTTGTTATTTAAAAATTACTGTATCATCAGTCCCAGGGTAGAGACTTTTACTTTAGAATCCAGAGTTGAACTTAGGCTAGGCAAAATCATTTTAAAACCAATATCAAAAGAAAGCTTATTAAAAAAAAAAAAAAAAAAACTCACTGATTATAATATCAATCAGACTAATTTTTCTTTCAATCTGTTTTTCAAGGAACTGATTTCTTAGATCAAAAAATTTATTTCAAAATAATGGGAAAGTATAAAACTTTATGGCCAGATAGATATATAAAAAAATGAAATGCAAAAATACCAAAATGGATTAGAGATCATCCTTCTTCCCTGTGACTCGCCACAGCCTCAACAGTTCAAATTATCACAAGAATAAGAAAATAATTCCTTTACTCTAGAACAGACTATTTATTCCATAATTCCATTTCCCTGGATTTCCATATATAACCTGATGTATTTTCATTGATCAAAATGAAATAATTTCACTATATTTCTATAAATCAACTTCTCTTCTTCCTCTTTGTCTTCCTCTTTCGCCCCTCCTCCTTCTCCAGTGCTGGGATCAAACCCCAGGTCTCACACAAGCTAGGAAAGTGTTCTACCAAAGAACTACAATCCTAGCTCCTAAAACAATTTGTAAAAAAAATTATCTGTGAGGCCAGTATTATCTGATAACCAAACCAGCAAAAATATCACAAAAAAAAGAAAATCACAAACCAACATCTTATAAATAAGCAAAAGTCCTCCACAAAATAATAGCAAACCAAATCTAAAAATAAATGAAAACCATTGTATATCATGATCAGTGAAATTTATCCCAGAAATAAAATGGTGATTTCAACATGTGAAAATCTCTCAGTGTGACACAACAAAAATAAAGAACAAAAACTCACAAACATCTTAAAGATGCAGAAATAGCATCCAACAAAATTCAGCATGCCTTCATAAATAAAAAGTAAATAAATTGCTGGGCATGGTGGCTCATGCCTGTAATCCCACAGATTTAGGAGGCTGAGGCAGTAGGATCACTGGTTTGAGCCAGCCTCAGTAACTTAGTGAGGTCCTAAAGCAACTTAGCAAGCAAGACCCTGTCTCAAAATAAAAACTTTAAAAAGGGCTGAGGGGCTGGGGCTGCAGCTCAGTAGCAGAGTGCTTGCCTAGCATATGTGAAGCACTGGGTTCAATTCTTAGCACCACATAAAAAAATAAATTAATTAAATTAAATAAGGGGATGCTGTCCATCTACAAGTATAAAATTTTTTTTTTTTAAAAAAAGGGTTGGGGATGTGGCTCAATGGTTAAGTGCTCCTGGGTTTAATCCCCAATGCCAAAGAAGCAAAAGTAAATAAATAAATCACTGAACAAACCAGGAACAGAAGGTACCTTCCAGAACCTCATAAAGGGCATCAATGAAAAATTCACAACTTACAGGTGAAAGAATAAATGTTTCTCTCTAAGAATTTTAAACAGGACAAAGATATCTGCTCTTACCACTTCTATCTGGAATTGTACTGGGGTCTCCAACCAAGGCAATTGTGCCAAAAAGATGGAGGAAAAAAAAAACAGTCAAAATATAAAGATCAGAAAGGGAGAAAGAAAAATATCTCTATTTATAGATATAATTTTGTACATAGAAAACACTAGGGTTGGTGATATAGCTCAGTGGTTGATCACATGCTTAGTATGCATAGGGCCCTGGCTTTGATGGAGAAGGAGGAAGAGAATGAAGGGAAGAGGAATAGAAAGAAGATCCTAAAGGATCCAGAAAAAAAAAAATTATATTTTAGTTTAGCAAGGCTACAGGATGTAAGATCAATATACAAAAAAAAAAAATCATTGTCTATATGATAGAATAAATTAATTTAAAACAAAATTAAGAAAAAATTCATATAACAGCATTAAAATATATTATTGGGGGTGCGGTTATGGTTCTGAGGTAGAGCACTTGCCTAGCATGCATGAGGCACTGCATAAAATAAAATAAAGGTATTGTCCACCTACAACTAAAATATAAATATTTTTTTAAAATATATTATTTATGTAAAAACTAATAAAGGTACAAAACTTAAAAAGTATTAAACAGTGGGCTGGGGATGTGGCTCAAGCGGTAGCGCACTCGCCTGGCATGTGTGCAGCCTGGGTTCGATCCTCAGCACCACATACAAACAAAGATGTTGTGTCCACCGAAAACTAAAAATAAATATTAAAATTCTCTCTCTCTCTCTCTCTCTCTCTCTCTCTCTCTCTCTCTCTCTCTCTTCAAAAAAAAAAGTACTAAACAGTGTTGAAAGAAACTGGAAAGACAAATACATATATGGATTGAAAAACTTAACACTGTTCAAGATAGCAATATTCCCCAAACTAACTTACAGATTCAAAGTAATGCCACTCAGAATTCTACCATGTTTGCTTCTAAAATTCACATGGACAAAGTTCCCCCCTCCAAAGAATACTAATAATACTGAAAAGAACAGAGATGAAGAACTCGTGCTGATTTCCATACTTACTTACATAGTCAAGATGACATGGTACTGGTGTAAAGACAGACATACGGAGATGGAATAGAACTGAGAATTCAGAACTCTTTTTTTGCAAGGTTGGGGGGCTGGTACTAGGAATTGGGGATTGCACATATTAGGTAAGTGCTCTGCCACTGAGCTACATCCCCAGCCCTATTTTGCTTTTTGTTTTTGTTTTTTTTTTGCAGTACCAGGAATTGAACTCAGGGGCGCTCAACAACTGAGCCAAATCCTTAGCAATATTTTGCATTTTTTGTATTTTGTTTAGAGACAGGGTCTCACTGAGTTGCTTTTGCTGAGGCTGGTTTTGAACCTGTTATCCTCCTGCCTCAGCCTTCCGAGCCATTGATATTATACATATATACCACCGTACCAGGCTCCTATTTTGTTTTTTGAGCCAAGATCTTGCTAAACTTACTAGGCTGGCCTCAAACTTGTGATCCTCCTACCTTAGCCTTCCAAGTTACTAGATTTCAGGCATGTGCCACTACATCCCACCTCAATTCATTTTTGATGTGAGTGCCAAGGTCGTTCTATGTAGGAATGGGGGTGGGGTAAAACAGCCTTTTCAAAAAATATACAGGTAGGACAAGTAGATATTCACAAGCAAAAGAATAAAGTTAGAGCACTTCTTCTACCATATACAAAAATTAACTCAAAACAGAAAACTATAAAGAGATAAAACTATAAAACTCTTACAATAAAGCACGGGTGTATTATCTTCATCACCTTCGATCAGGCAAAATTTCTTAGATATGACACCAAAATCACAAATAACATTAACATACAATGGACATCATCAAAATTAAAAACTTGGGGCTGGGGTTGTGGCTCAGTGGTGGAGTGCTTGCCTTGCATGTGTGAGGCACTGGGTTCGATTCTCAGCACTACATAAAGATAAATGAATAAAATAAAAAGTCCATCAACAACTAAAAAAAATATTAAAGACTTGTGCTTCAGAGCACACTATTAAGAAAGTAGAAAGACAATAAATAAAATGGGAGAAAAATTTTGTAAACCATATCTCTGAAAAGAGACTTGTGTCTAGAATACATGAATAACTATAACTTGATAACAACAACACACCCACACACACACACAAAGAAAAAAAAAACACTACAATTTAAAAGAAGTAGAGATCTGAATAAGCAGTTCTCTGAGCACACAAGAAATGTTCAAGGGGTTGGGGTTGTGGCTCAGTGGTAGAGCACTTGCCTAAC
Source organism: Callospermophilus lateralis (assembly GCF_048772815.1). Taxonomy (NCBI): domain Eukaryota; kingdom Metazoa; phylum Chordata; class Mammalia; order Rodentia; family Sciuridae; genus Callospermophilus; species Callospermophilus lateralis. The sequence goes on from NC_135305.1 coordinate 168,115,322, forward strand.
ACTTGAGGCACTGGGTTTGATCCTCAGCACCACATAAAAATAAATAAAATAAAATAAAGGTACTGTGTCCATCTATAACTAAAAATAAAATTAAAAAAGAAAAAAATTCTCAAAATTGTTAGCCATTAGGAAAATGCAAATCAAAATCACAATAAGATACCAATGAACAGTTACTAGATAGCTATAATTAAAGACAGATAACAATGAAAACCTCACTGTTGCTGATGAGAATATAAAATATAAAACGGAGGTCACTTTACAAAACAGTCTGGTCAACTCCGGAAAAGGTTAAAGTTACCATCTGGCCATAATTCTAATTATATACCAAGACAAATAAAAACATATGTCCACACAAAAAGTTGTACATGAACATTGATAACTACATTATTCATAATGGCCCCAAATTGCAAATAACCCAAATGCTCATCAACTGATAAGCGGATAAGTAAGATTTAAAAATCCATGCAATGAAATATCTGGCAAAAAAGGAAATGATGTGCTGATATATGCTACAACATGGATGAATCTAGAAAACTACTTTAATAGGAAAAAAAAATCTCAAAAGACAAGTTACAGGATTGCATTTATATGAAATGTCTAAAACAGACCAAGCCATGCAGACAAAAAGTAGCCCAGTGGCCGTCTGGAGGGGCAGGACCTGGAGTACAACACAGAATGACTAATACTAGACACTGGTTTTCTTTGGGGGTGATAAAAATATTTGAAAATTGACTCTCATGATGATGGCACATCCCTACGAACATACGAAAAACCACTAAATTGTGTACTTTAAATGAATGAATTGTGTGATGTATAAATTATATCTCGATAAAGCTGTTTTTGAAATTATCTTTTTTTTTTTTTTTTTTTTGGCACCAAGGATCGAACTCAGAGCCACATCCCCAGCCCTATTTTGCATTTTATTTAGAGACAAGGTCTCACTGAGTTGCTTAGGGCCTCACAAAGTTGCTGAGGCTGGCCTTGATCCTCCTGCCTCAGCCTCCCCAGCGGCTAGGATTACAGACATGCACCACTGCACCTGGCTAAAACTATCTTCTTAAAGTTAGTATTTATTTTATTTTTCTGTTAAGATCTCCCTTTTCCTTACCCCTGATTTACCATATTTGTAAGCGAAGAATAGCAGATTACAAAACAATTTAGATTCTCAGTCAAACATGTTAAGGCAGAAAAAGTGCATAGAAAACAAAACCATAATATATTGCAATTGTTTTACACATATATATTGTATTTATGTAAATGTTACATATTATTTATATTTGCTGATTCATTTTCCAAGTTTTCTAATGTAAACATATACCATTATGAGGAAAAAAGGTGGTGTTCAATTAAGGACCCTTTCCTTCACTGTGTGGTCCATTCCTGTTCACACCCTGCCTATCACAATGCTGCAGGCCAGAAGTGGTGACCCAGGCCTATAATTCCAACTACTTGGAGGCTGAGGGAGGAGAATTGTAAATCTGAGGCTAGCCTGAGTAATTTAGTGACAGCCTGCCCCAAAATTTTTAAAAAATTTTAAAGGTCTGGGGATGTAACTCAGTGGTAGAGCACTTCTACTGGTATGACCAAAATAAATTTTTAAAAAAGGAGGAAATAAGGGGGGAAAAATAACACTAGTAGAGAATAGACAATTTTTAGCTAACAAAAATAATGTTAGTAGAAATTAGGGAGAAATTCTCCCTTATATTGGGGAGAAAGGACAGAGAGAAAGGTATATTAATGAGAAGAGTGAAGATAGTTTGGTTTTTATTAGTGCTCCTCTGAATTAGATTTGGTCTATTTTTTTTTATTTTTTATTTTTTAGTTGTCAATGGACTTTGTTTATTAATATGCGGTGCTGGGAATCGAACTCAGTGCCCCACACATGCTAGGCAAGCACTCTACCACTGAGCCGCCACCCCAGCCCTGGTTTGTCTATTTTAAACCATAACTGTGTACGCTTTGGGTATAAGACACTTTTCTATTCACATTATGAGTTTTTCTTTATCTCATGAATTATTTATAAAAGGGTTTATTTTCTAAACTCATGGTAATGACAACCTGGCATTCGTTTTCATTATAGTCGGTTGTCAAATCATATGTACAACGTTGTCTGTACTACTTGTTGAAGCTCGCCTGTGGAATGGGGTGTTCATTTTTGTTAACCTTCCAAGTATGCTTGAAATATATATTTCATAACTGTTAAGGTGAAGTCCTATATAAATCCATTAGACCAATTCATTGTGTTGTTCACATCTTCTACATCCTGAGTAAGTTTACATTTGCCTAGTCTGAATGCTTTCAGAGATGTGACTATCTCCAAGTAAGACTATACTACTGTTTATTTTTCTTATCATCTTGTCTGGTTTTGCTTCATATGTTCTGGACTATGTTATTCATATAGTTCAGGCTTGTTACATCTCCCAGAATTGTTCCTTGAGTCATTATGTTCTAGACTCTCTGGTGCCTTAAATTCTTTTTGCCCAGTATTAACATAACACAACTCTATTTCATCAGTATTCCCTAAATTTAGTAAAGTGAGGAAAAAACAAATCGTAATTCCCATCTATTTCTCACTAACCTATGAGATAAACTACATTTAAGCTAGCATCCTGCCCTGCAGGGCTCAGACACTTGACCCACAATCTGGAGAAGCTGCAGGGAAAGATGGGAACTGGAGAACTGTTAGCCAGAGGCCAAGACAGTAAGCCAGCAGAGATCAGGGACAGAAGATGCTACAACAGTGCCCAACCCTAAGCCCATCTTCTGAGCATAAATGCAGCTGCTGCTTAACTCCCCTTACAAACCTTCTGCAAATTTCTCTGTGGCTGACCTGACCCATAACTAGGAATTTTGGGAAAAACAGTTCCAACTCAGTTATGCTGACATAATACAAAACCAACACAACCTACAGGTGAAAGGGTTCTTCCATTTCTTTCATTTAATGTTTTGTGTGTCATTGTTTTAGAACTCTCTCTCTTGTTTTAGAACAGCTGAATTTTTCTTTCATCCCCAAGACTATCTTTTAACTGACATGTATGATTCACCTACATTTATTGTGATTTATGCCTTTCATAATTTTATTTTATTTTTTAAAAATATTTATTTATAATTTTTTAGTTGTAGATGGACAATGTGGTGCTGAGGATCGAACCCAGTGCCTCACGCATGCTAGGCAAGTGCTCTACCACTGAGCCACAACCCTAGCCCTTCCTTTCATAATTTAAAAAAAAAAAATTATTTAACAGAAATAAATACCACCATAAAAAAATAAAAAATGTCAAGAAGTATTTAAACATTAGACAGCATATACATATATTGAAATGTTACATGGTATCCCCTAAACAGGCACAATTTCTGCATTTTTATGTATCATTTGAAAATAAATTTTAAAAAAAGAAATTTGTACCAAAAAAAAAGTATGCATGATTTATATTTCTGAAGTCTATCACATATTAACTTGCAACTCACCACTTCTCCAGCAGAGGCAGCCAACATGTGCTTCACAGGCATCAAATACGAAGATGAATCAGTGTACAAACACCATTTCACATATTCATAGGTGAGGAAAAATGCAGCAGCTGAAATTTAAAACAAGCCAGTCTTTTTACAAAGCTTAAATACACATTCCCACTGTAAAGAAATAGTTTTTTTCCGAAAAGTATGACAATAATTATTACATTATGAGACAACAGACAAACGTAACTTTTTCCATCACTCTTTCAGAATTTACTGAGCCCATATTACATTCCCAATCCCAAATTAGAAAAATGCAGACAACGTGATCCATCCTGAGAGAGCTTATCAGCTAACCTAGCATTTGCCAGGCTGAATGACAAGTTACTTAACACTGTTCTAGTCAACTTTTTAGACAAGGTGAGGGTTAGGGGTTTCTGTGTTCCAGAAGATCTTACACTTGGTCATAAAACAAACATCTACATTGGTCTATAAATAAGTCAAAAATGTAAACATATGCCTTTACTTGAAACACAATGTGTATTCTATAATGCTTTATTATTGCTGGTTACCCAAAATAGCCATAGCTACTTTTTAATGTCAATTTACCTTTTTTTTTTTTTTTTTTTTTTGGTGGCACTAAGGATTGAATATTGGTGTCCTCCACTAAGCCACATCCCCAGCCCACTTTTTATTTTGAGACAGAATCTCACAAAATTGCTTAGGGCCTCGATAAGCCGCTGAGGCTGGCTATGAACTTGCAATTCTCCTGCCTCAGCCTCCCAAGTTGCTGGGATTAAAGGTGTGCACCACTGTGCCCAGCTAATCCCCAGGCTTTTTATTTTTTATTTTGATTTTGCAATCCTCTTGCCTCAGTCTTCCAAGTTGCTGGGATTACAGATGTGCACCACTGTACCCTCCTACATCAATTTACCCCTACAACAAGGAAACAATCAAATGCTTAATTAGAACTGGAAATCAAAATCTCAGAAGAGCTCTATCACCATGAACTAATTATAGCTGCACACGAGGGCTTTAAAACTTGTACTGTTAATCAAAAAGTGTTTATCATGTTCATAAAAGATAAAGAATGAAAGAAAAAGGAATCACAAATTCACCTTTTGAAGGACATTAGAATATATCACAGTCAAGTCTGAAACACTCAAAAAACTGCCTGATAGTAAAACTCAGTGATCTGAGGTTGCCAACAAATATGCAGGCCCACTGTCCACAGAAGTCACTACCAATTCAGTGACCTGGCACAGTTAATACAGGCCTGTTCCCGTGTGGTTCTTCATACAGCTTGTCACACTTTGGCCCACTACAATATCCCTGATGGCATTCAGCTGTAGGTTCTGCAGCTACTAGCATCTCTATACCCACCCCAAGGCAAAGGAAGAAAATACTAAAACTTCCTAAGTTTCATGGTCAGCTGCCTCAAGCTTGCCCAATTTTGTGATTACTTGTGTGATACTTCATGTCTTTTAGGTCTGTAACCTCCAACCCCTATCCCCAAGTGCACAGCATCCAAAAAAGACTCCACTAATGAAAAATGATGGCACAATAAAATTCCAAATGAGGATCAGAGCAAGTAGTCAAACAAGGAGACATGGGCTATCTGATAAGAGTCTCTTCTAGCCCATCCCCCGCCCCCAGCAAAAAAAAAAAAAAAAACATGCCATACTTTCTTTACACGTGCTATTAAAAAGGCAATAAGGTGGCTGGGGCTGTAGGTCAGTGGTGGAGCACTTGCCTCACAAGTGTGAGGCACTGGGTTCGATCCTCAGCACCACATAAAAATAAATAAAGCTATTATGTCCATCTACACCTAAAAAAATTAATAAAAATAAAGGGACTAAGGCTCCTAAATGTGAGCCTTCAATATGGGTCTTTCAATCTTCTGTCCCCTCCATGCCAACCCCTCAGCTCTGATGATTACAGTGGCATTCTGTACCTAGACTAGAACCTTAACCAACAGTTAAAGACAAAAAAAAAGCAGAAAGGAAAATGCAATTCATTCAAAATCTGTAGGAAGACAGCAAAAGAATAAAAAAAAAAAAAAAAAAGCTTTGACTTCTCTTGCACCCTCCATCTGCTAAAGTTGTGTGGATGGCAAAAAAAGCAAGAAAGGAGGCAAGAAAGATGCCACTGTCCCCATTCTGTACACACACCCCCACACACAAGTTCAAAACCACATTCTGTATGTAAATCCTCAGTAAAGAATGTAAAATAATCCTGTGATCATTGAGACAGCATCATGTACTCAACTACAACTAATACTGCACCTAACCCACAGGAATGCTTTTGTGTAATATGTAAGAGACAAAGATCTAAAGAACAATGAGTATAGGTGAAGGAGAAAACCAAATAAACCTGTGACCAAAACATAGGGACTTAGTGACATATTCCTGTATAATTCCCTAGCTCAAAGGTTTTTAAATTTGTCTGCATATTAGAATCGCCTTGGAATTTTTTAAAACCACCAATGACCAGGGCATACCTCAGATGGATTAAATCATAATCTCTGAGGTGAGCCACAGGAATCAGCATTTAAACTCTTCAGTGATCAGGTGAGTCCAATGTGGACAAACTTGGGACATATCCATGCCCTTCACACCCTTAGAGCCATGCTTGACATGGAATAGGTGCTCAATAATAACTTGTTATAACCAATTACTCAAAGTATTAAGGCATACAGAAAGTCAAGATAAACCCAAAACAGCTTGCTGTTCAACAGGCTGCAGGGCGAGGAGAAGGGGAAGTAATAAACAAAAGGACAGAAATACTATTATTTGTGGTACAATCTTTATGTGAATGATATGCTCACAGATCTGGCACTTAAAGGTCAGATTAACCTAAGAGGAAAAATTTCTTATGAATTATCCTGAAAAAATAAATCAAAACCCAGAATTTAAGAATCTCCTAGGACTGTGATTTTGTGGATGTATATTGTGTGCCTTTTTGTTATTACTGGTTTAGTTTATTTTCAGTGCCACAAGAAGCATTCATCACCAGCTAGGGATGTGGCTCAGTGGCAGAGTACCTGCTCAGCATGCATGAGGCCTTGGGTTCAATCCTCAGCACTGCAAAATAAACAACTGAAATGAGAAAAGTATCAACAAGACATGTACCAAGAAGTAGATTCCATAAAACAGATTATACTGTTGCAGAATAAGAGGGCCATAATTCACATGACTTCAAAACCAAAACAAAGATGCTGAAATTGGGGAGCAGTGGCTCACACCTGCACATCTGTAATCCCAGCGGCTCAGGAGATTGAGACACGAGAATCTCAAGTTCAAAGAAAGCCTCAGCAAAAGCGAGGCGCTATGCAACTCAGTGAGACCCTGTCTCCAAATAAAATACACAACAGGGCTGGAGATGTAGCTCAGTGCCCCTGAGTTCAATCCCCGGTACAAAAAAAAAAAAAAAAAAAGATGCTGAAATCAGAATATCAGGTGGAAGCCTGTAAAAAACACCTGCATCATCTAAGTACAATTGAAAGACTAAAAGATTGAGCTCACATGCTACACAAGAATCTCCAAGTATTTTAAACTCTTCAGTGATCAGGAGAGTCCAAGTTATTCAACTAGGCTTCATACTAGAATCACCTGGGAAGCTAACAAAAACTGCTGATTATCAGACAAGACCCAGAACCTATTTCTGAGGGTGAAACACAGGCATCAGTATTGTTTAAAGACCAGGAGATTCCAATATGCAAGCAAGGTTGTTTCTGTTTCTCTCTCTGTACTGGGGACTGAACTCAGAGGTGCTCTACCACTGAGCTACATCTCCTCCCTTTTTCACTTTAAGTCAAGGTCTTGCTAAGTTGCCCACGTGGGCCTCAAACTTGTGATTCTCTTGCCTCAGCCTCCTGAGTTGCTGGGAAATTGTTTTTCTATTACAAAGATACTGTAAGGGAATCTCCAGTGCTACTATTGAAAAATAGTGGATTAAACAATGGAAAAAAAATCAGAATAGCTACAACACAGAAGGAACTATGTATCACCTCATATCATTCTGAAAATAAATCCTATTATCTTGGCTTTATAGCAGTGAGAATATCAATGTCATGTTTACCATTAGGAAAGGATCCAATAGCAGCAGAAGGAACACCAGCATATATTCCGCGAAAACCACCGGCCTTATAAAATCCTTGGGGACTCTGCAGCCTGGTTTTAATGGTATCCAGAGGAAATAATATCAAGTCAACAGAGGCGCCTGCTACCCCACCAGCCTTTTAAAAAAAAAAAAAAAAAAGGAGGGGAGGGGAGAAAAAAGAAAAAAAGGTTACAATAAAATAAGGCCTCTGCCATTTAGGGGCAGGAAGAGGAAAAAGGAGGTAGTATTTAAACATATTTCTTGTACCTTTCAGTTCACAAACCTTTGCAAAAAATCCAAGGACTTTCTATCTCTAGAGATTTTCCTAGGAAAATAACAAAAAATGTACTAAACTTGCAAACTGTTTTATATTAAATTTTCTTTTTAAAATTTTTATTATTTAAATTTATTTTTTAAAACAAATTTAACATTCATTTTAATATACTCAAAAAAATTTTAAAGCCACAAAAGGAAGGGGGGAAAAAAAAAAACTCAGCAAGGTAAAGAGTTCAGCCTCCAATTTTAATGGTTTCCTGTTGTATACTTCCAAAGTATACTTTTAATGGTTTCCTGTTGTATACTTCCAAAGTTACCTTGGGCACACAAAAGCAAATATGAACATACATTTTATTTTTCCTTTTTTAAAAAACAAAAGATGATATACAATATGCACTACTCTGCGCTTTCTTTCATCTCACAATTTATCTTGGTGACCTTTCCATATCAGACCCAATGTTATATTTTTGTCTTTTTAGCTTAGTAAGTAGTCAATCTGCATTAAGGGGTTTTTTTAAGATTGTTTTCTGAAATAGCTCCAAATCTTTACTCATCTAGATCTGTATTTTAAGAATTACATATCTAAGGATCCATATAGTACTTTTTATTGTTTATTATATTTAAAAATTCACTGATAATTTTAAAATTAAGTGCGTAAATCAATTAAAAAAAAATTGGCCTGAGCTAGTCATCTCCCGAGAAATATCATGCTGTTATAGAAAAGCTGCAAATTAAGCTGATTAAAAACTAAGTTTGTATCTCATGATTATAATGCAATATATGTAGAATATTTTAAAACTTATTATACTTGAGTGGAAGAAAAATGAAATTTCAAAAAATATGAACACAAAGATAGGTCAGAATAGATATTATTTAGATATTCTAAAGGCATCATTTACAGATGTGAATCAAAATCAGATTACAGTAAGCAGACAGAAGAGAAATAAAGAGGAAACCCAGTATGTTTCCTACACAGAATTTAACTGAATGGCTAACTTTTCCTTTCTTTTGAATTCTGAACCAAGTGAATGTATTACCTCTTCAAAATATAAAAATATATATTTAAAAACTATACACTCCACAATATGAAATTTAAAAAAAAAAAAAAATCAAGCTGGGTGTGATGGTTCCCACATGTAATCCCAACAGTTCAAGAGGTTGAAGCAGGCTGGTTTGAGACCAGCTGCAGCAATTTAGTGAAACTCTAAGCAACTGAGCAAGACCCTGTCTCAAAAAATAAAAATGGCTAGGGATGAGGCCCAGTGATAGACTGCTCCTGGGTTCAATACCCAGTAACGACAACAATAAAAAAAAAAAAAAAAAAAGGAAAGAAAAAAATCAGTACTAGTCAAACACACAGGCAAAATTCAAATTTAGTTTTTTCCATTTTTGAGTTTACTAAATACTCAAGTGGTATAAAGCTGGGTACCTAGCAAACAATATCTGCTTAACCTGGGCTGGGGTTATAGCTCAGTGATACAGCACCTGCCTAGCAGGTATGAGGCACTGGGTTTGATTTTCAGCACCACATAAATAAATAAAATAAAGATCTATCAACAACTAAAAAAAATTTTTTTAAATCTGCTTTACCTGCCATTCACCATAAAGCTACTGCAAGACTAAATTATTAAAAATTAGTTTACACTAGAAAAGTTGACACCATAATATTAATACTGCAGTACTATACAATTATTCTGGCACAAGACCTGAAAGGGAAACCAGTCATTCAAAGAGCACAGGAGAGAGCTACACACAGTACTAATAGACCAACCACCTGGGGGGCCTGGTGAGCACCTACAGTTCCAGTTCTGGGACTTTGTTGCCTTGGACAACAAAGCAAGACCCTCATCTCAAAAAAAAAAAAAAAAAAAAAAAGAAAGAAAGAAGAATAACCAGGGGTATGGGATTTTTTCTTTCAGGATATAAAGGTAGCCTTTCTCAGTTCTGGTAAAAAGGTTCAGAGGTAATGAAAAAAAAAAAAAGTTGAAAGGCCACCTTTTCAATGCTCCTGTCACTTGTTCTTAGAGATTTTTTTATAAAATTCAATAAGTCAATGAAATATTTTGCCTGCCTTCTAATTTTCTTAAAACATGGAAAGAATAAAATTGATGAGATGGTCTGATACAAGTAGATTCTTTGAAAACAGGCTGGGCTTTATTCTGATTTTCTCTTTCACCTTAGGAGAGGGCTTAGTGAGATGAGCAGTATCTGTTTCTCAGTTTTAATCAATAAGTTAGTCATTTAATCTACTTGGGAACTTTGCATGCATTGATTTCTCTAACGCATTTTCATCAGAATTCTTGTCTTCTAAGAATAAAATGAGCAGATTCAATCTACTTATCTAGTGTAACATTAATCGAGGTGCTAATTGCTTCTGTGGATTTCAAGCTTCTTCAACTAGTGTCATTTAAATTCATGAGAATGAAAAACAGAAACAGAACAGCTAACCCAGAGCCCGAAGAAGGCCTCTATCTTCAACCACACAACATATTTAAGATTTAAACAAATATTTGATGAAGTGCTTCTAATTTTACATCAATATTGTTTTATACTTGATCATACTAGCCAACATCAACTGGATTATAAAAAAATCTGTATATTCCATTGTTCTGTAGTCTGAGAAGTTTATTTTATCATGATCATTTATCCAAAAGTTATCAGGCAACTTGTTAGTGTCAAGACTTACAGTAGCTTACACTAAAAATCATAAGTTAAAAACTAGACAAAGTCCAAAGAAACAAAATAACTCAGATAACCAATAAACTCTGATAAGCACAACAAGTTATCAAGATCTTAAAATCATACACATAGATAAATTACATGCCCTACCTTAAGTTACTAAATGTAAAAAGTCCTGCCAGGCTATAGAGAAGTATTTAATTAGTGCTTTGAAATTACTGGAAATTTAAAAAGATCTAGATTTTATGCTAAAAAGCCTTTTTTCTCAAGAGGAGGCTGACACACAAAAACCAGGGACAGGAGATCATCACTGCTCAACCTCTGGACAAAATGAAACTGTGTACTTTAAGTAAAATCAACACAGGCCATCAGCCTAAACGACAGCCAAGAACCAGGCTGCTCAGGGGACCCTCCCTCCCAGACACTCAGCTTCCTCCACAACTGAGAAGCCAGCAGATCTGAAGCACCCACCACCATCCTCCTCAGAGCAGAACTGCTGCTTCCTACAATCTTTGCATTCGCCAGGCATTCTCCCCACAGCATTTCATTGTTCCCTCTAGTCCAGCCTGGAAATCACAGCAAGACTGCATCTCAAAAAAAAAAAAAAAAAAAAAGTAAAAGAATCTAAATGTCCATCCACAGGAGTTATGTTAAATCAATGTTATATCCAAATAATGAATCGCTACATTGTCTTTAAAAGAACAAGGAGGATCTGTATTCACTAGCACTGACATACATGTTGTATTTTGAGGTTAAGTGAGATATAGAATATGTGCTGTACAATCCCCCCTTAAGAACACACAGAACTCTGCACAGGAATAACTATACATCTGAAAACACACACAAACTGCTGGAAGCTATTACCTCTGTGGAAAGAGATTTAGGACAAGAGGTATTATTGTTAACTTGTTAATTTTTTATGTTGCTCATATTTTGTAATTATGAATTGAATATTACAAACATCTGCTTAAAAGAAAGGACATTTGAAATCAATACTCACACCTTTCAAAAAAAAAAAAAAAAGTCCCAAATTCACTGATACTCAATAGATACTCAGCAGAAATAACCAAACTTCCCTTCACAGACCCTGAGCTACCTCCTCTCCAGCTACTTTCTGCACTCTGCTATAGAGCTTGGGGCTTCATTCAATCCAACTACTCTGCTTCCCCAACATAGCCTGAAACCTCTCATTTCTGTACTCCACTTAGGTTTCTCTCTAAGCCTAGAATGCTGTCCTATCCTCCTGTTGCCCACCTAGTGCATCCAGCAGATCACTTTCCTGTCTTGCCCTACCTGCCCCCATTCCCCTTACTCGCCCGTACACACACACCTATCAAAATCCTGTCCATTCCTTTGTCTAACATAAGATAACTATAATTTTGTGGGTTAGTCTCTGTGTCCTCTATTCTGTACCATTGGTCTACCACCAGTCTGTTTTGGTGCCAATACCATGCTATTTTTGTTACTATTGCTCTGTGGTATAGTTTAAGGCCTGGTATAGTGATGCCACCTGCTTCACTCTTCCTGCTAAAGGATTGCTTTAGGTGCCAAAAACATGCATTGGAGAAAAGATAGCCTCTTCAACAAATAGTGCTGGGAAAACTGGAAATCCATATGCAACAAAATGAAATTAAACTCCTCTCACCATGCACAAAATTCAACTCAAAATGGATCAAGGACTTAGGAATAAAACCAGAATCTCTGCATCTAATAGAAGAAAAAGTAGCCCCTAATCTCCATTATGTGGGATTAGGCCCCAACTTCCTTAATAAGACTCCTGTGGCACAAGAATTAAAATCAAGAATCAATAAATGGGATGGACTCAACTAAAAAGTTTCTTCTCAGCAAAAGAAACAATCTGTGAGGTAAATAGAGAGCCTACATCTTGGGAGCAAATCTTTACCCCTCACACATCAGATAGAGCACTAACCTCTAGGATACATAAAGAACTCAAAAAGCTAAGTACCAAAAAAACAAATAACCCAATCAATAAATGGGCCAAGGACCTGAACAGACACTTCTCAGAAGATGATATAGAATCAATCAACAAAAGTATGAAAAAATGTTCAACATCACTAGCAATTAGAGAAATGTAAATCAAAACTACTCTAAGATTTCATCTCACTCCAGTCAGAATGGCAGCTATTATGAAGATAAACAATAATAAGTATTGGCAAGGATGTGGGGAAAAAGGTACACTCATACATTACTGGTGGGACTGCAAATTTGTGCAGCCAATAGGGAAAGCAAATGGAGATTTCTGGGAAAATTGGGAATAGAATCACCATTTGACCCAGCCATCCCTCTCCTCGGTCTATACCCAAAGGACTTAAAAACAACATACTACAGGGACACAGCCACATCAATGTTTATAGCAGCACAATTTACAATAGCTAAACTGTGGAACCAACCTAGATGCCTTTCAATAGACTAGACGAATGGATAAAAAAAATATGGCATATATACACAATAGAATATTACTCACAATAAAAGAGAATAAAATCACGGCATATGCAGGTAAATGGATGAAGTTAGAGAAGATAATGCAAGTGAAGTTAGCCAATCCCAAAAAAACAAATGCTGAATGTTTTCTTTGATATAAAGAGGCTAATCCATAGTGGGATAGGAGAGGGAGCATTGGAGGAATAGAGGAACTCTAAAGGGAGGAGGCATGGGGTTATAAATGATGGCAGAATGTGATGATCATTATTATCCAAAGTACAGATATGAAGACACAAATTGGTGTGAATATACTTTGTAAACATCCAGAGATATGAAAAATTGTGCTCAGTATGTATAATAAGAATTGTAAGGCATTCCGCTGTATATAAATAAAAACAAATAAATAAAAATAAAATAAAATACACCGGTGCAGTTGCAAAAAGAAAGAAAAAAAATCCTGTCATTCCTATGGCTGCAACCAAATACCATATTGCTCATAATGCCATTCCCAATCTCCCAGACAGAATTAAATGCTACTTCCCTGACTCCACATAATTTTGCTTATATCTCACTTTAGTTCTAACCATGATGAAAATAACCATGAAAATCCTTCAGAGTGCACCTCTGTCTTCCTAAATATCTAACCCAGCATCATTTACACAGCAGGCTTTACACAGCAGGAACTGGAAGATGATAAGCTAACACCTTATGAAAAGACTGAGTGTTCAGAAGAAAAACCACAGTGGATCACTATGTGGTTCTCCCTGTTCTGGTCTGCTACAGCAGTTACAACAACTGAAAGCCAGTGTTATCCGTCTACTGCTCTTCTTCTTAGCATTCCCCAGCCACAAGGACAGCTTTACGGTGTATTTCGGGAGACTTCTCCAGAAATCCTGTTTATCAGCACCTCCTATTTAAAAGAGCTGTGCAGAGTTCAGTTTTGTTTAGTGAGGCTGTTCTCAAGAATGCAATAATACTTCTAGACTCTGAGTTGAATATTCTTCTATTTCTCTAGAAATTCTTTCAGATTAAATATTGCCTAAGAGCCAAGTTTGGCATCAGAAAGACAATCTCAACTGGGGTCTCCTTAGGAACTTTTCTAAGCCAATATTATCTTCATTCTAAACATGAGGAAAATACTGTCTATGCTTCACTAGTTTTTGAGAATTACTTTAAGGTGAAATGAGAATAAAGACAAATAAGTGAACCTATTATAAGCTCAGCAAAATGCCTGGCCCTTAAACAATTTTCAAAATAAATATACATTCTCTTTAGAATTCTGTGACTATAATTATTCTTAAAAGTTTACTAATACCAATCTGACATGCCAATATTAAAATACACACACACACACACACACACACAAAGAATACTTTACCAAAGACTGAAGAGTACATGTCTTTCATTAGCAATGAAAGACGTGTACTCTCCTCAAAGTTGGCTCTCTAGACAAAAATCATCCATTGGCTGATGCAAAAGAAAACCTAAATCATGCAATGCTCAAAAACCTTAGAGAAATACTAGTGTTCACATTGTTTTATGATTCTAGGATTTGAGTTTATAAGATAATTTTTAAAAAGTTAAAAACCAAACTGTGTTATAAATTCAGTTACAAAAAAGTTGTAAGGGGCTGCAATTGTAGTTTGGTGGTAGACCACTTGCCTCACACTTGTGAGGCACTAGGTTTGATCCTCAGCACCACATAAAAATAAAATAAGGGGGACTGGGGATGTGGCTCAAGCGGTAGCGTGCTCGTCTGGCATGCATGCGGCCCGGGTTCCATCCTCAGCACCACATACAAAGATGTTGTGTCCGCCAAAAACTAAAAAAAATAAATATTTAAAATTCTCTCTCTCTCTCTCTCTCTCTCTAAAACAAATTAAAAATAAAAAAATAAAATAAAGGTACTGTGTTCACTTACAAATTTTAAGTTTAAAAAACAAGGTGTAAAAACACATGTTAAAATGCTCAGTAAGCAATTAAGTTGTATCTCTATTTGCAATTACACAGCTAATTTTTGCTTTACTTGGGGTTTTGTTTTGCCATGCTGGGACCGGAACCCATGACCTTGAGTGACCTTGAGCACACTGGATAAGTGCTCCACCTCTAAGCTCTATAGCTCCAACCTTATTTAATTTTTACCTTCTAGTATGAATCCATGAAGGCAGGGAACATACCTTTGGGGCATTCTATCCCTAGTACCAGAGCAAAAGCCAACAAATGTATCTGCTTAAACCTAACTTGTAGAGGTGGGACAATTGTAGCTGAAACTACTATGTTTCTTTTATTTGGCACAGCATTATTCTTACTCAAATTCTGTCTGATAATGAAAAAAAATTAAAGTGATTTTCAACATGTAGTATTAGGGTTTGGAAATTGAAACAAAAGTATATTAACAAACAGAATATGATGGCCTCAACAACTAAGGAGGCTAAGGCAGGAGGATCACAAATACAAAAGCAGCTTCAGCAACTTAGTGAGACCCTGTCTTAAAAAAAAAAAAAAAAAAAAAAAGGGTAGGGGGTGTAGCTTTAGGTGGTAGAGCACCACTGGGTTCAATCCCCAGTACAAAAAAAAAAAAAAAAAGTACATTAAAAAGTCATTTATACCTAAACTTCCCAAAACTAAAACTTTCTAAGTAGTCCTCTCTTGAGCTAAGAAAAAAAAAAGAAGAAGAAGAAGAAGAAAAAGAAAAAGGAGGAGGAGGCAAAGGAAAGGCGGAATAAAAATGCTTTTCCTTCACTTGGAATGAACTCAAACTTCTTGCAATTTCCACCTACTGGTCCTAATTTAATCTCTATAAAGAGACAGGAAAAGAATATACCTACATGTGTATCATACCTTAATAAAATTCACTTTAAAATAATTGTTTTTTTAGATATATTTTTAGTTGTAGTTGGACACAATATCTTTTTTTATTTTTATGTGGTGCTGAGGATCGAACCCAGTACCTCACAGTGTGAGGCGGGCGCTCTACCACTGAGCTACAGCCCCAGCCCAAAATAATTATTTTGTTAACTCTAGCACTCATCTCTGTTCAGTAATTGCTACTGTTATTGACTTGAGAAAGTAAAGGGAAGCAGTTAAGGACACAAACCCCCAGGTTGCACCACCTAGGTTGGATTGAGCTTTAACATAAAATGAACCTCAACTGTGTGACTTGGGACAAGTTTTCTAACCTCTTTGTATCCCAGTTCCCTCAACTGAAAAACTAGGGTAAGACTTCAATTGTCTGTGAGAATTAAATGGAATAATATATAATATAAGAGGTTATCCCAGTTCCTGACACAGGAATGTTAGTTGTCAAAACTACTATTGCTGTCTCACCTGCTAGACTGGAAAACTCAATGAAAGTGGTTATGTATGTCTGTACATCTCTACAGACCTAGCTATTACACATCTCAACAAATCTAAAGCTATCATCCCATACATTTGGTTAAGGAAGTTCTTCCTTCCACATGTGCCCACAATACTCTGAACCTGGACTACCTGTCATTTATCCCCACAATCACTTCACTATTCTGTTTCCACTACCTGAGCCTTGTAAGTAGGTCTGTCTTGTTCACCACATTATATCCAAGAGTGCCTCCCAACATTGATTATGTAAGTGAATAAACAGCTGTGGGCCTTCATTTATTCTATGAGATGCATTTTCAAAATTATGTGTTTATGGACTGGGGCTGTAGCTCAGAGGCAAACCGTTTGCATTGAATGCGTGAGGTCCTGGATTCATCCTCAGCACCATATAAAAATAAACAAATAAAATAAAGGCATTCTGTCCATCTACAACTAAAGAGAGTCAATCTGTCCTGTTCACTTCTTTACGTGTCCCCTAGAGCAAGAACATAAAGCTCTTTCTCTTTTAAGTCAAAACGTGTTGCCTCTCCTAGTTTTCTAAGGAATTTAATAAGCCACCCATGGACTCCACAGAAAAGCTACCTGCGCTTTTCAATGTTTCCTCAAAGCCCAAGGTTGGAGCAGAATAAGCAGATTAATTATGTATTGAATGATTAGGTGAAAATGTCATTTTCTAGAGAGGCTCTGTGAGCGATTTTAGTGACAGGTATTTTTGTTGCTTTTTTTCCCCTTGAGTTACATATATTTAATCTCGAGTTTGAAGTGATTATGGCGTATAAAGGACGTAGAGAGGGCGCAGAGAACAGTAAGTACCTCTCCTTCCCCCTCTTGACGTGCGGTCACGACACGAGGCCTCGGGACCAGGCACCGCCACCGCAGTAGAGCCCGGGACTCCGTGGGAGTCAGGAACCCGAGGACAGACCTGCGCGCCAATCCCCACGCGCCAAACCGGAAGGAAATCCCCATGGGCTCCACTGCAGGCCTGCGGCACTCCGAGCATCCCACCCTGCTGCCCCGCACTCACCACCAGCGAGGCGGTGAACCCCGGCTGTTCCATGTCCCCGCAGAACAGGTCGAGGTTATAACTAGAGACTGAGCCGAAGCCGGTGGCGGCCCCGTGCGCAGGGCGCCGCCATCTTGGAGGCGGGACCTTCGCTGAGTGCACTTCCGGGTTCCAGTGACGTCAGCCACAACAACTGCACGTGCAGCCCGGGGGAGCTTTTCTGGGAGTAGCGCGCGGGAAGAGAGACCCGGCCTCGGCGGGTGTGGGCCAGCCAAGTCTCGCGGCTCTTCTCGGCCTCCGTTTCCGGCAGCCGTGGGATGATACCGCTAGGTGGAGGGAAACTCTCGCGAGCAAAGGAGCCCCAGCTGAGATCTAGGAGAGGTGCCAGAAGCCAGGCATGGTGATTCCAAGCGGCAAACCCCAGAGAGGGGCGGCTCTTCTGAAGGGAGGCCCCGCGGAGCCGCAAGACGAGCTGCAGGACGCCTTAGCTGTGATTTCCTATTATTCCAACCCAAATCGGTTATTTAATTTTTTAAACCTTCATTTATTTATTTGTTTTTATGGACCGCTGAGCCACGGCAACCCCAGCCCTGGTTATTTGATTTTGATGTGATTTTTGGTCTTATCTGTACAGAATTTGTCTGAATGTCTATTAAATTAACTCATTATCAGATTATCAAATAAAAACAGAGAAAATTAGACTTCACAAATTTCCTTACCTAACCAAAAAAAAAGGAACACCCTCCCCTTCTCCTTACTGGCATTTATTTCATTTAAAATTATTTACTTCTTAAAGAGAGCCTTTTACTTGTTCTGGAATTGGACTGCACAAAGGCATGAATACGCAGAAGTCAGGATCAGTGGATGCCAGGCTGGAAACTAGCTACCACATTAGGGAGATGGAGTGAAAACCCACAATAAAGTATGACCCTAGGGCTGGGAGAGGGGGTGTCTCCATGGTAGCACTCCTTGCCTAGCCTCTGTGTGGGTTCTATCCCCAACACCACAAATAAAAAAAGAAAGATATGACTATACACCCACTAGAGTGTTTAATTAGACAAAAAGACCAACTCATAGCAAGAATGAAAAGCAACTGGTACATTGTTTCGGGGGATTTAATATAGTACAGATGTTACAGTGGTCCACTTCAGCCTTTGAATATAGCTCTTTTTGCTCTGAGTCTTACTTTTAAAAGGACATTTTTTCCTCTCTCTCTTTTTCTTCTCCCCTCTCCGGGTCCCTGGGGAGACAGTGTCACCTTTTTCTTCCCCTAATTAATTGTCCTTGAACACACCAACCACAGGAAGGAGATTTCTGCCAGAGGCCTCTAAGAAGTGAATACCTAACATACCATGGGGCGCTCTGGGGTCCCTTACCAGAACACACCTGGGATGCAACCTTTGAAAAGTTCCTTCAAAATCCTCCTGTTCCTCCTGATGGGTGGAATCACAGCCTTTGGAACAGGAAACACCCCCACACACCCCCACACCCACACCCACACCCCCAACACCACCACCACCACCACCACCACCACCACCATCAGCAACCTACCCGGGTGTTTGTCTTTGCTAGCAAAGCAATAGACCTTTTTTCCTTTTTTCTCAAAACTGTGTCCTTATCATTGAATTGGCATTGGGGACAAGGACTGAACTTTAGGCATCACAACCCCTAGAAAAACATAATGTTCTCTTAAGAAATAAGTGTAATTTCATATAAAGACTTACATTATTATTCAAAGCAACTGTTATGGTTTCCCCCAAAAGTGCGCATGTGAGACAATGTTAAGAAAGTTTAAAGGTGAAATGATTAGGTTTTGAGAGTCTTTACCTAATCCATACGTGAATCCACTTGAATGAATTAAGTAGGTGGTAACTGTAAACAGGTAGGGTGCAGTTGGAGGAACCGGTCATGCCTTTAGGGTTTACATTTTGTCCTTATTGGATAGAGCTTACTCTGCTTCCTGATTCACATCCTGAGCTGCTTTCCTTTGCCATGATGTTCTTCCTCACCTCAGGCCCAAAGCAATTCCTTTTCTCCTGTAATTGTTCTTGTCGGGTCTTTTGGTCACAGTGTGTAAAGATAGCCTTAGGCCTTAGCCTAAGCAACTCCATTTTAAAACTCCAGTTTGAAACCTCAGATCTCACCAGGCACACCTATTGAGACCTCCAATATGGCCCTCAGGCACAAACAAGTCACTTCTCCCCACCCTGACACAAACTCAGAGTGAAGTCTCTGGCTTGTTGCCTTCCCTTGATCAGAGTGAGAGGCAAGAAAATCAGTGTGGGGACCCCCAGACCAGATGCTTTAATGTTGGGGCAAATGACATCACTGAGAAATCCAGTAGCAGCTGATAGGGATTGAAAGGGTGGTCAGAAGCCCCCAAGTTTAGTATAAATGATGTAGCAAATGAACAGACATTCAGCCAGCCGACACTGATGCACACAAGGCTGAGAGCCTGATGAGGACCTAGACTGACATCCCAACTCTTCTCTCATCTGCCCGATCCTCTGCATTGTTCTCACCACTCTCAAACTCTACAGCAGTCTCTTGACTCTGGTGAGAAAAGGACTTCTCCCCATGACCCGCTTCTCAACTGGCCATCAGTTCCACCCCAGAAGCCTGCCTTGGTTCCTGATTTTGTCATCACAGTCTGAGTAAGTGTGCATCTGCTGGACTTAGAGCCTAAGA
Source organism: Callospermophilus lateralis (assembly GCF_048772815.1). Lineage (NCBI taxonomy): Eukaryota > Metazoa > Chordata > Mammalia > Rodentia > Sciuridae > Callospermophilus > Callospermophilus lateralis. The sequence goes on from NC_135305.1 coordinate 168,135,321, forward strand.
CTTGAGGCTTTGATCTGACACTTGAACTTAGCATGCAGAGGGACTGTCTATCATGAGCCTGTCATGATTAAGTGTGTTTGCAGAGCTTAGCATTGTTATAGAATTGTTTGCTGTGAACTGATTATGTCTATTGAGTGCCTAGTATTAAGGATTGTCACTTTCTTGATTAAGAACCTATAGAGTGAAATTGTATTAAGTAATTTGAGTAAAGAAAGGTGAAAAGGGCAGAAGGTGTGGACAATTTTTATTCTCCCCCTCGAGTGCATAAGTCACACCTTTTGCCCACCGCGACGCAGTGATGAAAAAGCTGACTAAAACAGCAATTTTATCCATAATAACCAAAAAATAGAAACAACCCAACTGTCTATCAACTGATGTGGTACACCCTCACAATGGAATATTACTCAATAATAAAAAGCCATTAATTCCTGACATATGTAAGCAACATGGATTAAGCTCAAAGCATTATGCTAAGTGAAAAAAAAACAAGCTCCAATAGGCTACACATTTGTAATTCCACTTACATTAAAACTCAAGAAAAGACAAAATTACAGTGATAGCATATTGGTGCTTTCCCAGGGCTGGGCAAAGACCTAAAAGGGGAAACAAAAGGATATTTTGCAGTGATTAAAATAGACTCAATCATTATGATGGTGGTTGCATTGGTCAATACATCACTAAAATGCATTGACTCACACAATTAAAATGGATGCAATTATTATATGTAAGTTTTATCTCAATAAATTTCCTTAAGATGTACTTATCCCACAGAATTATGAGGACTGAATAAAATATTTATAGAAAGTAATTAGCCCAGTGCTTGGCATAGAGAAAATATTAAATTTATTCTGTATTTTCCTATTTAAGTTATAGATCCTATTTAAGTTATAGAGTACTGTAAATGAGATACTGACAAATTATTAAGGTATATAAGCACATTGTATCACACACCACCATAATTTTCTAAATGAAAATAAATTTTATTTCCAGCGTTCTTGGGAATTTTAGATATAACTCCTCACCTACAAGAAAAAAAAAGTTTTGTGGTACTGAGGATTGAACCAAGGGGTACTCTACCTCTGAGCTCCATCTCCAGTCCTCTCTTTTGTTATTTTATTTTGAGACAGGCTCTCGCTAAGTTTTCCAGTCTGGCTTCAAACTTGACGTTTTTCTGCCTCAGCCTCCAAACTCTCTGGGATTACATATGTGTCCCACCATGCACAAGCCTTAAGAGAAACTTTTACTCAGACTTTCAATTTGAGTGTTTTCTGTTTTGGTTTTTGGTTTTTGGTTTTGGATTTGGATTTTTGTTTGTTCGGTTGGTTTTTAGTACCAGGGATTAAACTCAGGGGCACTCGACTACTGAGCCACATCCCTAGCCCTACTTTATATTTTATTTAGAGACAGGGTCTCACTGAGTTTGTTAGGGCCTCACCATGTTGCTGAGGCTGACTTTGAACTTGTGATCCTCCTGCCTCAGCCTCCTGAACTTCTGGGATTACAGGTGTGTGCCACCACACCCAGCTTCAATTTGATTTTTGATTTAAAACATCATTGGATCAAAAACTAAGGAAACACTATTTTTCTCTCCAACGTAAAGATTGTCTTTAACTTTTTTTTTTTAAGAGAGAAAGAGAGAGAGAATTTTTAATATTTATTTTCTAGTTATTGGTGGACACAACATCTTTGTTTGTATGTGGTGCTGAGGATCTAACCCGGGCCGCACGCATGCCAGGCGAGCGCGCTACCGCTTGAGCCACATCCCCAGCCCCTGTCTTTAACTTTTAAAGTAGAAATCATGTTCTGAAATCAAAATGAAATGTATATTCTCTTTTGTGTAAAGGCAAAAGCTATGTTAGGTGTTTCTTGAAGCCATAGGAAGCCCTTTGGGGAAAACACATATTACAAACATGACCTGGAGCTCCCTTTTCATGGAATGCCAGCAGAAAGACTGATTATACTCATGTGTGCCAAATGTCCTCATATTTTTCATTTTAAAAGAAGAGCACTGTGGTGAGCACTTCTTTGCATTACATATGTGACACTATATTAATAATACTGCCTCACTTGGATCTGCCAAAATCACTTTTAATCAAGCTCTAAAATATTTATAGTATTTGTAAAAATTATCAAGAGGTTCAAGACATGAGGCAACAAAACAGTTAGGCCTGAGGCTAGGGATAGCTCAGTGGTAGAGCCCTGGCCTAGCCTGCAGAAGCCCTGGGTTTGTTCACCAGCACTGCCAAGAACAAAACAAACAAGTGAACAAAAACCAATTAGACCTAATGTGAGGGGAAAACAAGGACATAATCTTAGACTAGGCCCATCTAGGATCCTGTTACTGATCTTTATTGAAATACATAATAGTTGGTATGATTTGAACATGCTCCCCTAAATCTGTATGTTGAAACTTACTTGTCAACATGATAGCGTTAATAGGCAGGACCGTTAGAAGATGAGTAGGCCATGGTGGCCTGTCCCTCATGAAAAGGATTAAGGCGTTCATAACAGAGGCTTCACATAGCACTTGGCCTTTTTGACCTCCCACCTCCTATCATAGGAGGATGTCACGTTCAATGTGCCATCTTGAAAGTAGATACTGGGGCCTCCCCAGATACAGATCTGATGGCACCTTGATCATAGACTCCCCAGCCTCCAGAACTGTGGCAATAAATTTCTGTTCTTTATAAGTTTCCTGTTCTGTGTTATTTTGTTATAGCAGCACAGACAGAGCAAGACAATGATTAGAATCATTTTATGGATTAAAATTTTCTATATTCATGGAAATATTTTAATCCATCTGCAAAGGGTAGCAACTATATATAATGGAAAGAAAGTTGGATTAAAACTGTAGAAGGCCTATTTGAATGGCCAGGATTTGTTATTGTTGTTGTTTGTTTTTGTACTGGGGATTGAACCCAGGGGTGATTTACCAGCGAGCTACATCCCCAGCCCCTTATATTTTTTATTTTGACATAACTATTAAAAGAATACTAGAAAAAAAGACAAACATCTTAACATTCTTGAGGTTAAAAAACAGGTGCTATAAATGAAAAAAAAAATTTAAACCAGGAAATATTTGCAGTATAAAAAATAATGTTGGAATTTTAATATGTAAATAGTGCTCATAAATCAATGAGACTGAATACCAACAGAAAAAATGGGCAGAGTTCAAAAAAAAGAACAACATTAACAAATGAGCATTTGAAAAATATTTTAAAACACATATTCCAAAATGAAGACTGTGAAAAATAATATTTTTAATAATTGAATAGGCAAAAGTTTTTTTCAGGAGGGAAAAGAGAGAAACTTTGCTGGTGAGTCATATAGTAAGATGTATCAAAATCCTTAAAAATATGTGCTCAACTATTCTGCTTCTTTGCAATTTATTCCCATTTTACTTGAGAAAATTCACAGAAATATAACATACAGATATTCATTTCACTGTTTATCACAGAAAAATAAGAATGTTCAGTGTGTGATTAGATAATTTGATTATAGTATAATATGTAGATACCTAAAACAATTATGTAGAAGAATCTATCATGAAACAAAAAGGTATAAAACGTAAAAACAGTTACCCAGTAATTTGCTCATGTGCTCATTTTTCTCTCTATGCCCCAACAGACATCTTCTCTAGTTTCTCTGCCTTGTTCCCTGCTCCCAAAGGGGCTGGCCCCTAGAAGCTGATCTCTGGTTAACAGCTAGAGATGGATGGTGAAAGTTAGAGGCAGATATGAAGGTGCGGGGTGGAGAGAAGTCAAGGTATCTCTGCCTGCTCCCTGCCTGCACCCAATTCTGACAGGTGCCGAGTCCTCTTCCAGACTCCCATGTACAGTCTTACTGTGATTCCCCTCTCCTCGACCTCTGGTAATGCTTCTGCCTCCCCTTTTTCCTTCAGTTCTAGGGATGATCAAGGCTTTCCACCATTGGAAGGCTTGGCTTCCTTTTCAGAACTTAGTGAGTTCATGACACGGTCCACAGTTCTCTCCAAAATCCCAGTCCAGTGCCTCCTATTTACTGTTAAAACTCTGAATGACAGGCTGGGGCTGGGGCTCAGTGCTAGTGCACTTGCCTGGCATGTGTGAGGCACTGGGTTCGATTCTCAGCCCCACATATAAATAAATAAATAAAGGTCTATCAACAGCTTAAATAATAAAATACACACACACACACACACACACACACACACTCCAAATGACAAAAGACAATCTAATCTGACTTTGTAACATATGCATATTAATTATCTGTTGCTATATAACAAACTACCCCAATACTTGGCAGCTTTTAAAAAACATACATTTATCATATCAGAGTTTCTGTGGGTCTGAAATCCTAATGGGGCTCAGAATCTCATGCATGATGTCATTCTCATCTCCAGACTCAAACAATGGAGGGTCCACCAACAAGCTCACTCATATACACTGGCAAGATTCACCTCCTCACAGGATGGTGGACTGAGGTACTCAACCACACAGTCTGCTGAGGGAAGGCCTCCTCAGCCCTTTGCCACATGGGCTTCTCCGTACAGGGGCTTGCCACATAGCATCAGAGTAAGTGAGCAACCAAGAGACAACAGCTAAGATAAAAAGCCAGTCCTGGGCCAAACATTGATTTCAGCTCAATGATAGGACCTGTGCTTGGCATGAGGGAGGCCTGGGGTTAAAACCCCAGCCCCCACCCAAAATAAGCCGCAGCCTCTTGTAACCTAATCTCTGAGATGACATCCCATTGTTTTTGCCACACCACATGCAGAGGATTCCAGTAGGACATGAATATAGCAGGGGGAATCATTAGATGCTATATACAACTTACAGAGAACAACAAAAGAAAATCTGTGTAAAGACTGGTTACCTCTGTGTATATTAAAATGGTGCCTGCTAGCCTGGCACAGTAACCCATGCCTGTAATCCCAGCCACTCAGGAGGTTGAGGCAAGAGGATTGCAGGTTCAAGGCTAGCCTGGGCAACTCAGTGAGACCCTGTCTGAAAATGAAATAAAAGGGCTGGGGCTGTCGCTCAGGGCTAGAGTGCTCACCTCGCCTATGAGAGGCCCTGGGAGTGGGGGCAGGGCTCAATCCCCAACACGGGGGGGGGGGGGGGGGTCTGGGCCATTTTTAATGAATAGTTATTGTCACTGCATCATATAAGTCTTCTGTTGCCGACCTGTGTCTAGCTGACAGCCACTCAACACAATGCTGCTTCATTTCTCAACCTTTTCCATGAGCAGGTTGAAAGACACCTGCCTGGACTTCACAAAGAGTGGTTCAATTATCTCCCATAATTGAATGTTGTTCAGTATTTGACCCAAAATGAAGCTATGACGAGGTTTCCAAGACCTACAGAACAATAACCAGGAATAAAATATTGTTTGACTAATTTTCACATTCTCCAGCAAAGATCTCCACTCTAAAACCTGGTGCTCTGGACGTTGACTGCCCATCAGGTTCACAATCCTGTCTCACTGAAATGTGACAGAGGAGTGCCCTTGCTTTAATCGTTCCCCTCTATTGAAGTGGTAGTGGATAATTATAGGTCATCCTTGTGACACTTACCTGACAGAGTATGACTGGCAAATGATTTTTCTCAGACTCTATCATTATATTCTAGGACAACTGTGGCTGTTTTCCTCTGTAGCTCAGGAAATAAAGAGAAAATAGAAATGGGGCTTGTGATTTACCTGTAAGTCATGTAAATAAATTTGAACAAATATGTCCCCTACTGTGGGGCTGGGGCCGAAGCTCCATGGTAGAGTGCTTGCCTGCCATGTGTGAGGCACTGGGTTTAATCCCTAGCACCACATAAAAATAAACAGATTTTAAAAATGCCCCCCACTGAAGTGAATCCATTAGTATAGCATCATACAGGATCATTTCATTCTTAGTCTTTCAGCTAAGCCTGAATAGGAGTTTTTATTATTTTTCAGATTAATTTATTCCACCAGAAAGTGCTAAATACCAGCTGTTTGTTTATAAATGCTTTTTCATTATAAACGTCTTACCTTCCCAACTTGATTTTTTTACCCTGAATCCACTGTCCTTGCAGTCTGCTGATTAAGAAGACTGGATCTTGTCCACTTTGTTTACCCCGAATGCCCAAGCTATCTTTGCCCCTTCAGAGACTCTCCTCTCCTCATCTCCCCTTCTACAAAACACTTTGTAGAGGTGTTTTGTAAAAACACCTTAAATAATTAAACTAATTATTTAATGGCTGAAACAGTCATTTTAGAAACCTACTAGCTGAACTGTAGCTCACACCTATAATCCCAGTGACTTGGGACGCTGAGGCAGGAGGATCACAAGTTTAAAGCCAGCCTCAGCAATTTAGCAAAGCCCTACGCAACTCATATTTAGAGACCCTGTTTTCTAAATAAAATATAAAAAGGAGCTAGGGAAGTGGCTCAGTGGATAAGCACTCCTGGGTTCAGACTGTGGTAACAAACAACAACAACAACAAAAAGCCCCTAATGATTCGATATCCCAATTCTCAGTTCACAGAAGAAGAAACTGTAACCATTTAGAAGAAACTGTAACCATTTAATGTTAGGCCCTATCCAAATGACTGACTTACAAACCCTATACTTTCTCAATTAGCCCAAACTGCCACCTTATGAATTGTTATAAGTCTAGAGTCCTGGTTTCTGAAAGGAAAACAATAAATGCCAAGAGGAAGTGATTGCCACTTTGGAAGACAGTTTGGAGGCTTCTTACCAAAGTAGACATTGTCTTACCAAATAAGTGCTCTTGGATTCAGACTGTGGTACAAGCACATTGCATTCCTTGGTATTTACTAAGATGAGCTGAACATTGATGACCACACAAACATTTGCACATGGATGACTAAAGCAGCTTTTATCGTTAAATGGAAAAACCTGAAAGCAACCAAGAAATCCTGCTGTAGGCAAAGGGAAAAATGAGCTGTGATCATCCAGATAGGAGATACTACACAATACTGCTATGGTTTGGATCTGGAATGTCCCCCAAAGACTCATGTGCTGAAGGCTTGGTCCCCAATGCAGCTATGTTCAGAGGTGGGGCTTTGGGCAGATGATTGGATCATGAGGCCTCTGACCTCATCAGTGGATGAATCCATTGGTAGCCAGATGGACTACTGGAAGGTGGTGGAAACTGCTGGCGGGAGGGGCATGGCTGGGGGAAGTCCATCTCTGAGGCATGCCCTGGACCCATCTGCACACGCCTCCCTCCCTCCCTCCCCGCCCCACTCCTTGCTGGCTGCCAGGGCAGAGCAGCTTTCTTCCACCACACCTCTCCCCAGGAGGTTCTGCCTGAGTTCAAGTCCAAAGCAATGGAGCCAGCCAACCATGGACTGAGACCTCTGAAACCATGAACCAGCACAAATCTCCCCTCCTCTAGGTCGTTTTCCTGGGGTATTTGCCACAGGGGTGAAAAGCTGACAAAAATGAGTTAAAGTCATGAAAGGACATGGAGGAAGCTTGAACGCATATTATTAAGTGAAAGAAATCAATCTAAAGATCAATGCTTACCAGAGATTGTGGGGAGAGAGAGATGAATAGGAAGAGCCCAGAGGATTTTTAGGGCAATGAAACTATTCTGTCTAGTGCTATAGTGATAGATGCATATCATTATACATGTGTCAAAACTCAGTGTACAACACCAGGAGTGATTTACCCATTGCAAACAATGGAGTCTGGGCGCTAATGATATTTCAATTCAGGTTCATCGACTGTAATAAAAGCATCCTGGTAAGGAATGCAGTTAGTGGGGTAGGAGTGGTTGTGCATATGTGGTGACACGGGGGATACGGGAACCGTGTACTTTCTGATCAATGCTACTGAGAGTCTCAAATGACTCTAAACAATTTTTTTTAAATTAATGAAGTTATTTTATTATTCCTTGAGATTCCCAATGATAACATCCCTTAGCCAAACTCCATCCTTGACAGGCGCAGTGGCACACACCTGTCATCCCAGTGGCTTGGGAGGCTGAGGCAAGAGGATCGTGAGTTCAAAGCCAGCCTCAGCAACTTAGTGAGGCCCTAAGCAACTCATTGAGACCCTGCCTCTAAATAAAAAAATAAAATAAAAAGGGCTGGGGATGTGGTTCAGTGGTTAAGCACCCGCTGGGTTCAATCCCAGGTGCAAAAAAAAAAAAAAAAAAAAAACATCGACCCATCCTCCTTTTACCCAAGGAGGGGAAAGGAAGAGAAGGAAAGAAGAAAAGGACAAAGAAAAAAAAGGGGAAGTGTTAGGATTTGGATACGAGGTGTCTCGCCCAAAGTCCTGTGTTACTGCAGGATGTGGAAATTATGAAAGCTGTAACCTAATCAGTGGATTAATGTACTCGGTGGAGTAATAATTTGAAAAGATCCTCTACCAGGTGGTACCTGTGGACAGGTGGGGCATGAGTGGAGGAGGTGGGCCACAGGAGTAATGTCCAAAAGGGCTGCATCTTCCCTGCGGCTCCTTCCCTTCTGTTTCCTGGCTGCCATTAGCTGAGCAGCCTTCCCCCCGCCCCCCAGTGCCCTTCCACCACGCTGTTCTGCCTCAGATCTGGTCCAGAGCAATGGCATCAGCTGGCCATGGACGGAGACCTCAGAAACCATGAGCCTGAGTAAGCTTTTCCTCCTCTCAGTTGTTCCTGTCTGGTATTTCACAACACAAAGCTAACACAGTAAGATAATGTAAGAAAATAGAAGGATCGTGTCTCTGCTCCACTTTTTTTTTTTTTAAATATCTTTTTGTAGTTGAAGATGGACAGAATGCACTTTTATTTTATTTGTTTATTTTTCTGTGGTGTTGAGGATTGAACCCAGTACCTCACGCATGCTAGGCAAGCGCTCTGCCACTGAGCTACAGTCCCAGCTCCACATTTTAAACTTCCTACAACCCAATGTTCATCCACAAATATATAGATAAGCAAAATGTAGCACGAACATTTATACCTTCAATGGGATGCTGTTCAGCCTTAATAATTGCCAGGCATGGTGGCACACACCTGTAATCTCAGCAGCTCTTCAGGTTGAGGCAGGAGGATAACAAGTTCAAAGCCAGCCTCAGCAACTTAGCGAGGCCCTAAGCAACTCAGTGAGACCCTGTCTCTAAATAAAATACAACATAGGACTGGAGATGTGGCTCAGTGGTTGAGTGTCCCTGAGTTCAATCCCTAGTACCCCCCCATACACACACATGCACAAAAATAAATGTAAAGATACCCTGACACATGCTATAACATGGATGAACCTTGAAGACATTAGGCTAAATGAAATAAGTCAGATACAAAAAGACAAATTTTATGTGACTCCACATATACGAGGTACCTAGAGTTGTCAAATGCAGTAAAATTGTTACTGGAATCAAGAGTTCTTCTGCTGACTGCTCCACCAAAGCGGGGAAGACAGAGTTGGTGGAAGAAAACCAGTTTATTAAGTCTGTGTTGTCTTGAATCTCCCTCTCTCGAAGGCTCGGGGGTGCAAACAGCTTTTTATAAGAGGAAAGGGGGTACTGTGAGACACAAAGCAGGAACTATGCATCTATAGATTCAGCTAGGCCGTGCTAGCCACAGAGTACATTACAATTCCATTTTCCAACCCTTCCTGGCATCTGCCCAGGTGTGGGGGCCAGTTTCTCAGTTTCCATTCTCAGACTGGGGCAACTCTGGTTGCAGAAAAACAATGCATCAGCAAATTGGGGAGTTTGGGGCTGTTAATTTCCAAGGGGCTCTGTTATAGAATGGTGGCTTCCAGGGGTTTGGGGGAGGAGAAATAGAGAGTTTATTGTTTACTGTTTACCAAGTTTCTGTTAGAGAGGATGAGAAGATTCTGGAGATAAAAGCACAACAAGGTGAATGTACTAAAAAACTTCATTCATACCGTTGAACTGTACAGTTAAAGAGGTTCTGTGCGCTCATGCATGCTGGGGATCTAATGTAGAGCTTCCTTCATGCTAGGCAAGTGCTCTACCAGGGAGCCACATCCCCAGCCCATTAAAATAGTGATTTTTATATTATAGACATTTGTCACAATTGAAAAACACATTTTCTTCATTGGAAGTAGAACATATTTAATGTATTTAATTTCAAAGATGAAGAGTTTTTTAGTATCACCAAAAATACCTGACATATGACATTCTTTAATCAATAAATAATAGAAGTTCTCCCACCTCCTTCAATACCATGTGCTTCCAAGTTAAACTTGCTGGAGGGCAGCAGCAACTAGTGAAAGGCTCTGTGTAAGAGCCACAGGAAAGGATGCTATTTGCACGTATGAACATGCCACAATGAAACCCGTTATTCTGTATAAAATACACTAATAATAAAAAAACTATTTTTAAAAAATAAGAGAACCACAGATTGCAGCCACATCAATGATAATAGCAGCACAATTCACAATAGCTAGACTATGGAACCAACCTAGGTATCCCTCAATAGATGAATGGATAAAGATCAATGGAATATTTTTATTTATTTATTTATTTTATTGGTTGTTCAAAACATTACAAAGCTCTTGACATATCATATTTCATACATTAGATTCAAGTGGGTTATGAACTCCCATTTTTACCCCAAATACAGATTGCAGAATCACATCGGTTACACATCCACATTTTTACATAATGCCATATTAGTGAATGTTGTATTCTGCTACCTTTCCTATCCTCTACTATCCCCCCTCCCCTCCCCTCCCATCTTCTCTCTCTACCCCATCTACTGTAATTCATTTCTCTCCTTGTTTATTTTCCCATTCCCCTCACAACCTCTTATATATAATTTTGTATAACAATGAGGGTCTCCTTCCATTTCCATGCAATTTCCCTTTTCTCTCCCTTTCTCTCCCACCTCATGTCTCTGTTTAATGTTAATCTTTACCTCCTGCTCTTCCTCCCTGCTCTGTTCTTAGTTGCTCTCATTATATCAAAGAAGACATTTGGCATTTGTTTTTTAGGGATTGGCTAGCTTCACTTAGCATAATCTGCTCTAGTGCCATCCATTTCCCTGCATATTCCATGATTTTGTCATTTTTTAGTGCTGCATAATACTCCATGGTGTATAAATGCCACATTTTTTTATCCATTCATCTATTGAAGGGCATCTGGGTTGGTTCCACAGTCTTGCTATTGTGAATTGTGCTGCTATGAACATCGATGTGGCAATATCCCTATAGTACGCTCTTTTAAGGTCTTCAGGGAATAGTCCGCGAAGGGCAATAGCTGGGTCAAATGGTGGTTCCATTCCCAGCTTTCCAACGAATCTCCATACTGCTTTCCAAATTGGCCGCACCAGTTTGCAGTCCCACCAGCAATGTACAAGAGAACCCTTTTCCCCACATTCTTGCCAGCACTTGTTGTTGTTTGACTTCAGAATGGCTGCCAATCTTACTGGAGTGAGATGGTATCTTAGGGTGGTTTTGATTTGCATTTCTCTGACTGCTAGAGATAGTGAGCATTTTTTCATGTACTTGTTGATTGATTGTATGTCTTCCTCTGAGAAGTGTCTGTTCAGGTCCTTGGCCCATTTGTGGCAGGATATAAAATCAACATGCATAAATCAAAGGCATTTCTGTATATCAGCTACAAAACTTCTGAAACAGAAATGAGGAAAAACACTCCATTCACAATATCCTCAAAAAAATAAAATACTTGGGAATCAACCTAACAAAAGAGGTGAAAGATTTATACAATGAAAACTACAGAACCCTAAAGAGAGAAGTAGATGAAGATCTTAGAAGATGGAAAAATATACCCTGTTCATGGATAGGCAGAACTAACATCATCAAAATGGCGATATTACCAAAAGTTCTCTATAGATTTAATGCAATGCCAATCAAAATCCCAATGGCATTTCTTGTAGAAATAGATAAAGCAATCATGAAATTCATATGGAAAAATAAAAGACCCAGAATAGCAAAAACAATTCTAAGCAGGAAGTGTGAATCAGGCGGTATAGCGATACCAGATTTCAAACTATATTACAGAGCAATAGTAACAAAAACAGCATGGTACTGGTACCAAAACAGGCAGGTGGGCCAATGGTACAGAATAGAGGACACAGAGACTAATCCACAAAATTACAACTATCTTATATTTGATAAAGGGGCTAAAAGCATGCAATGGAGGAAGGATAGCACCTTCAACAAATGGTGTTGGGAAAACTGGAAATCCATATGCAACAAAATGAAACTGAATCCCCTCCTCTTGCCATGCACAAAAGTTAACTCAAATGGATCAAGGAGCTTGATATCAAATCAGAGACTCTGCGTCTGATAGAAGAAAAAATTGGCTCCGATCTACATATTGTGGGGTCGGGCTCCAAATTCCTTACTAGGATACCCATAGCACAAGAGTTAATAACAAGAATCAACAAACGGGACTTACTTAAACTAAAAAGTTTTTTCTCAGCAAGAGAAACAATAAGAGAGGTAAATAGGGAGCCTACATCATGGGAACAAATTTTTACTCCTCACACTTCAGATAGAGCCCTAATATCCAGAATATACAAAGAACTCAAAAAAATTAGACAATAAGATAACAAATAAGATCAATGGAATATTACTCGAGCTTTAAAGTAGAGTAAAATTATGGCATTTGCCAGTAAATGGTTGGAGTTGGAGAATAGCATGCTAAGCAAAATACACCAATCTGCAACATGTACACTCAGAAAAATGAGATTTTATCCCATTTATGTATGATATATCAAAGTACATAAATGCATTCCACTGTCATGTATTAAACTAATTGAAACAAATTAAAAATTAGATAAAGGAGATTCTGAGCTAGCAAACTCTGAAAAAAAAACAAAGAGAACCACAGGACTCCAGAAAATTTACCAATATGAACTAGCCTAAAAGAATGATAGGTATTATTTTGAATTTCCCTTCACCAGCTCCCTCACCAGTGTGTTTTTATCTCAGGCTTAGTTTGCCATTTTTACTTTCACCCTTGCAAACCTGGGGCACTGGTCTTTTTATTTATTACCTTCTGTCAAACAAACAGCAGGTCTCCACTGAAAAGGGTAACGTCTTTTACTCTGAGCCACCAGGATGCATTCTAAATGAACATATTAGGCTAAAATGTTATAGGCCAACCATTCATCTTCTTGATTTTTCTCCCAGTGGGCCCATTTACAGTTCAAAAGGATTGCTTTTAAAGAGTGAATGAGATGGTGCCATAGTGCAAGTCTGTAATCCCAGGGACCCTGGAGGCTGAGACAGGAGGATTGTGAATTTGAGGCCACCCTCAGCAACTTATTGAGACCATGTCTCAAAATTAAAAAAAAAAAAAAAAAAAAAAAAAGTGTCACAGGAGAGTGGGGAACCGAAGTTACTCTACCCCCGTGAAAGAAAATTTAAAGTTAGACGTGAGAAGCCAAGCACGAGAATTGAATGGTGTGTCCTCTGCAAATAGAGAACAAGGAAGATAACGCTGCTTCCGAATGTTTACTGTTGATGTTTGCCAGGAGAACTGGGTTCCACCTTCTGCAATCTTAGGCCAATCGTATAATTGACTCCTCCTCCTCATTGGGAGGGACAGTGTTTGACCCTGGTCTTCTTCATAACCATCATGGCAACCATCCTATTCAGGAGAGCTCACCTACAAGGCCATCCTATGTTCATATGGGTGCTGGGGTCAATTACCAGGCAGGCTTCATTTTAGTTTTCTTGCACTTTTTTTTTTTTCTAGTGGGGGGCAGTACCAGGCATTGAACCAAGGGCCCTTAACCACTGAGCCACATCCCCAGACCATTCTACTTTTTGTTTTGAGACAGGCTCTTGGTTAGTTGCTTAGGGCCTGGCTAAGTTACTGAGGCTGGCTTTAAACTTACAATCCTCCTGCCTCAGCCTCCCAAGCTGCTGGGATCACAGGTGTGCACCCCCACACCTGGCGCTCCTGCACTATGAACGAAATGTCCCTTCTGAAATTCCTTGAGAAACCCATGGCCATAGGTTCTGATTTGACAGTAGACCTTAGATCAGGAGTGAACCCCGTTGATCTTTCTTCCTTGACACATTTCTTAATGGGCTCCTTTTTTTTTTTTTTCTCCCTGTTTGATCTCAGGGTTAGTGCACCTGTTATTCTACAAGTGACCTGATTGTTCATTCCAAAGAAACCTGTGACCCTGCTATGTTATTGGCTCACATTTCACTGCTCATTACTAACTGCTACCTAACAGAAAGGACTGGGGAATAACTGGTAAAACGTGCCTGGGTTCAATCTCCAAAAAAGTAATTATTAGTTAATTAATTAAAAGGTGAACGAATACCTTTGTTCTGTCATTTCACAGGCTCAGTGTTGCTGATATTGCAAGATGGCCCCTGTTTCCCCAAATAATCACAAGAGAGCCTGTTACCACTTATAGGGTAATGTGTCACTCAGGTGCAGGCCCACCTCCTCTGTGAAATTTTAGTTTTATTCCTTTTACTGGTTTTATTTCCCAACAGGCACTTTATATTTTCACCTTCAGCAGTGAGCCACCTGGCCCTTGATTTTCGCCTCAACTGCGGGGTCCACCAGTTACCTTTCTTTGCTAACAAAGCATTAGCAGCACTCAGTTTTTTCTTTCTTCAGGTAAGTCAAGTTTCCTCAGACTTTTTCAGTCTCAGGACCTTCCTACAAGATCGGGAACAGAGACTGATCTTGTAGGAAGGTCCTGAGACTTCTTCTTTCTCTGAAGGTTCAGTTTACTAAAGTGATCCCCTCAGATTCTTTTCCTTCATGTTGCCCCACTCCTACCAAGTTTTCCCCCATAACATCCCATTTCCCCCCTCAGCACTTACTGCAATAGGTAATTCTATATTTATGTGCTCATTTTTGGAACATTTGTCTCTACCCACTTATAAAAACGCAGGAAAGGGCTGGGGTTGTGTGAGGCCCTGGGTTTGATCCTCAGCACCATGCAAAAATAGATAAATAAATAAATAAAATGAAGGTATTGTGTCCAACCACAACTAAAAAATAAATATTTAAAAAATTTTTTTGAAAAATGCAGGGACAATGTCAAGTTCACCACTGTATCCTCAGGGCCCGATACATTGTACAAGCTCATCTGTTGGAATGCAGAAGAGAAGAAAGAGCAAAGAGAGGAAGAGGATGAAGGAGACCACAACTGCATCTTCAACTTTATAATGAAGCTTATGTGTGCTGAGAAAATCAATGGAACCATTGATTTCTTAATCCCTCATGCTGAGGACCGGCCAAGGAGGCTGAGCCTGACTTGTTCTCTGGCTAGCCCAGCCTAGCTAAATCTACACACGGATATCACCTGGCTTTGGTTTCTCCACATTGAAACTGCTTCTTGTAGGACCACCAGGAAAAAACCTAGCTGCTTCTTTCTAGTTTAATCAAACTGCATAAAATTCAATTTTCCTTTTTACATCAGGAGCTTATTTCCTATGCAGGTGGGAGGCAGAAGCCAGCCAGTTGGGAGCCACCTATTTCTCTGGCTTGGCTGACAGTAAAAAGATGGTCCTATAGGCATCCAAGACTCCCACAGACCCAGGCTTTGTACTGAAATTTTCAAGGTGTTCTTTCCCCCAGAAAAGTATTGCTCCTACAATTGCAACAATTGGAATACAGAGGGTATCAATTTGCAATATGGGTTTCTCACAAGACAGCATGTGAATTCCGTGTGGCAATCTCTTTCTTAACTTCCCAATCCCTGGGCTCTGCCAGAGTTCAATGCCAATTGCCTGCCGTGATTTCCTTTAAAAAAAGGGGGGGGGGGGTTGTGCTGCTCTCAGAAATACAACTGCTTTCAACCAGGACAATGAGAAATCAGTCTGTCATAACCCAGCTGGCAACAGATTGGCCATGTCACAAGAGCAAGAAATCATCTCTCCCTTAAAAAATCATTATGATGATCAATGAGACCAACTCTACGATGCTTGCAGATACAAAATGGGACAATCAAGGAAGAACCTAGACTTTTCATCTTAGTAAAGCTTGAGAAAGAATGATTATAAATAAAAGTTTCCAGGGGCTGGGGATGTGACTCAGAAGTAGAGTACATGTGTTTGACCCCCAGCATCACTAAATAAATGTTCCCATTTATTGAGTAGAATAACAACAGGTAAAATTGCCTTTAACGAACCAGCAAGCCACTTGTAGAATAAAAGCAGGTGCACTAACCCTGAGAATAAGAGAGAATAAGTGAGAATATTACTGACTAATCCTTCCGAAACAAAGACATTTTCTACAGTGTTTTCTATATAATGTCCTCACACACAAATAATCTTTTTAAAAATAAGCATTGGTGAGTACTCGGGAAGTCCTATGTCCCCAGCATAGTAGATTTCATGGACTTTTCTTGGACGGGTAGGGACAAGTCTCAGGTCTCACTATGTTGCTGAGGTTGGCCTTGAACTCCAGGACTCAAGCAATCCTCCCCCATCAACTTCCTAAGTAGCTGGAACTATAGGCCCTTGCAACCACACCTGGCTTATAAAGGATTTTTAATTCTTGGGAAAACGACCTCAGTATTATTGATAAATTATTTGTTTCAACAGTTGATCAATAGTAACAGTTGACGATCACCTCTCTCTCCCACCTCTAATTCTCAAATTTGATTATAGTCCTGTACAAGAAACATTGCAATGGGAAGGAAATTAGGACAAGTGTTATCATAAAGATTTAAACTCACAGGGAACTGCTGCGCATGCCTGTCATCCCAGAGGCTCCGGAGGCTGAAGCAGGAGGATGGAGAGTTCAAAGCCAGCCTCAAAAACTTAGTGAGGCCCTAAGCAACTCAGTGAGACTCTGTCTCTAAAAAAAATATAAAAAGGGCTGGGGATGGGGCTCAGTGGTTAAGCACCCCTGGGTTCAATCCCCAGTACTAAAAAAAAAAAAAAAAAAAAAAAAGATTTAAATGTAAATTGCTAACTGTGTTTCTAAAGTGTATATTAGGTGCCTCTTTACAAAATATTCTACAATGCACAATGAGATTAATATACAATGAGGAAAAAAAGTTTGGTTGGCCTATGCATTTGTTCACATGAAAGTCTACAGCATCTTCAATTGTTTTAAGACAGAATTTGGAGATGAGGTCCATGATTTTGTACAATGCATACAAATACAAATCTTCTTCACCAAGATTTATGTAGGGGCTGGGGTTGTGACTCAGTGGTAGAGCGCTTGCCTAGCACATGTGAGGCCCTGGGTTCAATCCTCAGCACCACATTTAAAAAAAAATGAATGAATAAAATACAGCTATATAAAAAAAGTTACTTTATTTTTAAAAATGGATTTGTGGAGAATGTTGTGAATAAAATAAAATTACAGTTAAATGTTGTGAATAAAATGTTAATATCAGGGCTGTGCTGAACTAAGAACTGTCTTTGAAATGAATTTGGAGCCAGGCAGAGTAGCGCACGCTTGTAATCTCAGCGGCTCAGCAACTTAGTGAGGACCTAAGCAACTCAGGGATACGCTGTCTCTAAATAAAATATTAAAAAGGGCTGGGGATGTGGCTCAGAGATTAAGTGCCCCTGACTTCAATCCCTGGTACAAAAAAAAAAAGAAAGAAAGAAAGAAAGAAATGAATTTGGAGACTATCCCATTGGAAATGACAGATTCAGATTTATGTGAGAGGTTGCATGTGCCATGTTTGCTGTAAAAACCCCTAATTATTGGAACTGTACTGAATGTGGTAAAGCCAAGAAGTGGACTGGGATGGTCTAAAGGGATTCGTGGGAATTGAGGCTGCAGTTTCTCTGTGTTAAGGTAGCACAGATGCACCTTGAAGGTAAGGCAGCTATACCTGCCCTCTGTAGGGAAGAAGTGTCAAAAATCTGGGCATTTGGGCAGCAAATGGGCATTCCAACAAGACCCAGGTGCTGTACCTGGGGTCCTGGATCCATCTAAAAAGCTAAGAAAAAAACTAGGGTTGGAGCTTAGTGGTGGAGCACTTGCCTAGCCCATGTGAGGCACTGGGTTCGATCCTCAGCACCACATAAAAATAAATAAGTAAAATAAAGGTAAAAGCTAAGACGAGATGGAATTTTGTTTTAAAACCTATTGGGTCTTTTGAGTCCGGTTGCCACATAGAAACTTAAGAATGTTAACTAAGTCTCCTTTATTCTGAAATGTCCTCTATTGCTTTATAGTAGCTTTATTCATCTTGCAAAAATAATACTGACCCTTTGTAGGAGGATTTTCTTGTAAAAGAAACATCGTGCATGACTCCGCAGGCGGTGCATCCCATGGCGCCCAGGTGTGTCAACTATACTGAAGTCCCGTGAATGTTTTACAGGCTTTTTCCTGTACAGATCCAGGGGACAACAATTACATCACCGTCTATGCAAGTGGCAGTCTTTCATACTGCCCAGTGCACAATCTACATGTCATGTGGGGTTGCTCTGGGTCTACCCCAGTCTGAACTTTGCTAGCTCTAAAATGGACCCAGCCTCAGAATAGAAAAGGTAGAATTTTGCAGTAGATGCTATATTGCACGGCCCCAATCCTCTTGATTAATACCTGAGTTCACCTGTGCCTACGAGACAATCCCAGGCACACTGAAAATGTCCCAGCTCTGGAATTGGTACCTCTCACCCTGTCTACGTGGACTGCCACATGAGAAGTTTGCAGCACAATAAAGATTTTATGTTTGTTTCAGATAGGTTCTCAAATATGAGGAAACCCTGCTGTGTTGTGTACAGAAAAATATCGTTCTCTACTTTCTGATTTGGGCTTTCAGGGTTCGTGTTCCCCAGAATCTACCTGCCTTGGTAGTTTGTCCTTGTCTTCGGTAACAGCATAGATGAAACCCAAATTAGGACAGATGCCTTTTTGAACAAATGGTCTTAGCTGGGTATCATTAAGTGGTGGCCCATGGTTAAATATTTGCTGACTGAATGAAGAAGTCATTTAAACAAAGGGTCAGGCATGGTCTCCATGGATCAGAAAGGTGGAAGTCAAAATGAAACATGGGGCACCAGGTGCGGTGGCACACACCTGTAAATGCCAGCAGCTCGGGAGGCTGAGGCAGGAGGATCACAAGTTCAAAGCCAGCCTCAGCAAATTAGAGAGGCCCTAAGCAACTCAGTGAGACCCTGACTCTAACTAAAATATAAAACAGGGCTGGGGATGTGGTTCAGTGTTTAAGCACCCCTGGGTTCAAACCTTGGAACAAAAGGAAAAAAAAAAAGGGCATTTCTCAAGTGCATGTGTGACAACATCCCTGGAATTGTCTGCCTTGAAATAATCTAGTTTGGAGACAATAGCTAGACCCATGAGTTCGTTTGCTTCCTAATCAGAAAAAAAGATAGAAGATTCTGGGGACAGGGAATTTTAAATTCATGTCTATGTTGTTTAAAAATTATGCTTTTATCTCTGAGTCTCAACACCACTTTTTACTTTCTAATTTGAAGAGGAATACATGTTCAAGGAGTGTGAAATTAATACAGCACATGCACAGTCTCAACAAATAAACATGAAAACCTTTTTGTTGCACATCACTAGCTTCATTCAATTAGTGAAATGTTAAAACACTGTTGTGTTATACAACCTAACCTTTTAATTTCTGGGAAAACCAAGTAGAACAAACAACCAACAAATATCAAAGCTGGATATCCTTTCTTTGCCCCCAAAGTCAGTGTTCTTAGCCCAACATGGAACCCACAACACCTGTTTTCTCAGATTTACATTTCCCCGGGGAGTCCCTTTTAATGTTACTAATTGATACCTCCCCCAACTCCTAGTTCCATAGTTTCCTCTTTGTAGTCAACTGTCTAACATGTTAGCTGCTAGCCAAGGCAAGAAGAGCCCTTTACTGGCAGGTGGACGGGGGCAGGTGCACGCCTGTAATCCCAGGGGCTCAGGAGGCTGAGGCTGGAGGATCGTGAGTTCAAAACCAGCCTCAGCAAAAGTGAGGTGCTAAGCAACTCAGTGAGCCCTGTCTCTAAATAAAATACAAAATAGGGCTGGGATGTGGCTCCGTGGTGGAGTGCCCCTGAGTTCAATCCATGGTACCATTAAAAAAAAAAAAAAAAGTTTTAAGTTTTATTATCTGCCACTGGAATGGAAGGACATGAACTCCAGCCCCACTGAAGTCCTAGGACCTGAACTCAGCAGCCGGTGGTACAGGGCGACTGTGGAAGGTCGTCAGCCCACTGTAGAACTGTTACCAGAAACACTCTGAAGCAAGGGATTACTTTTACTTACTATCCTACAATAACTACTACCTTAAATGTAAACAACCCTTTCTTTTCTCCCTAAACGTAGAAGAAAAAGTTAAAAACCATTCTGAGAATATTTTTATGAGCACTTATTGCCCATTATTTTAAAACTTAAAAAAGGCAAAACTAAATATATGTATTATCATCCAAAGGTACTTTCATATTTTATTAATCTACTGGCGCTGGAAGAAAAATGGGTAAATTAAAATTCTATTTGGTCAGCAGCTTTTTATGTTTTCCTTTAGAAATTACAGGCATTTAAAGATAATTTATTAATTAAATTAGGTCCAAGTTATAAAAGTTAATTGAGAGTCTGGAATAAATAATTTTAATTTTAAATGTCACTTGGGTCTTGAACTAAGGAAAATATTGTACTTTTTCAATGATGTTGAAGCTTCAGAATTGCCACTCACTCCCTCTGGAGTTGTCTAAATGGCACTGTCCAGAGCAACTTAATACAATTCCTTCTTAGGTCTGTATCTTTTTACTTTTTAAAATGATTATTTATTTATTTATTTTTTATTTCTCAGAGCTGGGAATCAAACTGAGGGCTTGGCATTAAAAAGGAATTCATTTTTTTCTTTTTACTTTTCTTTCTTTCCTTCTTTCTCTCTCTCTCTCTTCCTTTCTTCCTTCCTTCCTTTCCCAGAGATTGAACCCAGAAGTACTTAACCACTGAGCCCCATCACCAGCCCTGTTTTAATATTTTATTTTATATTTTATTAAGAGACAAGATCTCTCTCAGTTGCTTAGAGCCTCACTAAGTTGCTGAGTCTGGCTTTTTTTTGGGGAGGTGGGGTGTAGGCAGGACTGATGCCGGGGATTGATTCAGGGGCACTCAACCACTGAGCCCTATCCCCAGCCCTATTTTGTATTTTATTTAGAGACAGGGTCTCCCTGAGTTGCTTAGCACCTCGCTTTTGCTGAGGCTGGCTTTGAATTTGCGATCCTTCTGCCTCAGCCTTCTGAGCTATGTCCAGCAATGTTAGAGTCTGTAAACAAGTCAGGATTGCACCTGGCAAATGTTAGAGTCTGTAAACAAGTCTGGATGGCGCCTGGCATTTTGCCAGAGGGAGTGGTTTATGAAGTAAGGCCAGCGAGCCATTAAGTGTGGAGATTCCTTATTGGTTGACTGCTGTATCTAGTTTATGTTAATTAAGATAAGCTGTGTGGAATGTATAAATACCCCTCCTGTCCTACAATAAACGGCTCCTACTCCTGCTGTATCAATCTACACAAGTTGCTCATCACCCCCCCACCCCCCCACCCCCGGTTATTTTGCCCAGCCAGCCGGCTGCGGCACAGCAAAATGGCATTTCTTAATGTCGTTTCTTAAACTTGCTGACGCATAAAATCATACAGGATGAAATCCATACTATTCAAGGTCTGCATGAGGGAGTCTTACTCTTGAACAAGTGTCACGGGCCATACATATGCAAGGGGAAAAATAGATGAGAATGGGGGGAACATGAGGTTAAGAGAATAATTCTATAAAATGAGCCCAGTGTTCCGACTCCCTGTCTGCCTTCTTTGCCAAAAAGCAACTGCCTGCAGCCCTCCCTGGCCTGATGGGACAGGATAGGTCACATTCCTCAACAAACCAGAGACAGGGGACCTCAGGGGGCGGAAGGCCTAGCAGTCAGTGCAGGCAGCAGTCAGTGTAGGCGATGAATAAGGGGGTGGCTGGAGGATGGGGCTGGTTATCAAACACAGGGCTGCTGACAGCTAATCTCTGGGATAGCCCTTCCCAGCACAAGGAGGGGCTAACGTTAGCCTCTGTGCTGCTCCTTCCTGCCCTTAGGCATGGGGAGGGGGAGTGTCCCCTCCCCTGGGCACCCAGCTCTGGCTGGGCCTCACTTTCTCCAGAGAAGCCTGCTCCCTCCTTCTCAAGCTTTCTACGCTTGCCTCCCATTTTTCAGGTGTTTAATCTTAAACCCCAGGGAATGAGGATCCCTTCCTGATCTCTGAAGTCTGGTATCATATATGATGACACAAGTTTGGGACACCCAAGTGCCCCTTTTAAGGTAAATCCAGCCAAGGAAATCTTTTCTTTCTCACATGAGCTTTTATAGGAACTCCCCTGTTTGCGGGTTTACTCGTAGGTATTTGCTTCTGTCTTTACTCTCTTGTCTTGAAGTATGAAATATTCTATATTGGACCTGTCTTTTGTTTGTTTGTTTGTTTTTTGCTTTGATCTGCGGGGTGTGGTGGCACTTGCCTCTACTACCAGCTGCTTGGGAGGCTAAGGCAGGAGGATCACACGACTGAGACCAGCCTCAGCAACTTAGCAAGGCCCTAAGCAACTAAGTGAGACCCTACCTCAAAATAAAAAATAGAAAGGGCTGGGGATGGGGCTCAGTGGTTAAGAACCCTGGGTTCAATCCTCAGCACCACCCCTGCCCCTGGCTATATCCAGCTAGGATATAGCTCAGTGGTAGAGGGCCTCAGAGTTCAGTCCCTTGCAACACACCCACAAACAGTGCCGCTGTCTGCTTTGCCCATTAGGGGTCTGGTTCTTATGACTGGGTAATATCATTTATTATGCTGATGATAGGCTTGAAACCAACTTAGAGATATCACAACAAGATAAGTACCATGCAATGTGCAGGAACTCTATTTGTAGAGAAAAGATTAAAAATCATTAGCTCCTTTGGCAATTTGAAGGCATTTTCTATTTGATGCAGTAAAAGCCTTTTTTTTTTTTTTAATACAAAGGCCACTTCTCTTTGTTTTAAGTTTCTTGACTTTTCCTTTTTCTACTGGTGTGGTTTTCCCTGGGAAGGAGTAAAGAGAAAGATAGCCAAGGAAATGTTATTATAATGTATCCTTTTTTTCTTCTATTTTTATACCCAGGATTGAACTCAGGGGCACTCAGCCCCGGAGCCACATCCCCAGCCCAATTTATTTATTTATTTAATTTTTAAAAAATAAATGACAGCAGAAGGCATTACAGTTCTTATTACACATACACAGTACAATTTTTCATATCTCTGGTTGTATATAAAGTATGTTGACACCAATTATTGTATTTTATTTAGAGACAGGGTCTCACTGAGTTGCTCAGGGCCTCACTAAGTCACTGAGGCTGGCTTTGAACTCACAATCCTCCTGCCTCAGCCTCCAAGATACTGGGATTACAGGCCTGCGCCACCATGCATGGCTAATATATTTTAAAAACATTTTTAAAAAGAAATATTCATTCTGTGAATGAATAATCAGTCAGTTGTCTATCTTCCACCCTGCCATTGGCTGCTGTGGTAAACTACAGGATTGCCAGGCACAGGGGCACATGCCTATTATGCCAGTAACTTGG
Organism: Callospermophilus lateralis; assembly: GCF_048772815.1. Taxonomy (NCBI): domain Eukaryota; kingdom Metazoa; phylum Chordata; class Mammalia; order Rodentia; family Sciuridae; genus Callospermophilus; species Callospermophilus lateralis. The sequence continues at coordinate 168,158,775 of NC_135305.1, forward strand.
GGAGGTTGAGGCAGAAGGATCCCAAGTTCAAGGCCAGCCTCAGCAACTTAGCGAGGCCCTGAGCAACTCATTGAGACCTTGTCTCTAAATAAAATATAAAATGGGCTGGGGATGTGGCTCAGTGGTTAAATGCCCCTGGGTTCAATCCCCAGTACCAAAATAATAATAATAATAATAATAATAATAATAATAATAAATAAAGGGCTGGGGATGTAGTTCAGTGATAGAGCACCCCTAGATTCAATCCCCCTTACTAAAAATCAAACAAACAAAACCTTCAGGATATCTATCCCTAAAGCAGAAATAGCAGTGTGCGTGCGTCTGTGTGTGTGTGTGTGTATGTGTGTGTGTGTGATTGGAGCTGGAACCCAGGAGTGCACGACCACTGAGTCACATTCCCAGGCTTTTTTTTTTTGGGGGGGGGGATAATGTAAGTTATCCAGGCTGACCTCAGACTTTATCCTCCTGCCTCAGCCTCCAGAGCTGCTGGGATTACAGGTGTGTGCCACACACCAGTCTGTTCCCGCCCCCCGTCCCATTTGTGATTATAACAGACTAACCCCTTTGTAGCCACAGCCCCTGGGTTGTAGCAGATGCGTAGGCGACACATGTATTCTTAGGGATATTCCCCTCCCCGCCACTCTGCCAGTTGCTCGAAACTAGTTCAGTGGCATTTGCTTATAAGACAGTTTTCAGTGAAAATCTTTCCTAATATGAGCTCTCTAAAAAGCTTCAATTTTGATTTTATAACAACTGTAACTCTGTGGCCTATAATGCCAATTTTTCAATTTATAAAAATAGCTCCTGAAAATGTAAGTATACATTTGTGGGTTTTTTTTCCCCCTCTGTGGGAGACCATGTAAGTGCATTGATCCCCTTTGCTCTCCTTAGACATGTCTAATGTGTGTATTATCATTCCTATGGAAGTGCATTTGGAGAGTAACTACCACTTATAATCTTTAAAACCTGTTTTATTTAGTAAAAGGACAGAAAAATAATCCATTACAGTAGCCACAGTGCTTGGTTCATAATGGCAAGCCATGGAGGTCAGGGGACAGACCATGAGGAAGTCCTTATGTTTGGCTGCTGGGCTACGTTCCCTTCCTCGATGCCTGGATCGTTGTGCTAGCTAGCTGCCCCTCCCAACATCTGCTTCAACAGAGAATATAAATAATGACAAATGCTGGCAAGATGTGTGGGGGGAAAGAATTCTTATTCATTGTTGGTGAGACTGCAAATTAGTACAGACATTATGGAATCAGTGTGGAGATTCCTCAAAAGACTAGGAATAGAACCATCATATGACAGAGCTCTCCCATTCCTTGATGGAATAAAAACCCCAAAGAACTAAAACCAGCAGACTATAGCAATACATGCATTCCTGTGTTTACAGCAGCACAATCCACAACGGTCAATTTATGGAACCAGCCTAGGTGTCAGTTAAGAGATGAATGGATGGAGGGAATGTGATATATATACACACACAACAGAATTCCATTCAGCCATAAAGAAGAACGAAATTATGTCATTTGTTGATGGATGGCACTGGAGTACATCATGCTAAGTGAACTAAGCCAGACTTTCTGAAAGTCAAGGGTTAATTTTTTACTCTCATATGCAGAAGGTAGAAGGAAAAGAGAAAGAAATAAAAAAGGGATCTCACAAAAATAGAAGGGGGAGTAGTAAAGGAAGGAGATCCGACGGAAAGTACAAGGGAGGCGCTGAAATCCATCAACCAATTATGCCATGTGAATATATGAATATATCCCAATGAATCACACTTTTACATAAATTATAATGCACTCATTAAAAACAAATGGATAGATGGGAGACTGGTAAAGAAAGAAGATCAGGGACGAGGAGGAGGGTAAGCAAAGAGGAAGTACTGGGGAATGAATGGAGCTAATTACGTTTTACATACATGTATGAATATCACAGTGAATCCCATTGTTATGTATAAGTGGAATTATGTATAAAAACATAATTTAAAAATTGCATACAGTACAGAAAAACAAAAATAAGGCAACGAGGACCCCGGGAGGGCCAAGCATGACAGTGGTCTCCCTGGCCAGCAAGGAGTGCTTAAATTAGTTTGGAATCCTGGGAAAGGTTGCATTTTCTGCCCTCTGACTCACAAGCCACAGTAGAGATAGGTTACCACATTAACAAATAAGAATAGTAGTGTCCAGTAGTGTATACTTGTAATCTCAGCAGCTTGGGAGGCTGAGGCAGGAGGATCACAAGTTCAAAGCCAGCCTCACCTACTTAGTGAGGCCCTAAGCAACTCAGCTAGACCCTGTTTCTAAATAACACATACAAAAAGGGCTGGGGATGTGGCTCAGTGGTTGAATGTCCCTGGGTTCTATCCCTGGTACCCTCCCCCCCAAAAAAAGTTGTGCATCTTTCTATAGCTAAATGATACCTTATACACATTTAAATAACATAAATGTGTGTATACACACACACACACACACACACACACACACACACACATATATATATATACACTTTTTAAAGGTATTTTGTGACAAAGTACTGTCACAAAATGAACAACTCCAACCTTGTGGGCTCATTTAGTTTGATTCCTTCACAATCCAGTCCTGGTTCAGGATAAAGGCCTAATTCAGGGAAGGGGAGCTGGGGAGTTGGAGGAGGTTAAGGGTCTGGGTCAGAGTCAGGGTTAGTTCAAGGTTGAGTTACTGTCTGATTCAGTTCACAGTGAGGGTCATGGTAAGGATAAGGGTAAAGGGAGGGGGAGGGCCAGGCTCAGAATGAAGTCAGATCAGAATCAGCAGGGGGGTCAGATTCAGGCTATTGGTCAGCGGTGGGGAGATGGTCAGGGGCAGAGGCAAGTAAGAAATGGGGGTAGGGGGATAAGAAGCAGTATTATGGTGTCCTTAGGGTCAGAGTCAGGGTAAGTGTCATAAAATGGATGAGTATAAGCATCAAGATCAAGGAGACGTTCAGACTCATCGTCAGACCCAGGATCAGGGTCAGGACGAAAGTCAGAGTCATGGTTCAATGTGAGGGCCATGTGGAGGGGCATGTCTGGTCAGCTCAGGGCCAAGATCAAGGTGATGACCCAGTTCTGTGTGCCCAAGGTCAAGATCACAGTTCAGGGGTCAGGACCAAAATGAGTGTGAGAGTCAGCGCGAGGGGAGAGTCGCCATTACCAAGCTGAATTTGAACATGAAACCTTCTTGGACACAGACTCCTGTAACGCACAATAGGAATGTAGCTTTGAGGACAAGCTTATACCTGCTTTGTGTTAATGGTGTCTACCTGAAAGGAAGGAAGCCTAGCTGAGAGGAATCCGTGATTCTCACTGATTTGTTTCATAAAGCCTGGGTTGAACTCCAGTCATTCTAATAAATCATTAAGAACTGACTTCAAGCTGGGTGCAGTGACGCACGCCTGTAATCCCAGTGGCTTGGGAGGCTGAGGCAGGAGGATCATGAATCAAAGCCATCCTCTGCAATTTATCGAGGCCCTAAGCAACTCAGTCAGACTCTGTCTCTAGATAAACTGCAAAAAAGGGCTGGGGATGTGGCTCAGGGGTTAAGTGCCCCTGAATTCAATCCCTGGCACCAAAATATAAAAAATTTAAAAAGAAGAAGGGCTGCAGATACAGCTCATGATAAAGCCCCTCTGGGTTCAGTGCTCGGTACAATAAAAAGCAAAAACAAACAAACAAAAAAATTCCTTATCAACTTAGAGTGATTTGAGATAAATGTAAGGACAGCAAACCATTCATGTCAAAGACAGGTTCTCGCTAAAAGAAAAAAAACTATAAAACACCGTTTACAAACCATAATTTTAATTTTACCTTAATTTTTAAAAAATATCAATTATTTTAAAAGATATCAATTATTTTAACAAGATAGGAAAACATCTTTAATTGATAATACATATATACTTGTATTTTTCTCAAAAAACTTAATCAATATTAGATAATGCTTAGTGAAAATGGCCCAGGGGTTTTTAACTTTCTGTCCTCTAGGTGTCACTTAAGTCTACAGAAAAAGAAGAGCCACGACTTCTTTGGATATTATTAATGTAGACAGCTGATTATACTGAGGATGAAAGTTTCTATTTGTTTTTCCATTTATTTTGAAACACTGTTGCAGTTTGTTTACATGATAAATATGACACTTATTAGTTTATTTAACACACTGATAATTAAAGTATGTTTACAATGTGAAACTTTAAATTATTTTACATCTAGGTACATGAAGTACCCAGTGATAGAACTGACCCCACTTTCTAACAATGCCTGATCTAGACCAAAACCCTCACATCCTGAGGCACTCCCCAAATCACCCAACAAAAGACAAAATTCCGTAATAGGTAGTTTCCAGACACTCCCCCGCCACCAAGACATGGCAGTTCCCAGGGGGCTGGGTTCTGCTTCAAGGCGATGAGCCATAGCCTGACCTATCCATCTATAAGCAAGTTCCTGGGGATCTTTGACCCAATGGCACTGACAAGTCCAATCATGAGTCCAAAGACCGGGGAGTGGGGAATCCGCTTGTCAAGGTTGCATCTTTGTTTCTGCCTTTTCAAAAATTTAAGATCATAGAAGGTAAATTCTTATAAGTAAATAAGCTGGATGGTTTTAAACTCTCGATTCCCTGGGAGTCTCTTATGTCTAGTGAAGGGAAAAAAATGTATTGCCTAATGAAAAATAGTAATTAACATAGATGTTGATTGTACTGGGTATAAAGCTTGCAGAATTAAAGATCTACATATAGAACAGCTGTATTTTAAAACTCTAATCAAACAATATTTTTATGTAGGCATGCCTGAATTCCTATACAAATAAATGTATATAAATAAACGTATATAATTAAATTCTTTATGGGGGCGCACACCTGTAATCCCAGCTACTGGGGAGACTGAGGCAGGAAGATCGAAAGTTCCAGTCCAGCCTGAGCAAATTAAGGAGACGTTGCCTCAAAATGTAAAAGTAATAATAACAATACTACTACTAATAATGCCCTAAAGGAATAAGTGAGGATGGAAGTCTTTCATGTAAAAGGAATTATTTCACACTCGATGGAGGTTCCTTTTATCACCAAATTATTCTGATAATGCTCTTTGCATATTCTTCAACCATTCTTTTGGGACTCCCTTGGATAGACCTGACCTCATTTTATTTCTTCAAATTCTAAAATTCTGCTAACTACCTGCAGGTGGCGACATTGAGCGCGCGCATCACCTTGCAGCACCCCCCCATACACACACACACACACACACACACACACACACGCGTGCGCCGCCCGAGGGTCAGGCGCGCAAGCGCCCTTACTTGAAGGAACAGGTGATCGGAATCTGGCTTTTCGCTGAGGCCCAGACCCTGCCTCCGGTGTAGGAAGGAGGAAAATGCAATAGATCTCCCCACTAATCCCTGATTCTCCTCCTACCCCCCCAGCAGCCACTCCAAGAGCTGCCGAGGGCTCCCTAGAACCCGGTCCTGGAGAACTGCAATTGAGCCACCCTGGCCCTTGGAATAGGACGTGCACGTGCGCACCTGGAGCTCAGCATGCAGCAGGGTCGCGGAGATGACAGCTAGTGTTTCCCAGCAACAGTGAGCCCCGCCCCCTCCGGGTATGGTGACAGGGGCGGGGAAGCTTCGCCTCTCTGCAAACTTCGCGAAGAGTGTCGCTCCTGCACTTTCACGAGCATGCGTTGAGGAGCGTTGAGAAAGTGATTTGTGCCAAAATAATTAAATTACAATAGTCTTCTAGATGCATTAAGCTTGCAAGCCGTGATTGGATCAGTGGGGAAGGAGGTAGGGTTGGGTGAGCAGGCATGCATTGCGGCTCCCTCCCTTACCCCAAGGGACCCCCCCCCCCCCGTCTGGACCCCACGCAGACCACAGGGGTCTAACCACAAGTCCTGTTAAGGAAGTTTTCCCCGGCGCAGAGCAAGGAGATGGCGTGTGAGCCCCAGAAAAGGCTGAAGAGGTAGACATGAAAAGGCAGTGGTAAGGCTTTGGGCGGTGGGAGTTCAAGAGATTCTGGAGGCCTTTTACTTGGAGTTTTAGAATTCAGGGTTCTCTGTTTTCATATTGAGGACACTAACGTTTCTTTGTGAAAGTACTTACTAGCCAGCCATACTAGTAAAATGGGCGTCTCCTTTCTTAGAAAGATAAGTGGGAACTCCTCCAGTGGGAAATTAAAACCAAGCCGACTCTTCCATCCCCACCACCTCCCACTGCTGGAGAGGCATAGCTCTCCAGCCAAGAAAAACTTCAATGCGCCCTGAGAATGAATGCACAATAAACAAACCAGATTTATAAATCATTAACAAAGGTATTTGAAGTCCATTAGGAGGGCCCTTGATTCCTATTCATGTTGCATTTTGGGGTTTTAAAAAGATTGTGTTACTGACAGGTAAGACGTGTTTTTGGGACATATTTTTGGCATCTAGATTTCAAATTAGGCCGCCAGTGTTGGTCTGATACTGTTGTTGATTTATCTTTGCTTTGCAGTTATAATTGAAGCATTTTTTGTTCGACTTCATTTTCAAAAGCTTGGACATCATTGTTCAGCCATCCTGAGATCTAATGATCCTCCTAAATTGAATCCGGGACTTGTTATGAACAGCCATTATGAACAGCCTATTTGGATTTTTGCAAGACTTTTCTTATCTTAGTGTTTAGACTGGGTGGGCCACCCCTGTAATCCCAGCAACTCTGGAGGCAGAGGCAGGAGGATCAGAACCTAGAAAGACCCTGTATCAAAATTAAACAAAAAAAGGGCTTCAGGTGTTAGCTCAGAGGTAAAGCACCCCTGTATTCAAACCCCAGTGATCCCCTGCCCCCTCCCCACCCCAAATGTTTAGATTAATGTTGTTTGTTTAACACACTGGTAAATTCTTCCATTTGCTCTCCAATTTGTATGATCCTGCAACCCCCCGCCCCAGAGTTAGAAACACCTTTGTTCCTAAATAATTCCAAATTTGTGGACTACCCCCCAAACTCATTTACTATAGGTCTAAATATTTTCTCTTTTGTTTTTTTACCCAGTGAGAACATCTGAACTGACTCAATTTCTGGAAGGTGTCTGTATTTTATGGATGAATTTTACTGTTAACATTTTTAACTCCGAACAAATAAAATTACATCAAGATGTATAAGGACATCTCTAAGAGAATGGTCAAAGAATATTCAGAAGGCATCTTCTTTAGAATAATTTGGTGGCAAAAGGGAATGTCTATTAATCTAGGCATAAAAATAAAAATTTTACACAAAAAGCCCTGATTCTAATTTTATCCTTTTGGTACATTATAACAAATTGTAGTAAATAGTATATTCCTGTTTTGTATGCATCAAGACATATATAGACAAACACAAGTAATCATTAAACAATGTAAACTATAGCTTTAAAACACAATTGTCAGTATACTAAATAAAACATGACATGTTCACTTTGTTGTATTAATGAACAGCACAACATTTGAAAATCCGAAAGCAGAAAATCATCTTATACCTGTGATCCTTGTAACAATATACAAATATCTATGTCAGTTACTCTAATAATTCTTTTCTTTTTTTTAATTTCAGAATTATTTTATTTTATTTTTTATTTATATATGATAGTGGAATGCATTACAATTTTTATTACAGATATAGAGCACAATTTGTCATATCTCTGATTGTATACAAAGTATATTCACACCAATTCATGTCTTCATAAATGTACTTTGGATAATAATGATCATCACATTCCACTTTGAAAGTAACTTTATATTATGGTAGGAAAATACCTTTTATTTTTAAACAAAATATTCAAGTTATAGAAGTAAAGTAAACTTTAGCAAAGGTCAAATGCTTTCTCTCATATGATAAAACTAGAGAGAAATAAAATTCAAAATGGGGGATCCATGACAATAGAAGAGAGTTCAGTGGAGGAGTGATAGAGAATTGAGGGGAACATTGGAGGCACATGAAATGTGAGGAACTGCAGGATAAAATTGACCAAATTATGCTAAGTACATATATGAATATACTAGAGTGTAATTCTTTTCTTATCTAGACGCAGGAGACACTTTGAGGACAAAAGTTTTAAAAAGGTCCTGATTCAACTTAGCAAGACTGTATCTTAAAAACAAAACAAAACAAAACAAAACAAAACCCAAAAAAGGTCTGGGGGTATGGAGCTGGGGCTACAACTCAGTGTCAGAGTGCTTGTTGAGGATGTGTTAGGCAATGGATTCAAACCTTAGCACTGCATAAAAACTAACAAAATAAAATGAATTACAGTAGATGGGGTAGAGAGAGAAGATGGGAGGGGAGGGGAGGGGAGGGGGGATAGGAAAGGCAGCAAAATACAACAGACACTAGTATGGCAGTATGTATAAACGTGGATGTGTAACCAATGTGATCCTGCAATCTGTACACGTGGTAAAAATGGGAGTTCATAACCCACTTGAATCAAATGTATGAAATATGATATGTCAAGAGCATTGTAATATTTAGAACAACCAATTTAAAAAAAAACTAACAAAATAAAGGCATTCTGTCCATCTACAACTACAGAAAAATTTAAAAGACAAAAGGCTGGGGCTGTAGCTCAGTGGTAGAGTCCCTCTGAGATCAATCTCCAGTACCAAAAACACAAACAAACAACAAAAACAAAAACAAAACTGCCCAAGTGAATAAATCTAACCAAGGAGGTAAAAGATGCCTACAATGAAAATTATAGAACCCTGAAGAAATTGAAGAAGACCTCAGAAGATGGAAAGACCTCCCAGGTTCTTAGATAGGCAGAATTAATATTGTCAAAATGCCCATCTTCCAAAAGCAATATACAGATTCAATGCAATCCCCATCAAGATATCATTATTCACAGAACTAGAAAAATAAAGTCTTCAAATTTATTTGGAAGAATAGAAGACCCAGAAGCGCCAAGACAATCCTGAGCAAGAAGCATGATGCTAGAGGCTTCATAATACCAGACTTCAAATTATACGACAGAGCCGTAGTAACAGACAGACACATAGACCAATAGTGCAGAACAGAAGACACAGAGACAAACCCACCTCTACGTCATCTGATCCTGAACACAGGTGCCAAAACCTTATGTTGGAGAAAAGACAGACATTTTAACAAATGATGCTGGCAAAACCGGATGTCCATAGGTGGAAGAATGAAACTAGGTTCCTATCTCTCACCCTGCAGAAAAATCAAATACCTAGAAATTAGACCAGAAACTTTGCAACTATTAGAAGAAAGCACAGTCAACACTCCAGTATACTGGCACAGGCACCATCTTCCTTAACAAGATACCCAAAGCTCAAGGAAAAAAGCAAGAATCAGTAAGCAGGTTGGCATCAAATCACAAAAATTCTATGCAGCAAAGGAAATAATGAAGACCATGAAGAAACAATCCACAGAATGGGGGGAAATCTCTGCCAATTACTCCTGACAGGAGATTAATATCCATAATATATGAAAAATTCAAAAAGCTTAACACCAAAATCATCATCATCATCATCATCTCATCAATATATGAGCAATAGAACTAAACAGACACTTCTCAAATGAAGAAATACAAATGGCCAACAAACATATTAAAAAGGTCAATTTTCCTAGCAATCAGGGAAATGCAAATAAAAACTATATTGAGACTTCATCTTACTCCAGTCAGAATTACCAAGAATACAAATAATAATTAATGCTGGTGAGGATGTGGGGGAAAGGTGCATTTGTACATGGTTGGTAGGACTGCTAATTAGTACAACCACTTGAGAAAGCAGTATGGGGATTCTTCAAAAAAATAGGAATGGAACCACCATATGACCCAGAAATTCCACTCTTCAATATTTACCCCAAAAGACTAAAGTCAGCATATTATAGTGACATGGTCACATCAATGTTTATAACAATGCAACTCAGAATAACCAAGCTATGGAACAGCTCTGACCTTGTTTCTTGTCTTCTACTGATTTTGACATTATTTTGTTCCTTTTCAGTGGCCTCAAATTGTAGAATTAGATTATTTATTTGGGATTTTTCTATTTTTTTTTTTTTTTTTTTAGTGTAAGCACTCAATGCTGTAAAATTTCCTCTTAGAACTGTCTTCATACTGTCCCAAGATTTGATATGTTGTATGTCTGTTTTCTTTTGTTTCTAAGAATTTTATGATCTCTCGTTTCCTCTTTGATCTATTCCTCACTTAAGAATTTTGTTTAAACTTCAAGTGTTTATGTTTTTCTGTGATATTTTTTATATTTATTTTTCAGTTTCTTTTTTTTTAAGGTGGACACAATATCTTTATTTTAATGTGGTGCCAAGAATCCAACCCAGTGCCTCACTCATGCTAGGTGAGCGCGCTACCACTTGAGCCACATCCCCAGACCCTGTGATTTTTTTTTTTTTTTTTTTTTTTGCTGTTGATTTCTAGTTTCATTCCATTTTGATCTCATAGGATGCACATGATTATATCTTTTTTTTCCCTTTTCATATTTGATAAACTTTACATTGTGACCTAGAATATGGCCTGTTTGGGAAAAGTCCCATGAGCTGTTGAGAAGAATGTTATTTCAGCTGTTTGGGGGGGGGAGGGAAATATTCTGTAGATGCCTATTAGGTCCATTTGATTTAGTACTATTTATGTCAGAAATATCTTTATTGATTTTATGTTTGGATGACCTCTATTGGTGAAAGAGATGTGTTGAGATCACCCACTATTGGGGTCGATTTGGGATTTTATGTCAAGAAGTATTTTTTTTTAATGGAATTAGGTGCACTGACATTTGGGGTATAAATATTTACTATTGCTATGTCTTCTTGTTGTATTGTTCCCTTTACCAGGATGTAAAGACCTTCTTTGTGTCTTTTGATTACTTGATTATTATTATTATTAGTAGTAGTAATAGTAGTGCTGGGGATCCAACCCAGGCATATTTTGTCATTGAGCTACATCCCCAGCCATTTTTATGTGGTGCTGAGGATCGAACCCAGGGCCTGGCACATGCTAGGTGAGCGCTCTACCACTGAGCCACAACTCCAGCCCAACCTTGAACTCTTAATCCTCTTGCCTTAGCCTCCCCAGCCACTGGGATTACAGATATGTACCATCATGCTTGGCTCTTCTGATTAATTTTTGCTTGAAATCTGCCTTATCATATATGCGAATAGTTACTCCTGCTTGGTTTTGGACTCTATTTATATGAAGTGTTTTTTCCATCCTTCTATTTTCAGCTTGTGGGTGTATTTGCCTATGAGATGAGTCTCTTGCAAACAGCATATAGTTGATCTCGCTTTTTTGGTCCATTCTGCCAATCTATGTCTTTTAATTCGGGAGTTGAGGCCATTTGCATTCAGTGTTGTGTTGGATAGATGCTTTGTTATTTTCTGCCATTTTGGTTGGTTTATTGTATTTAATTTGGTTCTTGATATTTATTTAATTAGTTGCTCTTCTAGTGAATATTTGGGAGCTTTGGGGTTTGTTTTTGAGTTCTTCCATGTATAATATATCTTTAAATATTTTTTCTAGTGCTGGTTTAGTGATCATGAATTCTTTGAATTGAACTTTATCATGGAAAGTTTTTATGTCTCCTCAAATTCTGAAAGATAGCTTTGCTAGATATAACAATTAAAAAAAATTTTTTTTGTAGTTGTAGATGGACAGCATACCTTTATTTTATTTGTTATTTTTATGTGGTGCTGAGGATCGAACCCAGTGCCTCACATATGCTAGGCAAGCACTCTGCCACTGAGCTACAGCCCCAGCCCCAAGATATAAACAGTTTTGCTGGCAATAATTTCATTTTAGAGCTTGTTATATCTCATCCCAAGGCCTCCTCAACGTTAGGGTCTGACTTGAGAAGTCAGAAGTTAGCATTGAACATCAGCACCAACCACAGATAACTGAACTAGATCAGTCATTAAACAGCAGGTGTCTACTATATTCTACACTGTATCAGTAATCACACATGAACGGGGAAGGAATTACAAAAACTCCATAATTCTATCAGATCGTAGAATTTACCCTTCCCTAAGTGAAGGGAAAATATGGTGGAAATGCAAGAGAAAGTTTGAAATATTTAAAAAGTGAACAGAGGAGAGAGGTAACCCATGATGGCTATAAAGAAGTAAGAGTGAAAAATAACTTTTAGTTATAAAAATAACCTTTAGTTATTTTTTTTCAAAAACTAATTGTTACTAAGCTTTTAGTCATTTTTTACTTCTGTAACTTTTAGTTCTTTTAACTAAAAAATAATTGTTTACTAAAACTTTTTTAACTAAAAATTGGCTAAATTTTTTACTGAAAATTCTACTAAAAAATCAGCAAGGAAAGAGAGGGAACAGGTAAAATCTGGCCATTACTCCTTCAAGAGAGTAATGAAAGAACAATATGAGGAAGAAAAGTCAAGGTATAAAGAAATATAAGGTCCAAACAAATCAAACCCACATACAATTTTACTCCACCAAACCAAGGCTTATATAATAAATGAATGAAGAAGAAAGCAATTTAAATGAAAGAAAAATATATACATATATATTCCCAAACCCATCAGCATAGCAAGAAAACACACACACACACACACACACACACACACACACACACACACACACAATCATGCAGATTGGAAAAAAGTTAAAGAGAAAATGAAAAAATAGGGCTAGGGACTGTAGGTTAGTGGTAGAGCACTTGCCTAGCACATGTGAGGCATTGGGTTCGATCCTCAGCACCACATAAAAATAAACAAATGAAATAAAGGCATTCTGCCCATCTACAACTACAAAAAAATTTAAAAATTAAAAAAATAATTGGAAACATAAAAATAAAAAAAAAAAAAAAGAAAAGATGAAGGATAAGAAAAAATTTCTTTATGAGAAATAGAGAGGGCTGGGGTTTGGCTCAGTGGTAGAGCGCTTGCCTAGCATGTGTGAGGCACTGGGGTTTGATTCTCAGCACTACATATAAATAAATGAATAAAATAAAGGTCCATCAACATCTTAAAAAAATTAAAAAAAAAAAAAAAAGAAATAGAGAGCTTGTGTCCACTTAGTCAAAACTGTTGGCAAAGATCACCTTTGTTTTGCTGTTGTGTCTTTCTTTCTATTTATATGTTTATTGGTTTTGAAGGGGAGGGCTCAGACCCTGGATGGAGGGCTGGGGGCTAAGTCCCACATCTTTCTGTTTCTCACCAAGCTGCCAGCCCTGGTGGCCAGGAGCCAAAGCTGGTTGTAGTAGCCTCAGCTTCCCATCTCCTACACACTGTAGCCCCTGATAAACTGGGGAGGCCCACAAGCTGTGCACTCCCGTAGCAGGGCTGGTACAAAGTTCTGAACTGGAAGCCCTAGTTGTTGGCATTTAGTCATGGCTGATCTCTGGAACTCTGTGGGTGGGTATTTGAAATTTGATCCACACCCCTGTTGCTGGACAGATGCCAATCTCTGCTGGATATCTGGGTCTCAGGACCTTTAGGGGGAGCAGTCTAAACCCCCACAGGCCTCCCAAGTTCACTGCAGTGGATGTGCCTTGGAGTGCAGATGCACCTATCCGGCTGATGGCCGCCATCTTCCCAGTTACTAGAATGGGACGCCACCCACCAAGGGAGCTCTCTCTCTCCTTGGTATTTCTCCCAAGCTTGTATTGCCCTGAGCACAGTCCTTTCTGCGCCTGATTCAATCACACTGGGCCAGGCACACCCTGGACCCCACCTGATCCAAGGGCTGGGGTAGGCTGGTAACTTCCTTATTTATGACTTCCATTCTCTTGCCTCTGCTCTGTTTGCTACTAGAGGGACACTTGAAAATGGTTCTGGCCACAGTAACCCTGGTTCCTGCTGGACTCTCCACCCGTGGGGGCTGGGGGAGTTTAGTGACTTTTCACTCAACAACTTCCCCCGCTGTCTCTGAGTCAGTTAAGATCAGCCTCCCTCTCTGTCCCACAGGTTCCCCAAGCCAGTTCCATCCACTGCACTTTCCTCTCTGCCTCTGCTTCTCTCCTCCACTCTGGTGGGCTGGCAGAGCTGATGCCCACGTCAGTCAAGCTGGGGATCGAACCCAGGGGCGCTTAACCACTGAGCCCCACCCCCAGCCCTATTTTGTATTTTACTTAGAGACAGGGTCTCAATGAGTTGCTTAGCACCTTGCTTTTGCTGAGGCTGGCTTTGAACTCATGATCCTCCTGCCTCAGCCTCCTGAGTCCCTGGGATGACAGGCATGTCCCACTGTGCCTCGCATATTATCCCTTATTTTAGGTTCAAAGCTTTCAGCTTTCTGTGTCTCTGTGACTTTTTCTTTTGTCCAGTGTTGAATCCCTCAGTCACCCACCTCTCTGGAGCAGTCTTCCTGCTGTTTAAATCTTGGGCTGAAGAAGGGCTGGGAAGTACACCCTTCCTCTAGTCCGCCATCTTCCTAACTCCCCAAGTAATTTTTAAGGAACATTTATCTCATATTCATTAAAAGTTTTGAGAAGGCAAATACAAACGTCCTATTAGCCAAAGACATTAACATTTTATTAATCCACTGACATTTTATGAACAAAGAGTCAACGAAAATTGTGTTTAGTTTCTTTTATTTATCTAGAGTGTGCCTTTGGTATGTGTCTTGGTCCTTGGGTTTATTTTGTCTTTGTTCTACTGTCTTACCTTGGGCTGTTATGACAGAATGTCATAGACCTGGGTGTCGTAGACAACAAGCAGCTGTTTCTCACGGCTCTGGAGACTGAGAAGTCCAAAGGCAAGCCCCCAAGGGACCCCTCATCTGACAAAGGCCCTTTTCCTGGTTTGCAGATGGCCATCTCTCTCTTCTTTGCCCCTTCATGTGGTGGAGAACAGGAAAAGGGATGAGCTTTCATATCTCTTCTTATAAGGACATAAGGACTCTAATCTTACGTCTCTACCTTCAGGACCACCTCCTACTACCACCAGATTGTGGATTACGATTGTTTTCTTAGTACTGGGGATTGAATTCTTGAGCACTTTACCACTAAGCTACATTGCTAGCCCTTTTTCTGTATTGAGATGAGTCTTGCTAAGTTGCTGAGGCTGGCCTCAAACTTGCGATCCTCCTGCCTCAGCCTCCTGAGTCTTTGGGATTCCAAGCCTGTAGCACCAAACCTGGCTATAGATTAGGGTTTCAACATATGAATTCGTGGATGGCGGATAACCAAATATTCAGTCTGTATTCTGGAAGGCAGAAAATGCCTTTGAGATGGATTATGGGCTGCTCTTACATTCACCTAAGCTTACTACAAAAGCAATAAGGAGGTATTTTGAGAAGAATTGAGAAGCTGAGCTTGGTTATACTAATGCAGATTCTTCCCAGCACCACTGCTTAGAATCTTCCTCCCCTGTTGAATCTCACAGTAAGGACGTGCCTTTGAGATGAATAACACATCCTCATCATGCTTATGTTCATCTCAGTTTCATCTAAGAAGCAACACGGAATTTCTTTTGCAAGAAAAGTATGAGACTGAGCTTATTTGCACGGATACAGATTTTTTTTTCCCAATGCTTCCTCTGTTTGCCTATGCCAAGATGTATATAAGATTTATATGATTTTTTTTAAAAAAGCACTCAGAAATTCACATTCATCTGAACTTTGTTTTCTTCCTATGAGTTGGAATAAGTTAGAGGAATCTAAGCTATATGTGTGAAAATGATTTCGTGTTTACACAGTGTTCCCAACAGTAACGTCTCATGAATTAAAATAAATATTATTGAAAATTGTGTTTATGAGAACAGACTAGCAATAAAGAAGAAAGCAGACATTGGTCTCAAAAGAAAATTCTTATGAACCGCCAGAATTAACCCAGGCTTTACTTGAATCCAATCACTGAGAACCATACATTCTCCTGAAAGGTACTTTCGTATTTTGAGGTAGACCATATTAATTCAAATCAAAGCAGCTTATTTAAAAACATGTAGTACAAGTATAAGCAAGTTCAGGATTATTTATAATTTTCAAAAGTGCATTCCTATTAAAAGTTGCAGGAATTTAGATGAAACTAACATGGACATATATAAGATTTCCTGTTCAAACTCAACTCACTGATGATTAGGTCATTGTTGTGGGCAGAAACACTATGAGGGTCAGGTTTATATATTACAGTCAAAGAGAGGTTATAGGCAGAGTGAGGTTGAGGGTCAAGGTCATGATGACAGTTTTCAGATGACGCTGAGAATCAATCAGGGCTAATGGTGTATGTTGGAGTCACATGTTGGGGGTTAGGGAGGGCACTTGAGTCAGGGTGGGGGTACAGAGAGGGTCCGGTGGGTGTGATTCAGGGTCAGTGTCAGGAAGGCTGGTCTGAGGACTGACGCGGCTCAGTAAGGGTCAATGTGAAGGTTACCGAGAGAGAGGCATGGATGTAGTTCAGGGTGTAAAGTCAAGGGGAGAATGAGATGAAGTTCAGGATAATGGTTCTGTTTTCCAGGGAGACAAAGGGTGAAGATCCAGATGAGAAAAAGGAATGAATCAGGTCTAATGGCCTAGTGAGGGAAGAACAAGGTATTATCAGGTTGTGGTAAGGATCAGGGTCACAGCTGGGTCAAGGCCAGTGCAGTTAATGTCTAAGTGTCAAAACTGGAGTGATTGTCAAGGGCAGAGCACTGTTTGAGAAATACGGAGGTCAGATACAGTGTCAGGGTGACAATCATGGTGGGGGTCAGGGTCAAGGTTCAGGTGAAGACCAGCATCAGGATCACGGTGAAAGAGAGAGCCAGGGTGAGGGGAAGTCAAGGTCAAGTGTGGGACGAGGGACATGGTAAGGGTCAGAGGAAGCCTGAGGCCGTAGGTCAGGGTGAGGGATAAGCTCAGGCTGATGTGACGCTCAGGGTCAAGATAACCATGAAGACAGGGTCAAGGACAAACTCACAGTAATGGTGAGGGTCAGACTGAGCATGAAGTTCTGGGTCGGGGATCTGGACCAGCTTGAGACAGTCAAGTCAGTCTCAAGGTGACAGTCAAGATCAGGGTGAGGGAAAAAGCAAAGGTCCGGGTCCTTGTGTCACATAAGGTGACATGCTGGGTCACTGTCACATAAGGATCAAGTTCAGGAAAAGGACTGGGGTATCAGGTTGACAGAATGAAGGATAAAGTCCGGGAAGTAAGTGTCCGGTCTTTGCTGGTATCTGAGTTACTGTGGGCGAGCATGAGAGTCACTGTCAGGAGCAGCTTCAGGGCTAGGAGTGCTGAACCGGTCATGGCTAGGGTCCCAGTCATGTTCTTTGTGATGGTGAGGGTCAGCTCTATGGTCAGGGGCAGGTTCAGGTTTAAAGTATAGGTAAGTATCGGAATCGGGATGAATATGAAGGTGAAAATCATGGTCAAGGGAAGGATCATGTTGGTGTCAGGTTCAGGGTCTAAACAGGGTCCAAGAGAAAATCCAGTTCAAGTTTAGGTTCAGGGTGAAAGAAAACTTAAGGGCCGACCTCACGGTCAGAGGTGGAGGTCAAGATGCGTGCTTGTGGGGCTGGGGCGGTGGCTCAGCGGTGGAGCACTCGCCTAGCACGTGTGAGGCCCTGGGTTCGATCCTCAGCACCACATAAAAATTAAAAAAAAATGAAATAAAAAAGTTGAGTGCATGTACATGTACATGTAAGATCCAGAATGGAGGACAGTGGGAGGTTGATGGAGCAGGTTCTAGGTACAGCCTGAGAACATGTTGAAGGTCAAGATGTGGTTAAAGTCAGCATGACAGTCAGGTTTAGTGTAAAGTTCTGGTTACAGATTGGTAAAAGTCAGGTGTGGTGGCACACACTTATAATCTTAGAGATTCCAGAGGCTAAGCCAGGAGGATTGCAATTTAGAAGCCAGCCTCAGCAACTTAACAAGACCCTGTCTCAAAATTTAAACAAATAAATAGAAAGGGCTGGAGATGCAGCTCAGTAGTAAAGTGTCCCCTGGTTTAATCTTTAGTACAGAAAAAAAAAAAAAAAGATTAAGTAGTGTCAAGGTCAGGATAAAGGATAGGGAAAGGTAAAACTTAAAACTCAGCATGTATGTAAAACAGTATGGCAGTTCCTCAGAAAATAAAAACGATCCTATGATCCAGCAGTTCCACTTTCTCTCTCTCTCTCTCTCTCTCTCTCTCTCTATCTATCTATCTATATATGAATTTAAGATAGGTCTCAAAGAGATATTTGCACCTCCATGTTCACAACAGCTTTATTTACAAAAAAATTTTAAAAAAGTAGAAGCAACCCAAGTGTCCATAGACAGATGAATGGATAAACACAATGAGGCAAGTACATTTACCCAGACATCATTCAGCCTTAAAAAGGAAGGAAATCACCTGGCATGCTAGCACACGCCTGTAATCCCAGCAGCTCAGGAGGCTGAGGCAGGAGGATTGCAAGTTCAAAACCAGCTTCAGCAACTTAGTGAGGCCCTCAGCAATTTAGGGAGACCGTCTCAGGTTAAGTACCCCTGGGTTCAATCCCTGGTACCACAAAAAAAAAAAAAAAAAAAGGAAGGAAATCCTATCACATGCTGCAACCTGAGTGAATCTTGAGGACCTTGTGCTTAGTGAAATAAGCCTATCACAAAAAGACAGATGCTGTGGATTCCACCTCTAAGAGGTACCCAGAGTTGTCCAGCTCATGAAGACAGCAGGATGGTGGTTGACAGGGAATGGGGAAAGAGAGGAGGTGGAGTTGTGTTTAACAGATGCAGAGTTTCAGTTTTACAAAATGATAAATCTCTGGAGATGGGTTGCACAATATGAGTGTACTTAATGCCACACAAGTATACACTTTATATCTATCTTAAATTTTAAAATGTTTAAGAAGATAAATTTTGGGGCTGTGGCCCATTGCAAAGCACTTGCCTAGCATGTCTGAGGCATTGGTTTTGATCCTTGGCACCACATTTTAAAAAAAATAGCAAATAAAATAAAGGCATGCTATCCATCTACAACTATAAAAATTTTTTAAAAAAGAAGATGAATTTTATATTATATTATTTTATCACAGTTTTTTTTTTTTTTAAAGACCAGTTTCAGGATAGTCAGTTTGATGGTTAGCATGAATGTCAGGGTCTTGGTAAGGACATGAAGTTTATGATCAATGTCAAGTTGTTGGTCAAGGTCAGGATGGGGATCTGCAGGTGGGTGGGTCTGGTTGAAGTTCAAGTTGAGGGTATCTGTTGAGGGGTGGGTAGGTCAAAGGCAGTGTCAGGTTGATAGTGTAATGCCGGATTTGGGGGGACCCTGAAAGACCACCAGGAGTCGAAACCAATGCAATCACACAAGAGTCTCTATTGCAAGCTGGAGCCTGGACTCACAACCGTTTCCGATGCAGCGGTCTGAGAAGTGAGTCCCAGTCCTTTGTTCAGTGAAGATAGGTCTTTGGGGGGATACTCTATGCGTCACAACATCACACAGAAAATCATAAAACAACTCTTAACATTGATTAGCACATTCACTGGCGGGAACAAGTTGGGTAGGGGTGATTGGTTAGTACAAGAAGGGGATTTTTTGAACTGATTGGTTTAAGCCACGAGGGGTGTACGTGCTAAACTACATGGTTTCCCAACCTGTTATCAACCATCATAAACTACTGGGAGGGTCATCTGACATCCCAGGTATTTTCCCTGTCTCATGCTGATTGGTGGTTTCTAGGGGGTTGCTATGGGTCCTCACCTAGCCTGACTGAGTCAGGGACACCTGGTGCTGCAGATCTCTCCTGTTATTTACAGACAAACAACTCAGCAGGGTGGCTGTGTGCCTAGGAGGGCTCTGTGGGTTTTTCCAAGGACAAGGGTCACACCCCCTCCCTCTGGACAGGCCTTGAGGTAGAAGCTGGGTTTTCAAAAATGGAGTCACATCACAGTTTCTCAATAGCAGGGTTAGAGACAGTTTTAGGGTCAGGATCATGGACATCATGCAGATGAGACGAAATGGGAGGACCTGATGGAGACCATTCCCAGGGAGAGCATCAGAATAAAAGTCAGAGTCAAGGTCAGTTCAGGGTGAGGGTGTGGTTGAGGGCATAGCCCAGAATTAACTCAAGGGGAGCATCAGAGCAGAATCCGATGAATATAAAATTCAAGTGAGGGCAAGTAGCTAGCCTAGTGAACATGCTCCGGTCAGGGTGAAGCAGAATCGCTGGTGGTTACTGAGCGTCTGGGTCTCTGTGACATCACAGTCAAGATCATGGTAAGGGTAAAGGTCATGGTCAGGAGAAGAATGAGTGTCAGGACTTAGGTCAGATCCAGGGTGCGGATGAGTTTCAGGTGGAGCGATAGGGTGATGGTCTGGGTCAGAGTCAGGGTCCAGCCAATGCTCTTGTTAGGGTGAGGATCAAGGTGAAGGTCAGGGTCATGTATTCATCAGGGTCACAGTGAGGGCAGGGCAGTCCAAGACAGTGTTAAGATGAGGTTCTGTATCAGGAGTAAACTTTAGAGTCAGGAACAAAGTCAGGGTGAGGGTTAGGGTCAAGGGAGACATCCAAGCTGTGGTAAGAGTGAGGGTGAGAGACTCAGGGTGGGCAGCAGAGCCAGTGTTTTACTCACGACGTGGATCAAGGTCTTGCGATTAGGGGTCAGTTCAAGGTCAGTGTGAAGGTTAGGGTGAAGGCCAAAGTAAGGGTCAGGCTGAGGACCTCATAGGGTATGGTCAAGAGTCATTTACTGGTGAAGGTTAAAGGATCATGCTGAAATGAAAGTTCAGGGATGGAGTAAAAGAAAGGGTCAGGGAAACGTTACGGTGAGGGTGGGCGACTCAGAGTCAGGAGCATCAAGTTCCGGCTCACACTCAGGGTCACGGAGTCAGAGTGAGGCTCAAGGTAAGGGTCAGCGTTCAGTTGGGAAGAGTCCTAGGAGAGGCTGGATCAAGCGGAGGTTCAGGATCTGAGTCATTCTGAGCATCAGGGTATGGACTAAGATCAGATTTAGAGGGAATGTGTGAGAAAGGCCCAGGGTCAAATGGGGGTAAAGGTCAAGGTCAGCATCAAAATGAATGCCAAGGTCAGTATGAGGACTATAGTCAGCAACAGGATGAGGGTCAGAGCGAAGATGAGGGTCGAGTGAGATTCAGAAGTCAAGACTTTAGGATAAGATTTAGGATGAGGTCAGCCATAGGGTCCCGGTGTTTGGGACAAGTTCATTGTGAAGGTGGGAATCAGAGTTAGGGCCAGAGTTGGAGTATCACGTAAGAGTCATGATAGAGACAGGACAGGGTAGAGGACGAGGTCACGCTCCGTGTCAGACTGAAAGTTGGCGGAGGGTCTGGTTCAACAGGAGGCGCAGGGGCATGGTGAGAGCCGATTTCATTGTGAAAGTCAGGGCACGTTTTTTTTAGGGTCTCTAAAGGCGTCAAAGAGAGGATTAGGCTCAAGGTCAATTCAGGCCAAAGTGAGACCAGGGCAAGGTTGTGGGTCACAGAGTAAATGTGAGGGTGAGGTCACCGACATTTTTTGGGGTGGTGGGCCACCATGCCCCAAAGGGTGATTTGTTGTACAGAATAAATAACCAAGGGCTGGGGCTGGGGCTCAGCGGTAGAGCGCTCACCTCTCACGTGCGTGCGAGGCCCTGGGTTCCATCCTCAGCACCACACAAAAATCAATACACAAAATAAAGGTATTGTGTTCAACTACAATCAATAAATATTCAATAAATAGATAAATAAATAACCAAAGCAGACTCTATCCCACCCAGGGGCATCATTAGTATGCCCAGAAACCCCACAGGTGCTCCTTCATCTTCCACATTCCTTATTCTGCAATCGACCTTTTAGCTCCTGGGAACAACCTAGGGAGAGCCCTGACTGCCAGGAACCATCTGGAACGGCAGGAGTGATCTGCTTTTGCATTCCCTCAGGCGCCATCCTTCTGGCCCGGTGACTCACAGCCTCCTCACAGCGCAACGTAATGCTCTATATTTGGAGCAGGGTATGACTTGTTGGAGATTCCCCGGTCTTTTCCACTGAGGTCCCCTGACTGCATTTTTTCTCCTGTACTGGGGATTGAACCCAGAGACATAAAACCACTGAGCCCCATCCCCAGCCCTTTTTGTATTTTACTTAGAGACAGGGTCTCCCTGAGTTGCTTAGGGCCTCACTTAAGTTGCTGAGGCTGGCTTTGAACTCGAGATCCCCCTGCCTCACACAGTCTCCTGAGCCACTGGGATTACAGGTCTGTGCCATCATGCCTGGCTTCCTGGCTGGCCCAGCAAGTCTGTCTTTAACCATTAGATCCCACGCTGGTGACATTTCACTGTGCTCTAGTTGCCTATCTCTAAATTGGAGAGATGGATTCGGATTAGCCTTTCAAACTCTATGGGACCTTGCAGGGACCCACTCCTACCTTTCTGGGGTCCTGCTTCTCCTCTGAAGACTCCACAGATCGATGTTTCTCAGCTTTTAGAATTCTCGTCCCTAATGGCCTGAACTCTACAGTAATGATCTTGCCATTCAGAGCCCATCTCCCGTCCCACCAGGAATTGCCCCAACTCCTACCTAGCCCCAGTGGTCAAGGAGATTCTGCAGAGCTGTAATTTCTCTAGTTTGTACCAAGAGAGTCAAAGATTCGGCCTGGTACAGTGGCTGTTTTGGTTATTTATTCTGTACAACAAATCACCCTTTGGGGCACAGTGGCCCACCACCCCCAAAATGTTGGTGACCTCACCCTCACACTTACTCTGTGACCCACAACCTCACCTTGATCTCATTTTGGCCTAAAATGACCTGGAGCCTAATCCCCTCTATGATCCCTTTAGGGACTCTAAAATATAATCATCCCAGTGCCTTGGGAGGCTGAAACAGGAGGATCGCAAGTTTAAAGCCAGCCTCAGAAAAAGTGAGGCCCTAAGCAACTCAGTGAGACCCTGTCTCTAAATAAAATACAAAAGACGGCTGGGGATGGGGCTCAGTGGCTGAGTGCCCTTGAGTTCATTCCCCGGTACCAAAAAAAAAAAAAAAAAAAATAGAGATTCTTTTTTGACATTTTCCCCAGATATAAAAATTGCAATATGAAATCTGCTTCTCCAAACAACACCCTGCCCCTTCTAAGAGATCTCCCAAAGCTTTCTCAGGCTGTCATTTCCAGGACTCTTCTCACCTCCCCTGTGGGGAACGTCTGCTCTCAAATCATTTAAAGATATTGATTATCTGTTCCACCAGGACACTGCTCCGTTTCTCTTTGTCCTCGTTGCCTGTGCTCCGTGTCAGTTTTCAGATAAGGAAGGAGAGTGCCCTTAAGGCTCTATTTATAATATGTCCTTGAAAGATGAGTGCTGACTTCTTTAAGGTTTAAAAATAAATAAACCTGCCAGGTATAGAGATGAGATGCAGGAGGTCACCCCAGTGAGACTGAGAGCACTGGTCGGATGGGCACGGGCAGACAGCTGCACGCCCAGGTGAGCTTGCACGTGCAGGCACACACCACACCCGGGTCAAAACGAAAGGAGGGAGGCCAGCCAGTGGCTCACACCTGTTATCCCAGCAGCTCGGGAGGCTGAGGCAGGAGGATCATGAGTTCAAAGCCAGCCTCAGCAATAGCAAGGGACTAAGCAACTCAGTGAGACCCTGTCTCTAAATAAAATATAAAATAGGGCTGGGGATGGGGCTCAGTGGTAGAGTGCCCCTGAATCCCTGGTACCCGCTGCCCTCCAAAAAAACAACAACAACAAAAAGGAGGAGGAGGAGGAGGAGGAGGAGGAGGAGGAGGAGGAGGAGGAGGGAGGAAAAGAAACAGGTTCAGGGAATGAGAGAAAGAGAGACATCTGGAATATGATAGAAACTCAATACATGTTTGGTGGGGTGGAGAAGGTTAGGGACTAAAGCAGGGAGGAATCCAGAGAGAACTGCAAATTTAGTGAGGAAAGGAATGAACTTGGACTCTAGGGACCTTATTTTGAAGGCTGGCTCCACATTTATTAGAAATTGGAGCTTGGACAAGTTGCTTGACCTCTCAGAATTTTGGTTTCTTCCTCTCTCGAGTGGGTATAAAATTTCCTCCCCAACTAATCTCATAAGATTGCTGTAAAAATCAAATAAAATAATGGCCCAGGAAAGCACTTTGTAAATGGGAAACACGACCAATGAACAGGGCCCTCGCCATCATTGTCACAGCTGGCAATTTTTTTTTTTCTGAGTGCCACTCGCGAGCTGCTGTGACATTAGCGCATTTAACCTCGCACCCATCTTGGGGTGTCATCTGTTATTATCCCTCTTCTACAGGTGGGGAGACAATAAAGAGGACCAACAATGTGTTGGAGGTCACTGAGCTAGTCTGTGATTCACTGGAATTGGAACCAGGCCCTGAGTCCAGTAACCGATTCTTTCTCCCACCTCCAGGGCTTCACTATGTATCTGGTGCCCTTTAAAAATATATATTTTCAGCTGCAGATGGACACAGTGCCTTTTTATTTTATTTGTTTTATCTTTACGTGGTGCCGAGGATCGAACCCAGGGCCTCATGCATGCTAGGTAGGGGCTATACCACTGAGCCAAAACCCCACCCCATGTGTCTGGTGCCTTTTAACCTAAGCAAGTGGAATGAAATTTGCTTCCCCGTGTTAGGAGGCTCTGTGTCCGTTTGCTAAGGCTGCCTGAACAGAATTCCACAGACTGGGTGGCTTCAACAACAGACATTTCTTTTCTCGCTGTTCTGGGGGCTAGAAGTTCAAGATCAAGGTGTCAGCAAGGTTGGTTGTCTGGTGAGGGCTCTCTTCCCAGTTGGCAGATGGATGCCGTCTCCCTGTGCCCTTACAAGGTCTTTTCCCCTGGGCAAGGACACTCCTGGTGTCACTCCTTGTCCTTATAAGGACACCAGTCCTCTTGGATTCCGGTCCCACCCTATGACCTCACTGAAGTCTCTTTACCTTCTTCCTAAAGGATCTCTCTCCAAATACAGTCACACTAGGGCTTCTTGCAAATATGAGAGGGACATCCTCCAGTCCAGAACAGACACGTCATAGACAAACCCTCCACTAAATAAGTAAAAAGGTTGTCCACTGCCTGCTTTTTCCTCCCAAGGAAGAATTTTAAAAATTTCATCAGATCAACAACAGCTATGGCAGCAAAAATTTTTCAGCTGAGTCCTGCTGGGATAACGGCTCTCCCATGATGCCAAGCAGCTCTGCTGTGAAGGACAGAAGTGAGGTTTGTGCAAAACGTTTAAAATGTTCCTGCTTTCTCTCTCTCTCTCTCTCTCTCTCTCTCTCTCTCTCTCTGCTCTTAGAGCATTTTGAAGCAGTAAACAGATCTGTCCCCTCGTCCGATTTTGCCAGGCATTCCTATTTACAGATTCTGGCACTCCTGGGTCTGGAGAAGTCAAGAATTTTCAACTCACCTGCATTTTTTCTCTCTCCTTCTCTTACACCTTTAGGAACTATTACTCCTGGTTCCCATGGGATAGGGGTGGGGGGAGAAGGTAGACGAAAAAGATTTTTTTTTTTTTTTTGCAGCATGCAAAACTGCAGATCCTTTTGAAAAAGGCTCTGGGGAAAAATAAATCCTGGTTTTTCTCCTGTCGTGTTTTCTATTTATGCCTGCCATCTCCAAGCCCTCTCCAACTGTTCGGAAAACCCAGAGAAAAAGTTTTATGTTGATTTCACTCTTGAATCCTACTTCACAGACAGGCTGATGTGTTTGAAGGCAAAAGAGGGAACGGCCAGAGGGGTTTGTTGCCTGGATGCCATTAGAGGGTTTTTGCAATTCATCTCTCTGCTCCTAGCAGCACATGATAAATTACCAGCATCAATCTCTCCAACAGTATCTGACTTCAAAACTTGTGAGCCATATGTTCACGCCATTGCTTTGTGCAAATAAATGCTGTAAATATGCATTGATCTGGCACATTTCATGAGTATCTATCAAAATGTTCTCTTGTCTCCCAACATGCATATTAATAATAATAATAATACTGAATAATACCAAGTTGCAGCTCTGCACAAGATTCCACACTGTGAGTTTAGTTCACATACTTAAGGAAGGGTATCATAAAAAGAAAAGAAAAAATAAAAGCTCACTAACCGGAAGTTCTTATGGAAGATAGAATAAAACTTGTATACTACAGTTTTAAGAAATGGTTGAGAAAGACAGAAATATGCTTGAACTTGATTTTAGGGGTGGGTACCAGGGATTGAACTCAGGGGCACTCAAAATCCCTGAGCCACATCCCTAGCCCTATTTTGTATTTTATTTAGAGACACAGAGTCTGACTTACTGGCTTAGCGCCTCGATGTTGCTGAGGCTGGCTTTGAATCGAGATCCTCCTGCCTCAGCCTTCTAAGCTGCTGGGATTACAAGCGGGCACCACCACGCCTGACCTTGAATGTGATTTTTCCCAATAAAAATTCTAGGTCGGTTTTCTGGCATCTGGAGCAAAAACAAACATTTCTTTGGGATCTTGTCTGTGTGTCCATGAACCACCACACCTCATATTAATTCTCATAGTGCAAATCTCACATTTTCTGGAAAACGAATTAAATACATTTTCAAAATTTCTCTATTATCAAGACTTCCCTCCCTGGTTACCATAGTCCACAGTAGACATTCTGAGCCTCTTAGAGACACAGCAAGACTGAGAGTTGCACTGCAAGTCAACAAATGTTAAGTTTCCAAAAAACATGTGGAAGAAGAGTATCACTTTAGCAGTACTGTAGTTGCTTGGGGCCTGCTGAGTTTATAGGTCATCTTATTTTTTTTTTCAAAGCTTTGAGTATGCTCAATTTTATTAGAAACATTTACAGCTGCTTTAATTTTCCAGTAATTTGGGAATATCTTTAAATACATAATAGAGACAAATACAACAAATGTGCATGCCTTCCAACCCAAACAGCTAATGTTAGCATTTTGTCCACTGTCCTTCAAATATTTTCTTTAGAATACATGACAAAAATTATAGATAAGTCGTTCATCTTCTCTGTGCTTCTTGGAAGCCTTATTTTCCTGTCTGACTCCCAAAATTGACCCCCATAAAGAATTCGGAGTGTATCCTTCAGTCACAGACATGTGTAGCCATCAGTAACATAAGATGTGGCTTTGTGTATTTTTCAACAATTGTATTTTTATAACTATACAAGTTTATATAAATAATTCATTTAAATTTATGCAAATATATATCTATATTTACGTAAATAATTTATATAAGTATATAAATTTAAATATATATTTTTAACATTTTGAATTAGTTATACATGACAGTAAAATGTATTTATGCACTTTGATATATCACACATAGATGGGGTATAATTTCTCATTTTTCTGAGTGTACATGCTGCAGAATTATATTGTCATGCAGTTATTTATATATATACATATACATACATACACACACACACACACACACACACAGTAATAATGTCTGTTTCATTCTGCTATCTTTCCTATCCCCACATCCCCTCCCCTCCCCTCCCATCGGTTCCCTCTAATCTAAGGTGACGCTATTCTTCCCAGTGCCCCCCACCTTATTGTGAATTAGCATCTGCATATTAGAGAAAACATTCGGCCTTTGGTTTCTTGGAATTGGCTTATTTTGCTTACCATGATATTCCCCAACTCCAACCATTTACTGGAACATGCCATATTTCACTCTTGTTTAAAGCTGAGTAATATTCTCTTAAGTATATATGCCATATTTTCTTTATCCATTCATCTAGAGAGAATATATTTAATATATTTTATAAATATAAATGCATAAACATACATTAATTATGTATTATATTTATCTAAAAATTTATATGGATTTAGTTATATAAATAATTTCTATAAGTTTATGAATATATAAATTTATATTTATGTGAATACAAATTTATATCAATATAGAAATATCTTACTGTACCTTCAAGTTAATTTTTCATTCAGCATTAAACTTTGGAGGAAACATTATGTTACTTGCTGGCATTTTTGCAATGTTTAATTTTTTAAAGCAATTTACATCTCTTACCTTAAACTAATGGATTAAGAAACTTCATGAACTGGGAGGCACCCATTCTCCACACTTCATGGAACATCAGGGAATAAGAAGGACTAAGACAAGGACTTGGGCGCAGTTAGTCTACAGGAGAATTGCAGAAGAGAGAGGGGCAGGACGCTGGGTGTGGTCGCATGCACTGGTAGTTCTGGTGATTTGAGAGGCTGAGACAGGAGGATCACAAGTTGGAGGCCAGCCTTGGTGATGTAGCGAGACCCTGTCCCAAAATGAAAAATGAAAAGGGCTCAGAGTAAAACTCATTGGTAGAGAACCCCTGGGTTCAATCCCCAGTAACAGTCCTCCTACCCCAAAGAAGTAGAGGTGGCAAAAGAAGTCGGTGTAAGTGTGGATTACTGAAATTGCCCCCCGCCCCGGGGCAGGGGCAGCAGGAGTGAATTCTACCAGGGCCCTTGAAGATCACACGGAAGCAGCCCAGAATGGTTGCTCGAAGGACTGAGGCTGAGAACTCCCACCTTCAAGCTGCCCCTCCTCCCCATTGGTTGAAGTTGGCTCTACCTTTGCTCAGTTTGGGGCTGTACCTTCCGTGGGTCACTAGAACATCGGAGAGGCCATGAAGCAGGACACGATACACAATGCATATTTGGTTAGGGCTTGTGCACCCCAATGGGTCCACCCCAAACTGGGCCATGTGAACACCATCCTCAGCTGGGGACACAGGGCTGGACATCAGGTAACATCAGGCCTCTGCCCTCCTCACCCAGAGTAGGCCTGCCCTGCTCCCTCACACCCAACAAACAACAAGGAAGCAATTTTTCCATTCCCATGAGCTGTCTCAGAAAATTCCCAACAAGGGGTCGCCATCTTTGAGGTCATCTATCTCTTGCAGCCCAAAAACCCAACAAACTAAACCAATTCCACTTAAGTGACTCACCTTGTCACATCCTTTCCCCTAAGTTAAGTGGAAGAGCAGCTTCCTAGTTATGTGAAGAAGCCAACAGCATCTTCCTGGCTGGTCTGTACTAGACTGCAATGAAAGGGAATGTCCACTTCTGTTTTTAAAACTACAGCACACAGTAGATGCTCAGTTAAATACATCACGACCTGTTGGCTTCCTGTTATACCTAAAATGCCAGCTGTACTGTACTTTGCATTACTCTTCAAGGGATGAGCCCATGACCTGAGAAGATTTCTACACCATCCAGGACACGCATTGAACTCACTCACTACCATCTCCTGGGCAACCATAGGGGAGAGGAAGCCATGTTGTTTAAAATAAAGGGGTCCATGGCATTGGCTCTCTCGGTGCCAAAGCAACAGTATGTATTCATTGTCAGGTGAAGGGAAGAAGGGCAGAGGGAAGGAGAGGGTGGTAGACTAAGTGAGGAAGTAAAGTTGGGATGGATTGGGAGTTTTTCTTGATGACAACTTTCTAAATCTTTATGCTGTCAGTGAGAGTCTGTTTGTGATCCTTCTTAGGTGTGAAAAGCATTGGTGAGGATGTGGGGAAAAGGCAGTAGTCGTACATTGCTGATGGGACTGCAAATTGGTACAACCACTCTGGAAAGCAGCATTCAGATTCTTAAAAAAAAAACAGGAATGGAACCATCATTTGACCCGCTTATCCCACTCCTCAGCATATATCCAAAAGATTTAAAATCAGCATACTACAGAGACACAGCCACATGAATATTTATAGCAGCCTAATTCACAATAGCTAAGCTATGGAGCCAGCCTAGATGCCCATCAACAGATTAATGGATAAAGAAATTGTGGTATCTATATTAAATGGAATATTACTCAGCAGTAAAGAAGAATGATTTTATTGTATTTGCCAGTAAATGGATGGATCTGGAGAACACCATGTTAAGTGAAATAAGCCAATCCCCCAAAAAACATAGATCAAATGTTTTCACTGATATGTGGAAGCTAAACCACAATAGAGTGTGGAAAGAGAAGAAGAGAAGTTCAGTAGCTTAGACAAAGGGGAAGGAAAGGAAGGAAGAGGGGATAGGAATAGGAAAGACAGTAGAATAAATCTTACATAATGTTCCTACATACACATATGAAACTACCTAAGTGAACTCCACCATTGTGCCCACCCACAAGAATAGAGTCCTAATTAGAATAAGATAGATCCCATGCTTGTATAACTTTATCAAAATGGATTTAACGGCCATGTGTAACTAAGAAAAACCAATAAAAATAAAAGGCAATTTCCAGCCTCAGCAACTTAGTGAGGCCCTAAGCAACTCAAGGAGACCCTGTCTCAAAATAAAATATAAAAAGGGGCTGGGGATGTTGCTCAGTGGTTAAGCACCCCTGGGTTCAATCCCTGGTACCATAAAAACAAAACCCAACAAACAAACAACAAAAAAAAGGCAATTGATTCCAGTGGTCTTTGAATGATTTCCTCGGTCATAGCCTTCCTGATACTTGTCACTACTCTTGCCCAAACCTGTATGACCATCTCCTGGGTTCAGTCCAAAGGTCCCAGCATGTCCCAAATTCTGTAGTGCAGAGATGGCATCGGCTGACTTCTCTGTGGCGCCCAGCGTTCCTGCAGTTCTCGGGGAGCCCAGTCGGCGGTCCACTGGCTCAATCGGGGTCCCTTCTTTTGATGAAGCAGGTCCTGTTCCCAGGGCCAAAGGGAAGCAGCCCACGGCAGTGATCATCATGTGACTCTGGCCACAATCGCCCTCTTCACCTGGGCAGGCTGCTTACCGTAATTGCCTTGGTCACTAGATGGAGGCTTTATTCTTGGAATTGCAAAGCTTTCTGTTGAAAAAGAGACCCGAGAAGGGCATCTATTATCAGGATAATAGGCTCAATTATCTGTCGGGCCACCTTTGCCCTTTTGTGCTTTCTGGAGGGAGCAGAGATTTCTCAGCATGTCCCCCCCTCTAACTCCTCCTCTTTCACCCCCTTTCCCAGTGAAGACAACCAGATCCTACAAAATCCTGAGGGGGGCTGGGGCTGGGGCTCAGTGGCAGAGCGCTTGCCTAGCACATGTGAGGCTCTGGGTTGGATCCTCAGCACCACATAAAAATAAATAAAGGTATTGTGTCCATCTACAACTAAAAAAAAAAAAAAAAAAAAATCCTGAGGGGTCCCTTAGTAAAAAAGGATAATGCAAAGTGTCCTTTGATTCCCATTCCCAATAATGCCATTTGTTTTATTGGTTCAATATAATCCCATGTTAGACTATGAGTCAGGCCAACAGAAGAGTCTGAAACCTTCTAAACTCTGTGTTTCGAGTTGACATTTTCCCACCACTTCAATAGACTCAAATTTCAGGTAATATCCTGTAACTGCAAATAGCTTTCAGAAGACTGATTTGATTTTTGTTATTTAATCAATAAGGTTCAAATGTATTTTTGATTTACTAGGCTCTCAGGCATCTACTGAATTTATATGAGAACAGTGTATTATAGAAAGCAAGCCGTGTCGCTGGTGAAGGATGCTCCCACCAGACTCCCTCCTGGTTTCCCCCTCTGGCTGCAAAAGGGTTCGTCATTCCCAGTCTTTATGCTTACATAACATCTCCACGCCTTTCTCGGTTTCAATGGAAGAGACCAGAATATCCACTTTCTTCTTCTTCTTTTTTTCTTAAAGAACTCTGTACTCTATATATGGATAGATGACTTTTCAAAGCAAGGACGTCCAGGTATAGACCAAACACACAGTGAAGACTACCTTTGCAACTGGGTAGGAGGCTTCTTTCAAAATTAAAATTATGATCCAGTTTCAAAGATTCCATTTATCCTTAAGTCTTTTTTTTTTTTTTTTTTTTAAGGAAGGATTGAACCCGGGGGCACTGAGCCCCATCCCTAGCCCTATTTTGTATTTTATTTAGAGACAGGGTCTCCCTGAGTTGCTTAGGGCCTCACTAAGTTGCTGAGGCTGGCTTTGAACTTGTCCTCCTGCTTAGCCTCCCGAGCCACTGGGATTACAGGCGTGTGCCACCACACCTGGCTGTAAATCATATTTGAACAAAAGGATCCAGTAAACTTATCGTTTTCTAATTATTAGAGGAAAGAGTTTTTGGTTTCTTTTTTTCCCTTAATTTTTAAAGTTTTAAGTTGTAAATGGACACAATTCCTTTATTTTATTTATTTTTAGTGGTGCTGAGGATCGAATCCAGTGCCTCATGTGTGAGAGGCAAGCGCTCTACCCCTGAGCCACGACCCCAGCCCTATTTTTTTTTTTTTAAGCTTCAGGGTTGCTGTTTCTAGATACTATGTATCTAGTTTCTGCTTCAATAGCCATGTGTATTTATTTATTTCCATTTTGTACATGAGGAAACTGGTTCTTGGGGCAGTTCACTTATTTGCCCAGAGAGTAAATGGCTGGAGCGGGGAATGAAACTGAGTCTGTATGCGTGATCATTAATTTTGATTCCCAAAACCAGCCTTGCAAACCAACCTGAGGCTCAGTGTAGCAATTGTGTTTCACTTCCCGTGGAAATCCACATGCAATGGGTGGGATTGGTTCAACATGGAAATGCGGATATCAGTAGAATACTATTTGGTCTGATGGTATTCTGCATGCCTCTATGAGGGTATTTTTGGATAAGATTTACATTTAAATCTCTGGACAGAAGAAAGCAGATTGTCCTCCTTAACGTGGGTGGGCCTGATCTTATCAGTTGCAGGTCTGTAGACTAATCAAGGCTAGCCCTTCCTCAAGAAAGACAGAATTCCTTGTGCCTCACTACCTTCAATCTGAGACACCTGCTCTCTTCCTGCTTTTGGACTGGAGCTGAAACATCAGCTCTTCTTGGGTCTAAAGCCTGACAGTCTTCCAATTAGAATGTATACCACTGGATCTCTTGAGCAGCCTGCTTGCTGATGCACTATGCAGATCTTTGGACCTCCTGCCACCATAACCACGTGGGCCATTTCCTTGGAATAGATATTTTTCTTTACATATACATATATCCTGTTGGTTCTGGTTTTCTGGAAAATTCCGACTAATCTCCAACTGATACTCTATGATTCCAAAAACCAGGCTTGCAAGCCACCCTGATGCTCAGGGTAGCACTTGTGTTTCATTTCATGTGGAAATCCACCTGCACTTCTCCCCATTTTCTGTGTTAGCTAAAGCATGGAGCTAGGTAGAAGGAACTGTACCAACTACATCTTTACAGGTTTATGTGGCATCCTTTGCCCAGCAATATTTTGTGACTTTTCATAGTGCGTTTTCATAAACTTGACAACAGCACCTCATTTGGGTCTTCATTTAGAAATAATGATGGAGCCCCTCGTGGTGGTGCATTCCTGTCATCCCGGCAGCTCGGGAGGTTGAGGCAGGAGGATTGAGAGTTCAAAGCCAGCCTCAGCAACTCAGTGAGGCCCTGTCTCTAAATAAAACACATAAAAGGGCTGAAGGTGTGGCTCAGGGCTAAAGCACCCCTAGTTCAATCCCCAGTACCCCAAAAAGAAAAAAAGGAATGATAATGGATATTAATAAGTGCCCAAGACACAGTGTCTCTCTTATGAGAGCCTTGTCTCAGGAGTAAGCAAGCTTTGAGAAAGTTTGGTTCAGGATGGAAACGTGGATATCAATGCTAAGGTCGGGGGTGGGGGGTGCCTGTGAACGTAGGTACAACTTCTCTAGCTACTGCTTATCTCTGATGAGGAACTGGCAGAGACCGTGAATTTCTTGACAAAAGCCAGGAACTGTCTATCATAGAAGAATTAAGTGAGTCTCATTTTGTGGAATATTGAACAGGGGCATCCTATCTGTTCTCTGCTCCTTAATATCTTAAGGATGTGAAGTATAAAGTTGTGTGGAAGCCAGATTTTTTAAAAATTTGCATCCCGTAAATATTTATGGAGTGCCTACCAAGCCTTTGGCATTGCTTCTAGAATGTAGTAATATAAGATATGAATAAGATAAGGCCCTTGGTCTCAAGGAGCTGAGATTCTAGGGGCAAGATTGATGATAAACATAAAAAAAAAAAAACATAAAATCAGGGTAAAGTGACCAAGGTGGCTTAGAGCAGGTGGGGCAGAGAGGGTGACCTGGCAAGTCATTTGAGCTGGTGCTGAAAAGGCAAGACGGAGACAACTGTAGGAAGAACCAAGAAACCGTTTCCTAAGGTGGAAGAAATAGCTAGTTGGAAGGTTCTAACGGGAGGAACTGGATCTTACAGGGAAACAGAACACAGCAGTTGACACAGTGAATTAATACTGAAGGTGAAGGCTCATTTAATTTGAGGAATGCACTAAGTGTAGTTTCTGAATATTAAAGCTAGGTCAGCATAAATAACAACTAGTAGCCATGTAACAGGTTTTTAAAAATAGACTCTAGCGCTGGGCATGATGGTGCATGCCTATAATCCCAGCGGCTCTGGAGGCTGAGACAGGATCTCTCCAGTTCAAAGCCAGCCTTGGCAATTTAGCGAGGCCCTAAACAACTCAGTGAGACCCTGTTTCTAAATAAAATACAAAATAGGGCTGGGGATGGGGCTCAGTGGTAGAGCAATTGCCTCACATGTGTGAGAAATTGGGTTTGATTCTCAGCACCACAGATAAATAAATAAATAGATAAAGTCCACTGACAGCTAAAAATAGATTAAATAAATAAATACATAAATACATAAATAAATAAATAAAAAGGGCTGGGGGTGTGCTCAGTGGTTAGGTACCTCTGAGTTCAATCCCTCATACCAAAATACTGATAAATATGATGATAATTATAATAAAAGGAATAAACTCTGTGTGCGATAAGGAAGATGTAGGGAACCAAAAATAAAAATTTAAGAAGGGGATCAGAGTTTTCAATTACTAAATTATTAATTAATTATCCAACTATTAAATACTTTTTTTTTAACCAGGGATTGTACCAGGTGCTTAACCACTGATCCACATCCCCAGCCCTTTTTTTTTTTTTTTTTGTATTTTATTGAGAGACAGGGTCTCGCTGAGTTGCTTAGGGCTTCTCTAAGTTGCTAAGGCTGGCTTTCAACTCAAAGCCTTCCTGCCTCAGCCTCCCAGCCACTGGGATTACAGGGCTTAGTTATTAAATATTTTACAAAAAGATCCATCTATCAACTTTTAGGAATTGCTGTGCTAAATGGCTTCTTGAGGGTTCAAAACAATTTCACTATTCCCCCATACTGGGGATTAAACCCAAGGGTGCTTTATCACTGAGCCACATCTCCAGCTTGCTCTATCTATCTATCTGTCTATTTATTTATTTAGTTGTTGTGGATGGACAGATGCCTTTATTTTATTTGTATGTGGTGCTGAGGATTGAACCCAGTGCCTTGCACATGCTGGGCAAGCTCTCTGCCACTGAGCTGCAACCCCAGCCTTCTTTTTTTATTTTGATACAGGGCCTTGTTAAGTTGCTAAGGCTGGGCTCCAACTTGCGATTCTCCTGCCTCAGCCTCCTGAGTTGCCGGTTACAGGTGTGCCACATTTCTGCACGTGGCTCTCAAAACAACTTCTGTCAGCCAGTTTGAGATCCTGCCCCTGCCCCCCAACTTTTCACTTAAAATATTAAACCTTCGACAGCTCTAAATGATATTGCAAACACATGCTGCCTTTTAGAGCAAAGTCCCTTGCTTCTAGCAAAGGTATTTCAAGTTGATGGGGATGTGGGGGGGGGATAGGATAACTGTGGTTCTGACTCTAAGTCAGGCTCCAGTAAGACCCTAAAAATGCTCTATAAAGGTAAGTCTTTCTCAGCACCCCAAAAAGAAGAAAGAAGTTAATGGGAGAAAATGTCTGCAAAATATGGAGGGTGCATGGGGAATGTGGAATGAGATGGCCATATAGGTACCTGTACGACTGCACAGAGGGTGTGACGCTACATCAGAGACAACCTGAGAAATGTAAAGTTGTGCTGCAGTGGTGTACAATGAATCAAAAAGCATTCTGCTGTCATACATACCTAATTAAAATTAATTCATTAATTAAAAAAAAAAAAAAGAAAATATCTGCAAAAGCTTTTGTCCTGCCTCAGAATTTCAGGAACGTTGCCGTAAGTGACCCCTTTTAGCGTGGATGAAACCGAGGGCGGTGGATAGCGGAATGTTCTCCCACCCCAAACAGCAGCCGTTCCTCTGCTCTTCAAGCAAAACATCACAGAGCAGCGTTTCCCTTAAGGTTCTAGTTATAAAGTCCTGCAAAAACCTGGTTGCACTTAACTTTGAGTAGCTCTTCCTTTTTAACCCCTAATGAAAGAGCACAGAGATCCTTCTGTTTATTATTTAATTTATTGGAAATTTTAAGAGATGAAATGCATTAGCTTAATATCAAAGGAAGGAAAAATCGGAGGTTCTCCCGATCATCAGGGCATCCGGGCTGCAGGGTAGAATGGAATAATATTTATGAAGCTCTTAGGGACATGTGAGGAGATGAAAGGGCTCGCTCCCAGAGAACATGACTGTAGCTTTTGTATAGTGGTTGGACAAAGGACTTCTGAAAATCTTGTGGGACTCAGTCCTTAGAGTGACTCCTGCAGTCAGCATATTAGTCAGGAGCCTTCTAGGTTGCAAATGGAAGAAGTGTGTCCTAAACAGGCACAAGCAAGAAGGGGCATTTACTGACTTGTAGGACGTGGACTGCATTCGGCCCGGCTGGCTTCAGAGGCCGGACTTCATCTCTGTCCCTTGCCATCTGTCATCGTCCCCCTCATTCTCTTTCTCCTTCCCTTTCTGTGCCTGGGCTGCCCTTTCCTTTGTTGACCTCTGAGTGTCACTTCCTCTAGGGCAGGGGACTTCCTTCAGCAGCTAAATCTCACATTGCCCTTGGGCACTGCATTTCCAGACAAAGTGGACACGATGTCATTAGGAAAGGGTCCACTGGACTTTGCTCCAAGGCCATGTAGCCTTACCTCGGTGGCCAGTGGAACAGGTGGCCATCATTCGCAGGTCCGGGTCCTGGCCACTGGAGTGGATGTGCCTGGTGACTGACGGTCTGACCAGACTTAGCTAGTACTAGAACCAGGGGTTCTAGTTCAGCAGTGGGAGGGGGCTGCTAAGCTGCCAGCAGCTACAGAAAGGCTGTTTTTCTCAGCTCTTTTGCCGCTGTGACTGAAGGACCCGACCAGAACAACTGTAGGGGAGGAAAAGTTGATCTGGGGGCTCAGGGTTTCAGAGGTCTCAGTCCATAGACAGCAGGCTCCATCCCTCAGGGCTGGAGGGGAGGCAGGACATCATGGAGGAAGAGTGTGGTGGAGGGAAGCAGCTCACATGGTGATCAGGAAGCAGAGAGACTCCACTCTCCAGAGACAAATAGAGACCCCAAAGCCACGCCCCCAATGCCCCCTCCTCCAGCCACACCCACCTGCCTCCAGCCACCACCCAGTTAATCCCATCAGGGGTCCATTCACTGGTTGGGTTAAGGCTCTCACAACCCAGTCATGTGTCCTCTGAACCTTCCTGCACCGTCTCACACGTGAGCCTTTGGGGGACACCTCCCATCCAAACCATAATAGAGGCAGTATCCATTTTGTGAGCCCTATTTTGCAGATGGAAAGACATAAATGGTGAGCTTCACCAAGTTAAAAGATGTCTGTTAATGACAGCCTCGGATTTCTTGAGCAGGAGATTAAGCCTCCCATTGCATAAGGTAGATGAACTTTACATGCACTGTAGAGAAACAAACTCACATCCATGCAAAAATGGCCGTTTCCAGATCTTTCTCTGAGAGTCCGTGCATTGCAAAACGAGGAGAGGGAGAAACACAGTAAGAAGAGGGACTCCAGTCCTTGTCATTTGCCCTCTAGACTGCAGAATTTTTGAAGGAAAAAAAATCTACGGCTTCCTTTCCTTCATCCCTGCAGGGCTTGGCAAGTGAGAGCACAGTCCATGCAGGCCAAATAAAGAGAAATAAATGGGCCCCCGTGGCTCGTCCTCTTTTCCTGGTAAATTGATGGGAGCTCAGTACTTCACCTTCAACACCACGTCCATCTGACAGACAGGACTGACCTTCTGCATCGGCAGACGCTGGAGGTGTCTGACGGGAATTTGAGAGCTGTGCGAATCGCCTGGCCTTATGCATTTACAAAATATTAGATCTCAGTTTTAAATATCATATGTTTCCCACCCATCTAATTGTACCTAGGGATGCCAGGAAAGTGCATATCAAGCCACAGATTTTCTGGGGGGTGGGTATGGGCAGAGGGAGGGGTACGCAGGCTACTGTCCTTGGTCCTGAACCACCTGCACACAATCTCTTTGCTTAACGCGACCCTTGGACTCCAGTCTGAGCTCTCCTGCTGCTGCTGCTGTGTGTGTGTGGGGGGGGGGGGGGGTGTCTGTATTTTGCTTTTCAAGACTGAAGGGGAGAAAGGGTGGGTTATAGGCTACCTCTGAGAAAATAGAGCTGAGCTTTGTATAGCCATATGTACATTATTGCATGTGCTTTGGGTAGTTTTCTCATTTTTTTCCTGATAATTATCTGCCCTCTCCTTCCCAGGATTTGCTTACGACATCCAAATATGGTGAATCCATTTGCTCCGAGTTGACAAATGAACTGGAGGTCCCAGGTTTCCTGATTCATCGCCTGTTGTCCCCATTACCACCACCGCGCCTGACTGACTCACTGGTATCTGCAAATGTCATTCCTCAGTCTGCGGACTGAGATGTTCCACCTGCCTCCCCCATCAGAAGCCTATTAATTATCTATGGCCACACAATCAATCACCCTGAAACGAAGGGACTTAAAATAATCGGTCCGTATGATCTCATGGTTCCTGTGGCTCGGGAACTTAGAGGCAGCTCAGCACAGACATGTGAGCTCAGGGTGTCTCATGGGTTACTGTCAGGTGTGGGCCAGCGCTGCGGTCAACAGAGGTTGATGAGGGACTGGAGAGTCCCCTCTAAGGCAGCTTACTCACATGGCTAGGAAGCCTCAGTTTCTCTCTACAAGTACACACTGGGAAATCCATGAGAGTGAGTACAAGTGACCTCCATCGTGAGCAGAGTCACATACTGCTCCCAATTTTTTTTTTTTTTTTTTTTGTACCAGGGATTGAACCCAGGGGCATTCAGCCACTGAGTCACCTCCCCAGCCCTGTTTTGTATTTTATTTAGAGACAGGGTCTCACTGAGTTGCTTAGGGCCTCGCTTTTGCTGAGGCTGGCTTTGAACTTGCGATCCTCCTGCCTCAGCCTCCTTAGCCACTGGGATTACAGGCGTGCTGCCACTTCTATTTGTTCAACAGGCCACCCTGACTCAAGGGCATGAATCCAGAGACATAGGTCGAGGGGCGGGCGTTTTGGCGACTGGAGACTACAGCCTCCATTGAGCACCCTTGGCAGAGCCCGTCCCTGCATGATAACTAATATTTTCTCCTGCATCCTTTGGGGCAGGTGCATTATCACCATTTTCCATGCGAGCAGGTCCCTGATTTTGTTCACATATTAGGAAGCACCTTATCCGGAGGTCAACAACCAGTAACCTGCGACCTGTTTTTTTTTGCACAGCCTGTGGGCTAAGAATATTTTCTATATTTTCTTAAGTTGTCAATATTAAAAGAAGAATGTGAGACACAGATCATATGCTTCACACAAAGCCTAAAACATACGCCATGTGGTCGTTTTACAAAAGGATTCTGCTGACCCCTGGTCCATGTCATGAATGGTAATCCCATTCTAAACTTTCCCTTAAGGATTTAAAAATAGGCAGGTGTCCAAGTTCTGGCCTGTAGGATATGAGAGAAAGCCTACTGGGTATTGAAGGGTTTCTGGAAAGGATTTTTCCTCTCTCATCACACACACAAAGAAATGGAAGTGTGGAAGGAGATCCCTTTATGCCTTGCGTCTATCCTGCCCTGGTGATTGTCTGGTGAGAATGGAGCTGTGGCGGCTATTTTGCAGCCATGAGGGGAAAACCAAAACCATTCTGGGAAAACTCACCCAAATATCTTATCTTTTGGGGAGCTCAATTAAGTAATCCTCTTTAACAGTTTACTTCCAGATTTTGGTTATATGAGAAAGTTAAAAGGCTCTTTAAGATAATCTTTGAGTATTTTGTAACTTGCAGCTGAAAAGTTGATTTTCTCAGGTATTTGGTCACGTGATGGCAAGCTTACACAGTTACCCACTTCCTTTCCCCTAAAATGTTCCTAGATATTTCCAAAGCCCCCCCCCCCGAGGAAAATACCCCCCCCCCATGGAGAACCGCTGATCTACATTCTACCAAAACAACTTGTATACAAATCTTCTGATTCAATGTGGGGTTCAACCAAACTTTGGTTGAGGTAAAATGGCCTTGGGGACAATGGGTATGTGCAGAGGGTGACATGAAAAGTTTTAGTCAGCTTTTTTATTATTGTGACCAAAAGATGTGGCAAGAGCAAAGTAGAGGAGAAAAAGTTTATTCGGGCTCATGGTTTCAGAGGTTCAGTCCTTGGTGGGCTGACTCCATAGCTCTGGGCCCAGGGTGGAGGCAGAACATCATGGCGGAAGGGTGGGGTGGAGGGAAGCAGCTCAAGACACACAACCAGGCAGTAGAGAGAGCTCTGTCCACCAGGGACAAAATATAATCCCTAAAGGCACGCCCCCCTCTAGCCACAACCTACTTGCCTACAGTTACCACCCAGTCGATCCACATAAGTGGATTAATCCACTGACTAGGTCCCATCTCTCACGATCTATCGTCACACCACTGAATACATCATCTCACACAGGAGCTTCTGGGGGGCACCTCCCCTCCAAGCCATAACAGGATCCTAAAGACAGACAAAGAGGAGGGAGGTGGGCATTATTAAAACCTCAGCTTGACTGGGCCCAGGAAGGACCCCTCCCTCTCCTCTCGGGCCCTTTTTGATGTGCTTTTTACAGAGTGTGAGGACAAAGGTTTCTTGGTCGGCATCTTAGACATGACAGTCCTGGGAACCACAGCGGGCCCCACAGCAAAGATGAAAGGGGAGAAAGAGGATCTTACTCATGGGCTCCAGAGCTGTAGCCCAGTGGGGGAAGGTCGTGATAAAGGACGGGGCGGGAAGAGATTAGAGGACCCAACATGAAAGGGGTTGAAAACGCCACCCAATAACGAAAAAAAGAAAATGCGCCCCTGTTTCAGAGGGAGTCCCCGCAACGCGCCCCTCCCTTTCGAAATGACCTCAGAAGACTTTATATCAGACTGTTTTCCGTCAAATGCTGGCCCCCGACAGATCGTGGCATATGGACTGTGGTTTGTCTTTTAAGTCACTGGGGTTTTCTCACTCGGCTTCACCAAATGGTGGCTGTAATTATGGCAGTAAATGTCTCTCAAATGACAGATCTCTCTCTCTCTCTTTTTTTTCCCCGCCTTAAAAGAGTGAACATTTTAACAAGGATGTCGGGGATAACAGAAAGAAACACACTCCAAGGGCTTCTTAGACGGCAAGCCATTTCATGACTCAGAAAGGAGACACACTTCCTAGAAAGAGCAGGTGAAAGGTGAAAGGTCAGAGTTCCAGTGCAGGCTGACCTCTTGCTAGCTAGTGAAGCAAGAACCTTTGTCTTGCTGGGCTCGGGAGGCTGAGGCAGGAGGATCGCAAGTTCAAAGGCAGCCTCAGCAACTTAGCGAGGCCCTATGGAACTCAGTGAGACCCTGACTCTAAAAAAAAAAAAAAAAAAAAAAAAAAAAAGAGAGAGAACCTCTATCTCCCGGAACCTTAGTTTTCTCAGTTGGGAATTGGGGTTATTTATTTCATGAGAATGAAACAAGAACATCTTCATGAAAAAGTGCTCGTAACTTCAGCTCTGTGTGCAAGGAGTATAGTTACCCTCACCTCCACAACCCACGTCCCTCCATGAAAGGGGAACAGCCTTACACAAGACGCGGGCTACGCATTTATGCGCCTATTAAGTGGTCTACGATCCCAGCCTCATGACGCAGACCTCTATGACCAGCTCTTCCCATGCACTAGCCTCAAACCCTGTTGTCTTTTATGTCACATCAAGACTCCAGTCGTCCCAAAGTACATGCCTGTCCCCTCCTGAATGTGTGTTGGAATTTTAAGAGATAACTATGTCACAAGGACAGTGCTTTCGTGAAT
This sequence comes from Callospermophilus lateralis, assembly GCF_048772815.1. Taxonomy (NCBI): domain Eukaryota; kingdom Metazoa; phylum Chordata; class Mammalia; order Rodentia; family Sciuridae; genus Callospermophilus; species Callospermophilus lateralis. The sequence continues at coordinate 168,200,618 of NC_135305.1, forward strand.
GGATTAAGACCATTTATCACATAACAGGCTCCTGATCCTGATGAACGGTAGAGCTCAGCCTGCACTTAACTCAAGAGGATTTGCTCCTTTACCATGTGACTGTCTCTTCTACCCTGTTATGACACAGCCGAAAGCCCTCACCAGTCAGATATCATGTGCTTGGACTTCCTGCTCTCCAGAACTGTAGGAAGCAACTCTTTATTCTTTTTTCTTTTCTTTCTTTCTTCTTCTTTTTTTTTTTTTTTTTGTTGCTACCAGGGATTGAACCAAGGGGCACTCAACCACTGAGCCCCATCCCCAGCCCTATTTTGTATTTTATTTAGAGACAGGTCTCACTGAGTTGCTTAGCACCTCGATTTAACTGAGGCTGGTTTTGAACTCCCAATCCTCCTGCCTCAGCCTCCAAGGCCACTGGAATTACAGGTGTGCACCACCGAGCCCAGCTCTGTTCTTTAAAAATTATCTAGTCTCAGGTATTCTGTTATAGTAACAGAAAATGAAAGAAGACACTGCATGTACTACTTTCTCTCTCTTCCAGGTCATAATATTTGGCCACCTTTGGTAAAGAATGTTTGTTCTCCCTGTTGCCCGACTCTTGGCTTCACTAAATCCCACTTTTTATCCAAGTTTCAACTTAGAAGTCACTCTGCTATGGGCTGAGTTGTGTAACCTGCCAAATTCATGAGTCAAATTCCTAAACTCTAGTAGTTTGAAATTTGACTGTTTGGGGAGACAGGGCTTTTTAAGAGGTAGACAAGGTAAAAATAGGTCATATGGGTAGTCCCTAATCCCACGTGATTGGTGTCCTTATAGGAAGTACACACACACACACACACACACACACACACACACACACAAGGAAGGCCATATGAAGACGCAGGGAGAAGATAGTCTTCTACAAGCTAAGTAGAGAGACTTCAGAAGAAATCAATTCTACCCACACTCTCATGTTGGACTTATAGGTTCCAGAATTATCAGAAAATAAATTTCTGTTGTTGAAGTCCCACAGTCTCCCGCTCTTCATCATGGCAGCCCTAGCAAACTAATACGCCCCGGAAACCTTCCTTCCATGACATCCCCAAGACTAGACATGGACTTGTCATGACATCCTTTATTTTTCTTTTCAAAAAACTTACTACATGGAATTCATTCTCTCTCTCTCCCTCCCTCTCTCTCTCTCTCTCTCTCTCTCCCTCTCTCTCTCTCTCCCTCTCTCTCTCTCTCTCTCTCTCACACACACACACACACACATCTGGCTCTATCTTTGTGTGTGAGTATGTGGAGGGTGGACAATTGCAGGTCCTGAAGTCAGGGATTGTATACCTGAACACCTGGAATATAAGAGGCAAGTGGTATATTTTCCACAGGTGGACAGATGTCATCTTAGTCCATTTTTTGTTGCTGTAATAAAATACCCAAGACTGGGTAATGTAACAATAAATAAGTTCATTTGGGCTCGAAGTTCTGAAGGATGAGATGTTCAAGGGCAAAGCACCAGGGAGGCTTCATGTTGCTTTAATCCACAGCACAGAGTGGAAGGGCAAGTGGGTGCATGCACAAGAGGCAAGGCACAAGGTGTGGACTTGCTTTAGAACAACCAGCCCTCAACAAGAATAGACCGACTCCTTCAAGAAAGTGCTATTGCTCTTAATGACTGAATCACCTCTTCTAGGACCCACCACCTCTCAATAGCATGATGGAGGCAATTGAATCTCAATGCAAGTTTTGGTGGAGAAAAGCCTCATGCAAACTCGGATATGAATGAGAAAATATTAAGTCAGTTACCAGATAATTTAGGTAAATAGAACCCCCCTCATTATGGAAAAGACTCAGATTTGGAGAAATATTCTCCTATCTTTCTAAATTCATTGGTATCTACTAGAAGTATCTAAACCCATGTAGCTCAGAAATTCCAAACATTCCCCATACTTGAGCCTAGAGCCATCACTAGCCAAGTGTAAATTTCTGGTGGGTTTTCCATCATTTGTATTGGTTCTGTGGCCACCCCTTCTGTACCACTTTTCCCATAGGAGTCAAGTCCATGATGTGGAGAGGGGGAAACAGAAGGAAAAAAATAGAGAAGATGCTTTGTACATTTAGTAATCGGCCCACAATCAGGAGAAGTTCAAATATCGAACCTTGAGCATTCCTCCTACAGCTCATATCCATTTAGCCTGATTCCACAGGAAAGCAGGTGGTCACCATATCCCCTACACCCATTCCACTGATGATGGATCACTGACAGAGCAAAATGGACAGCCGGGCACAATGGTGGGCGCTTGTAACCCCCGCAACTCAGGAGGCTGAGGCAGGAGGATGGCGAGATCAAAGCCAGCCTCTGCAACTTATCGAGGCCCTAAGCAACTCAAAGAGACCCTGTCTCTCAATAAAATGCAAAACAGGGCTGGGGATGTGGCTCAGTGGTTAAGCACCCCTGGGTTCAATCCCCAGTACCATAAATAAATAAATAAATAGCATGGACAGGGTTTAAAGGAGCAAGGGCAAGATCCGGAAGTTCTGTTTAAGTAAGTGGGATCTCAATCTATCCTTGATGAGATCACCCAATAACACCCAGACTGGATCTGCCTGTCTGCTATTTGGATAACAAACCATGAAAAGCTACAGCAGGCCAGAGGGACCAATTAGGGAGGGAGGAAAATGAAGAGCTCCCAAACACCTTCAGTTCTGTCAATCTCGTCAGCTAAGTGCTCCCTTTAATCACCATTGATTTTCATAATAGTGTGTGAACCCAACATGTCAATTCAAATTTTGCCGCAGATTACCGTGCACGTAGACTCATTCGATTTGCAGAATGGGAGGGGAAGGAAAAGCCAGTTGTACTGGGAATAAATGCATCCCTCACACATTCATGGCTGATTTGGAACACTGTTTTTTGCTGGAGCAGAACTTTTTATTTTAACAGAAGGGGTCAGTCATCCTGACAATGTTGGGGTTCCGAGCATTTGTTTTGAAGCTGTATTTTTACCTACTGAGTCTTTGGAACAATGGAGAAATGGAGGACAGAACTGAATTGACAAATCAAGTCAATAAAACTACTGTACAGGTTTTGTTGTAGATATTTTATAGTATTCATAAGACTTGGGTGCAGTGGAGAGATTTAAAACCAAATCCCATTGGATGTCACTTATTAACTTTCTGAAGCCTTCATTTCCTCATTTACTCATAGGAGACTTCAGGAAAGGTACCTGCCCTGCAGCTTGGGAGGCTGAGGCAGGAGGATCGCCAACTTGGAGGCCAGCCTCAGCAACTTGTCTCAAAAAATAGAAAGGGCTGGAGATGTGGCTCAGTGGTTAAGCGCCCCTGGGTTCAATCCCTGGCAGCAAAAAAAAAAAGAAAGAAAGAAAGAAAGAAAGCTGCCTCGTCTTACCTTTTGTGTTGCTATGGGAACCACAGGAGAGTGGCTGGGTTTGTTTAGGGTTTAAAGAACATTAAGAAATCTCAGCATCCTGTTTACGGAGAGGTATCGTTAACTCACAAAGGCTGAACTGCCCTTCGGTCTCTTCCAGTAAGTGCCTGGCACTAGGATCTCCCAAGGTTCACCAATCCTGGCTGATAAAATAAAAAAAAATATCAAACACCAATTACCATGGGTGGGAAATCAGATTGATGTGGTGGAGTTTTACCTGAATATTAATTATGAATTAGGAGATTGCATTCCAGGGCTGTGGCAGGGCACGCTTTATTGGTTCATCAATAAGGAGCTCATGCTAATGGACTGAAGTAAAATATCCTCTGAGGAATCAGCTCTGGCTTTCCTGCCCGAGACCATAAACTCAAAATAATTTACATGGCACAAAATCTATTTTCTTCCAGTCTGTAAAACTAATGAGAAATACCAGACTTGGGGGGGAAATGAGGATTTAAAAGGTCATGGATGCTTTTTTCTTCATTAGGGTCAAAGCTACTTATAATTTTCAGGCTTAGAATTCCCTAGGAGGAAAAAACATATATATAAAAAGACTTGTTTGACATAGGTCTATGCATACGGTGCCTCTGTTTGCCAGTCTGTGGGTGAAAGGTTCACGCCCAAATCCTACTGACTCTTACCATTTGTGCTTACTGAAATGAAATACCCGAGACAGGCTAACTTTATTAAGAAAAGAGTTTTATTTAGCTCACAGTTCTGGAGGCTCAAGGGCACGGTGCAGCATCCGTGGGGCTCTGGTGGGTGGCAGAATGTGGGCAGGTGGAAGAAATCAATTTTTTTTTTTAACGGTACCTGCCATTGAACCCACTGAGCCACACCTCCCCAGCCCTTTTTTAAATTTTTTATTTACAGAAAGGATCTTGCTAAATTGCTTAGGGCCTCACTAAGTTGCTGAGGCTGGCTTTGAACTCGCAATCCTCCTGCCTCAGCCTCCCAAACCGCTGGGGCCACAGGCGTGTGCCACTGCAACTGGCAAGAAACAGGAATCCAGAGAGACTGGGTGGGGCCAGGCCTCCTGTAACAACCTCCTCAAGAGAACTAAGAGGTCCCACAAGAAACACCTCAATCCCTCCGTAACCTAGGGACCTCCCACTAGGCTCCGCCTCTTAAAGGTCCCACACCACCACCCACTGCTGCCAATCCGGAGAGGAAGCTACCAACACATGAATTTGTCCAAACTCCTAAAACAGGATGGAGCCTCCCCAAGTGGTACCTTCCAGCATCCTGGCTCTTGGAAGCCGCTCATCAGCTACCTGAGGAGGTTCCCAGACTCTATTCCTCCCAAGGCCTCTGTGAGCCACTGCTGGCCACTGCTGTGCTGATGGCACCCACAACCACCCTCCATGGGCCCGTATCCCACACTGTGGAACCAGGTCACTTGGGTCCCCAAGTCTTGCCAGGGCTTTCAGGAACTTCTGACCTAACTCTTTTCTCTGAGACTCCAGGGCAGTTCCTTGAGATTGGAGGACAGGTCTCCCCATTGTCCTTTCTCACCCTCCTGCCCTCAGCCTCTTCTTAAACAAGTACCTGCAATCTTTATTTTTCCTTCGAACAATCAAAACAAACAAACAAACAAACAAACAAACAAAACCAAAACAGTGGGAAGTGGTGGCGCACGCTTATAATCCCAGCGGCTAGGGAGGCCGAGGTAGGAGGATCACGAGTTCAAAGCCAGCCTCAGCAATTTAGTGAGACCCTAAGATAGGGAGACCCTGTCTCTAAATAAAATACAAAATAGGGCTGGGGATGAGGCTCAATTTGGGAACTAATGCCAGTAGCCTATAATCAAAAAAACAGGGATGCTACCGGGTGTTGATGAGGTTGTAGAGAAATTGGAATTGTTTTTTAAAATTTATTTCATTTTTTAAGATATACATGACAGCAGAGTGGATTTTTCTGCAAATATAAAATATTAAAATAATGCAACCATTTCAAACTACAGTCTGTCAGTTTCTTGAAATGTTAAGCATAGAGTTACCACAGACCCCAGCAGTTCCACTCCGAGGTATGTACTCAAGAGAATTTACAACAGCATCCTTATAGAAAACCTGGACACAAATGTCCATAAATATTCATAGCAGATTTATTCATAAGTACAATAAAGAATGAAAACAGCCCAATGTTCACCCATCGATAAATGGATAAATAAATGGGGTATATCCATATCGTGGACTCTAAAAAGAAATGGAGCGCTGACACATGCTACAACACAGAGGTCTTAATCATATTATGGTAAATAAAAGAAGTGAGAAATAAAGACCACACATTAGCCAGAAACAGTGGTGCCTGCCTATAATCCCAGTAACTCGGAGGCTGAGGCAGGAGGATCGTAAGTTCCAGGCCAGCCTGGGCAACTTAGTGAGCCCTGTCTCAAAAATAAAAATAAAAAAAAAAAAAAATTTAAAAGAGCTGGGGCCGGGTGCAGAGGTGTACGCCTATAATCCCAGCAGCTCAGGAGGCTAAGGCAGGAGGACCACAAGTTTAAAGCAACAGTAAGGTACTAAGCAACTTGGTAAATAAAGTACAAAAAAGGGCTGGGGATGTGGCTCAGTGGTTGAGTGCCTCTGAGTTCAATTAGAAGGAAGGAAGGAAGGAAGGGAGGGAGAGTTCTGGGGATGTAGTTCAGGGGTAAACCACCCCTGGGGTACCCAGTACCAAAATAAATAAAAGGTCAGTTTTATGATACCTGAATTATATGTCAATTTTTTGAACTTTTTTTTTTTGTGTGTGTGTGGTGCTGGGGATTGAACCCAGGGCCTTATGCATGCAAGGCAGGCAGTCTACCAACTGAGCTATGTCCCCAGCCCTGAACTTTGTTTTTAAGACAGGGCCCCACAGGTTTCCAGGCTGGCCTCAAATTTGCAATCCTCTTTCTCAGCCCCCCAGAGTCTCTGGGGTTCCAGAAGTGTGCCACTGCCCTTGACTGAACCCAGGGCCGCTCGACCACTGAGCCCCATCCCCAGCCCTATTTTGTATTTTATTTAGAAACAGGATCTCCCTGAGTTGCTTGGGCCTTGCTAAGTTGCGGAGGCTGGCTTTGAACTCATGATCCTCCTGCCTCAGCCTCCAAGTTGCTGGGGTTACAGGAGTGCCCCAGTGCACCCCGCACCTGGCTTCAATTTTTAAAAAACATTTTTTTTTTTAAAGCAACAAATGGGGTAAAAGATTCCTTTTACCTTCTGATTCCTCCATGCAAAGTCAGACTTGGCCTCAGCTGATACATTCCTGTGCACTTACCAAGGACTGCAATAAAGTTGGAAGCTTTGAGAGGTTGCCCTGCCCCCCAAAACTTCCCCACCTACTTGCTGATGCCTGAAATTCCACTGTGGAGCCACACTCTCTTCTAAATATTTTAACACTTTACTCTCACCCTCCACATTCATGGGGCCATCTCTGGGACCAATCCTGTTCCTAAGTGAAGGCAGTTTCAGCAAAACCCTTTCTCCTCTCGGTGAGTGTCAGAATATAGCGGTTTGGTGGAATGATGGCAAAAAACAAACAATAAAAATCCTTCTGCATTTGACCTGAAATCAGGGGTTTTTACATTTTCCTTTTCTCCCATTTGGACAAGAGACATCCACATGGCACTTATTTGGAAATTCAATGGATCCAGTGCATCTGATTGTCCCTCATGTCAACTCAAGCATAAGGTGAAGCAAAGGGAGGATTCAGGGCTCTTCTTTTTTATTTTGGAGGGGGGGGACCTGGGGTTGAACTCAGGGGCACACGATTGAGCACCATCCCCAGCCCTATTTTGTATTTTATTTAGAGACAGGGTCTCACTGAGTTGCTTAGGGCCTCACTAAGTTGCTGAGGCTGGCTTGGAACTCGTGATCCTCCTGCCTCAGCCTCTGGAGCTGCTGGGATTATAGGTGCACCACCACACCTGGCTCAGGACTCTTCTTTATAAACAAAACAGCTAGACCTTGACTGGAACTATTTTCAGTACTTTGGGCTAGTATGATAGAAGAGGAGACCCTAAGTGGCAATCCAAAATTAACCTTCCCACCCTGCACCCCCATGACATCCTCTTCCATGATGCTAATTCCTCCACATCTGTCACTCTGAAGTTGTCTTACTCAAGAAGCTTCCTGGAATGTAGAATTGTTTGCTCTGTAGAACGAAGGTCCCACGAAGGCAGGATCCTGTCCCCCTGGTTACTGCTGTACCTCTGGCATCCGGAACAGTGTCTGGCACATAGTAGGCACCCAGAGAATATTTCTGCAATAACTGAATGAATGGTCCCCCAGCACTTGGCACTGTGCCTAAGATGCACAGCATCTTCCCGTGATCACATCTCAGCCTCAGTTTCCCCATCTGGGAATACCTGTCCATGCCCTCCCCCTGCACCCCTGCTTCCGGGACCCTGCACAGGGGGTTAGGAACTCAGAGACTGGTTAATAAGTAAATGTGGGTGCTTAGCATGGGTGAGGCCCTGGGTTCGATCCCCAGCACAGCAAAATAATAACAACAATAATAATTATGACTACATTATAAAGTCTAGTGCTTAAAAGGAGAGAGAGTGTGGTGTACGATCAAAGCAGAAGGAATCTTTATGCAGCTAAAGATGACAATGAAACTAGCTACAGAGGGAGAGGAATGAGGAGAGGGAGGGAGGGCGAGAGGGAGAGAGAGAGAGAAAGAATCTGAGCAAGTGAACTTGCAGGTTCTTGAAGTTCATCATCTATCCCCTGGAGACCTGCCTGCACTTTAGACTTGGTTATCTCTTTGGTTCACATTAGCTTGGTTAGGTTTTTATTCCTTTTCTTTTTTTGGGGGGGGATGGCCAGGCATTGAACCCAGGGGTGCTTAACCACTGAGTCACATCCCTAGTCCTTTTTTTTTTTTTTTTTTTTTATCAGAGTCTCTCTAAATTGCTTAGGTCCTTGCTAAGTTGCAGAGGCTGGCTTTGAACTCTGGATCCTCCTGCCTCTGGGATTACAGGCATGTGCCGCCACACCTGGTGGGTTTTGATTTTTTGCAATTAATTCCTAACTACAAAATGCTAGCAAGACAGTAGGCATTCTCAAAACCTCTGTCAACTTGAACGTGCATTTTCGTTCATTCATTTGTTTGGTTACTCTAGAAATATTTATTGGGTGGGTCACTGGGCTAAAAGGTACAGGCACATGGGCCTGCAACCAAGGAGTCACTGTCTCTGCCCTTGTGGAATTCTGGCAGAGGAGACAGCTGTCAATCAAATAAAGGCAAGACGAGAAATACGAACTTAACTGTGCACCTTAAATCGCCTACTATGCACCAGGATGCTGCTGGGCTGTCCGAAGACACTTAATCATACCTGACATTAAGGAGAACAGAGACAGCTCAGGACAGGAAACACTTTGCGGGTGTGGTGGCTCACGCCTGTCATTCCAGCAGCTCAGGAGCCTGAGGCAGGAGGATCACAAGTTCAAAACCAGCCTCAGCAACAGTGAGGTGCTAAGCAACTCAGTGAGACCCTGTCTGTAAATAAAATACAAAATAGGGCTGGGGATGGGGCTCAGTCCCTGGTACCAAAAAAAAGAAAAAAAAACTAGGGAACACTCATATTGCTCTTTACCAAATAGTTGACAAATGCATCTTATCAGATTTGACCCTCAGCCGGGTTCCTTGGGATGGGTCTTAGAATATGCCCATTTGATAGGCAAGCTGGTAAGGCTGTGACTCACCAGGGTGAACAAGGCTGGGCAAAGCTTAAAGGCTGTGCCTTGTCTCCAAAGTCCAGGGCTTTGCATTTCTTCCTCCTACAAAGTGTTGCTTCTTCCTGGAGACAGTAAATGTGGAAGAACTGTAATGCGCTGTACAATCCTGCAGAAACTGGTGGCAGGAGGCATCCAGGCGGGGCTCCACCGACCCTGCTATTTTTAGGACCAGCTCCTTCAAAACTATGCAAGCAGCAAAGGGAGGAGACATTCAATCAACTGTCTCTGCTGAAACTGCTGTGATGTGGGTCTCAGTGGGTCTCTCTGCAGGGCTGTATCTCCTGGAGGCCCGCAGCCTCCTTGGGACAGAGCCAGATGACTGCGGGCCATGAAGCCTGTTCTCCCAGGCAGCCAGGCTGTGGTACCCAGGTTTCAATTTCAGACACTGCAGTCGCAGATAGATGGTCTGATCACTGAGCTCTGAGAGGCTTAGACAAGGCTTGACCAAACTCCTCATGGCCCCCCATTACATTGTGGGTCTCTGTTAAACTGTACTCTCCTGGGGAAATATCATTTTCCTCCCTATTTATCTCACATTACTGACAGAAAGGATAGAAATAGGCTCCTCAGAGCCATAAAAATGAATGTCAGAAAAACGCCCAGAGCTCCCTCAGCGCTTTGGAAGCAGTAACCTTGTCTTCAGATGATCTTTCCTCGGGAAGATGAGATCAGGAACTAGCTGGGGTTTTCATTTGGCTTTACAAGAGCCAGCCCAGCGAGGAGCAAGGGGAGGAGCTGCCAGGGACGCTGCAGCCCGAAATATCTCCCCATCCAGCACCAGAGACTCACATTCCTTGCTCAGAATGGCACCTTCCATGAGGCTATTTCTGGACTCTGCCTAAGTTCACACCTGAAAGCTCAACCCGGGTCAGTGTATTCTGTGACTGTGTTTTTCCAAGTGTGGTCTAGGGAACACCAGCGTCCGAAGTATCTTTACAAGCCAGGTGTGGAGGTGCACAACTGTAATACCAGCAACTCGGGAGGCTGAGGCAGGAGGCTGCAAGTTTGAGGCCAGCCTTGGTGATTTAGTGACACCTTGTCTCAAAATAAGAAATAAAAAGGGCTGGGGGTGGGGGATAGCTCAGTGATAAATGACCCTGGGTTTGATTTTCAATAGCAAAAGGAAAAGAAGAGAAAAAGAAGAAAGGAAAGGAAGAAAGGAAGGAAGGAAGGAAGGAAGGAAGGAAGGAAGGAAGGAAGAAAGAAAGAAAGAAAGAAAGAAAGAAAGAAAGAAAGATATGCATGAATTCATAGAATTCTCTGGCCCAAAGAAGGACATGATAAATACGTGTGGAATGAATGGGCCAAGCCAGGTTCCTTAACTTCAGTGGGACTTATTTACCTTGTCTGGAAAACAGGATACTGATAGGACTGGTTTTTTAGGGTTGTGTTAATGACATGACCACACAAGCACACAGCACAGTGACAGACACATGGCACACTGCCCGCACACATATGTACACACAAAAACCCAAGGGAGATCCCAGAAAAAAAGACAATATGAACAGCAAATTCCCACCACCACCCACAGCAATTTAAAACTAGAGCCAAATGCAGTGATGCACACCTGTAGTCCTAGTGGCTACAGAGGCTGAGGCAGGAGGATTTCGAGTTCAAAGCCAGCTTCAGCAACTTAGTGAGGCCCTAAGCAACTTAAGACTTGTCTCTAAATAAAAAATATAAAGGCCTGGGGATGTGGTTCAGTGGTTTAAGTAACCCTTTCAATCTCCAGTACAAAAAAAAAAAAAAAGAAAGAAAGAAACAAAGTCCAAAAACTAGAGACAAAAAAACTATAGAGTCTATCAAATATTGTCCAAATAACTCCTGAATACTCCAGATAATTTTGTGAATGAATGGAGAGATGGAGATGTTCTCATTTACTATCTTAATCCAGTCCCAAATTCAACTGTTAATTGCTCTTCTTCCAGGTACCATATGATACATTTGTTAAAGTTTATGCTTTGTTATTCTAGCCACTCAATAATTACTTTTTTTTTTTTTAAACTGGGGATGGGGGTGTGGGATTGTGGCTCAGTGACAGAGCGCTCGCCTAGCATGCATGGGGCACTGGGTTTATTCCTTAGCACCACATAAATGTAAAATAAAGATATTGTGTCCACCTAAGACTAAAAAATAAATCTTAAAAAAAAATAACTGGGGATCAAAAGTGCAGGGGCACTTTACCATGAGTTACATTCCCAGCCCTTTTTATTTTTTATTTCTTGACAGGGTTTTCCTACGTGTCCCAGGCAGGTCTTAAATTTGCAACCCTCCTGCTCTCAGCCTGCCAAGTTCCACCATGCCAGGCACCAGAATTACCTTTTAATAGAACTACCTTTGTCCCACACGTCCCCCTGACTTGCAAGCATGGAGACAAGCCCTTGACTCTGATCATCTGTGCCTCTGTATTGATCTGTGACCTAGGAGCCCATGAACCTTGAAATCCTCCTCTTTAGTCGTTGGGAAGACATGGCTGTGTCTAGGTTCCATCTGCCCTCATTTTTCTCCTCCCCAGCCTCACACTCCAGCATGTGATCCTGCTCGGATTCTTACCCTGCCCACATCTCAGCTTCCTCAATAGAAAAACGGGGATGATAACAGTCACAGTGGAATTTTGAAGAGCTCCGATGACCCCCAGTTTGCCAGGGACAATCTGCGTTCGTGCCTATTATTTTAGCATAGGTATTATTCCATTTATAAAGCTGACCCAGTCAAGATGACAAATTGCATAATTATTTTACCAAGAGCCTGAGTTTTGCAGGCAGGCCAAGTTTAATCTGAATGACAATTTGGTCCCTGGGTGACTTCTGCAAGTTCCTTAACCTCAATTTGTTTACCTGAAGAATGACAATAATAACAGCAGTGTTTTCCTCAAGGGGCAGCATAAGAATGAACGAGCAGAATGCAGGTAAGCCAGCCTGAATACTGGCTGCCGTCACACTCATCCTCCGGGTTGGGGGCTCTACCTCTCAGGCCCCTTCCAATTTCAGGTGTGAGAAACACGCCCCAAAGTAACGTGCAGGGAAGAAATCGTGTTGGCACGTAAAGCTGAGCTGTCGAGGGGCTTTGCCAGCTTCAGATGCTGCAGGGGTCCTGGCCTTCAAAGAGCATCTCAGAACGTGCACTTCCTCCCTCTTTCTGTTCCCTTTCCCCAACGTTGACAGCATTCATCAACAGGCTCTCTCTGCCTGGGGGCAAGGGGACGGAGGCTACAGGCTGACACAGTCTCTGTGGCTTCTGATTTCACATAGAAAGAGGTCCTTTATGGCCCTGAGATCATGCCAGTCCTTGGAAAAGAGCTCGGAGTGGCTCCAAAGGCTGCTGCAGTGTGATTCCCAGGTACAGGGAGACACGGCACGCTGATTGGCCAGCCGGGGTCACGTGTCCTCCAGGTGGCCAGAGGCAGCTGGCCCCCTTGATTGCACCAGAGTCGAGGAGGGAAAGGGATAGCATGCAGGGGGACCTGGGAAACTAACAGGTGACTGCTGTGTCTGACCTTAACAAACGCTTGCTGGTCCTCTGATGCTCCTACGTTGACGTGTGGTCTCTGGGAGACACAGAATTGGTGTGGACTCTATGAAGAGCCAAGAAGAAAATAAAGGATGATAAATGGAAACTTATCCAGAACCCAGGGGCGCTACCCACGGAGCCCCATCCCCAGCCCTTTCTATATTTCATTTCGAGACAGGGTCTCATTGAGTGGCTTAGGGCCTCTCTAAGTTGCTGAGGCTGGCTTTGAACTCACCATCCTCCTGCCTCAGCCTCCTGAGCTACTGCAATGACAGGTGTGCACCACCGCACCCCCAATGAAAACTCCCCCCACCCCACCCCTTTTGCTGGAAACATAAGAGGTGTAGCACGTGGCTCATCCTCTATCCTGACAACATTGTCACTTCTGCTTGTTATTCGCCATTTGTCCAGCACATCCATAATCTTTTGTTCTTTGTCCTGCTTTGAGGCCACTCTCTTGGTAGGGCCCTACCTGAGTTCCTAGGATTCAGATCAGAGGGATGAAGCTGGATGCCGTGGTGCACATCTGTCATCCCAGCAGCTCAGGAGGCTGAGGCAGGAGAATCCCAAGTTCAAAACCAGCTACAACAATTTAGTAAGGCTCTTAAGAAATTTAGAGAGACCCTGTCTTTAAATAAAAAAATAAAAAGGGCTGGGGATGTGGCTCAGTTGGTTACACATACCTGGGTTCAATCCCCGGTATTAAAAAAAAAAAAAAATCAGGGGGAAGAGAGCAAGGAATTGCCTACACCCTCCGGGGCCCTTCCTCACCCTGGTCTTGCCACAGTGCCATCAGCCCTGAGCTCTCTCCAGGCTCTGGAAGTATGTCCCCATCCTTTGCCTTTATGTCTGAGAGTGGGCTGGTCCTTGGTTCTGCATCCTCCCTCTTGGGACCTGCTCACCTCTTTCCACAGAGCAACTAAACCCCATTCTGCTCTCCCTGCTTAAATCCTTGACTGTGGTCTATAGCCAAAATCCTGTCCCACAAATTTATCCTCCGTATTACACAAATGATGTATATCACTATGGAAAAAACACGAAAATAGAAATATGAAAATAGAAAAAGAAAAACAATCATACCCCTAAATGAGATGACTACTTACATTTTTGTATTTATCATTCCATATTTTATTATTTGCATGTAAATGTGTACACATATGATTTTTTTGTAACAAAAGTGAAATGATTGTTAGGTTTTTAAATGGAAAGTTCTCAAAATTAAAATACACATAAATATAGTCTACTTGTTAAAACAGGTAACAGGAAGCTAATGTTTTCAAAAAATAACTTTATCTTTGTAGAACAGTATTATTACAAGTATTAACTACATTTTTTTCCCTAAACAATTACACAATAAATATATTCAGAGTTCTCTGTAAACAAATGGCTTAACTTTGAATTTCTATTCAGGCCAGGAAAAATAAATGTGGGGAGTATTTTTGGATTTGATTGGTTTTCTTTGAATTTCTTGGATTCTCATAATGGAGAGTTAAAAAAGTCAGAAAAATGGAAAGAAGATGGAACTTTTTCTAATTTCTATTTTTTCACCCTTAGTTGTATATTTAGCTCTAAATGAGTGTATAACAATTCTCCCTAGGTACTTTATCTTGAAAGAATTTAAAACAAAACAAAATGACCAGGTACAGTGGTGCATGCCTATAGTCCCAGTAACTTGGGAGACAGAGGCAGGAGGATCACAAATTTGAGGCCAGCCTTAGCAACTCAGTGAGACATAAGCATTTAGCAAGACCCCATCTCAAAATAAAAAAATAAAAAGGACTGGGGATTTAGCTCAGTGGTAAACCACCTCTGGATTTAATCCCCAGAAAAAATAAATTAATTAAAAATTTTAAAGAATTTTTAAAAATTGCTAAGTGTTGATAAGTATTTAAAAGAACACAAATGTTGTGTATTGAAAAATGTGCATGGAATTCTGGTTCAGCCATGCCCTGAAACCAGGCAAGGATACAGACACCGTATCTACCAAAAATTGTCTTGTAACTATTCTCTCGAATGACTGACGCCAACCACAAATGTGGTTCTCACCAACAGGTCGTTCAACCGATGCCACAAATATGAAGGCCACTTCGGGAACTGATTAGGTGGGCTGTGTTCCCATATTGACAGGCCCAGGTTATTCACGGTGATCTGAGAGAACAGAGTTTAGCTATCAGAAGGAACTGGGAAAGTCATGCAATCCTTAATGACCCTTTAGACTCCCATCCAATCATGTATGTGACCTAGTGTCTTCTCCTTCTCCTTCAGCCGATACTGACTGATCCTTTCTCATAGCTTCTGTACTAGTCAGGGTTCTCCAGAGGAAGATAATCAACAGGAAGTATGACTATAAAAAGGGGACTCACTAGATTGGCTTACCCAACCAGAAGCTGGACAGTCCACAGTGGCCGTCTGCAGGCTGGGGAGCTGGAGGAACCAGCAGCTGCTCCACCCAAGAGGCTGAAGCCCCAGAACAAGAGAGATCCATGATGCTACCCCAGTGTGAGACCCAAGGCTTCTGGAAACTCCCTGGAGAATCCCTGGCAGAGTCCCATTTGGAAGCGTGAAGGAGAGAGGCCATCCCAGCAGCCATCAAGAACCCATTCAAGAACAATGGAGTGTGCCTCTGCTGTTTGCCTAATTGTTCTTCCAAATTTTATTCCATCCAAGCCACCATCCTATTGGATGGCACTGCCTATTCTCACGGAGGGTCTCCACTTCAGTTTGCTGTCCCACAGGACAGTCATTCCTAGACACACTCTCACTGACACACCCCGAAACCTCTGAATCTGAAGCATCTCTTAATCCAAACAAGTTGAGGATTCAAGTTAATACTGCTTAAGGAAGACATGGGAAATGCGGATCTCCACCCCTCCTGCCCCTTGCTAAATAGACAGTCTCTGGCCCCAGTGAATCCCATTTTCTAAACCGTTGATTTTGCAGTGATTCCTAAGGTATTTCTTCTGGACTGAGCCATTTCTCTGACTCACCACTCTCTCAGCAGTGTAAAAAAAAAAAAAAAAAAAAAAAGTCCTGGCTTGGATACAGACCCTATAGCCCTATTTTTTTTTTTTTTTTTTTCAGATTGACCTTTCCAGTTGCAAAGAGAACTGCTAGGGGAGCAGATGTCTGATGCTTTTTAACTAAATGGTCCTTGTAGATGGTGTCTAGAAACATGTTCTCTACATTTTGCTGGTTCCCAGAATGTTGTGATCATCAGAGCTTTTAGAGACATGTGGAAAAGAGACTCAGCCAGTCAGTATCATCTGGGGGACACGTGAGAGCATGCACTCTGGTCGCCCCATGCTCTCGGTCTCCATTCAGCCTCCTTGACGCCCAGGACTTTGCTTTTGGAAATCCACATTCTCCCTTTTTTTTTTTTTTTTTTTAATTTTGTACTGGGGATTGAACTCAGGCGTACTCTACCACTGAGCCCCATCCCCAGCCCTATTTTGTATTTTATTTAGAGACAGGGTCTCACTGAGTGGCTTAGGGCCTCACTAAGTTTTGCTGAGGCTGGCTTTGAACTCAGGATCCTCCTGCCTCAGCCTCCTGAGCCTCTGAGATTAAAGGTATGTGCCACCACACCCACTTGGAACCCACATTCTCTACACATGCCCGTCGACAGGCATGGCACTACTGTACTTCTTATCACTTATTTGCTCAAATTGAACAGGGCACACACCATCTCCGGCCATCCTCTGCTCAGCACTCTGACAGATACTGTGCGTTCTCAGCCAAAGCAAAATAAAATTGTGCACATTAAGCAAAGTCTGATGCTCAGGAGGACACTGGTGATTCCGTGCAATGCTCCTTGAGGACCTCATGTCTCAAGTTTGATGTCACAGAGAGAGATCTTTTCACTGGCTTCATTCCAAAGAAGTGGCCCCGGTTTTTATTGATTAGCAATGTGAGGATGTGGGTGTCTCTTTACAAGAGCACCTTGTTTGAATCATATTTAGACACAGGCTAAAGATAACCAGGCTCCAGCCAGGGTGGTGGTCTTGCTTGATTTCTTAGCGGCACCAGGAACATTCATGCTAGGAGGCTTTGTTCTCTCTCCTCCCTCAGCACCTGGATCTTTGTGTGTGTGTGTGTGGCATGAGGGATTGAGCCCAGGGGCACTTAGCCACGGAGCCACATCCCCAGCCCTTTTCATTTGTCATTTTAGACAGGTCTTGCTGCGTTGCTGAGGGTCTTGTTAAATTGCTCAAGCTGGCCTGAACTTGCGACCCGCCCCAGCCTCCTGGGTCTTAGGGAGGACAGGTGTGCACTACCAAGTCCAGCAAGCAGCGGGGCCTTTTTCAACTAGTTCTTTTTACCATTCAAGTCAGCTTGAATACGCCCTTCTCAGAGAAGCCCTTCCTAACTGTTGAGAGTAGCTCCGCCATCCCTTGTTTTCGATCTCATGTTCTATTTTGTATACTTGTGGGCATGTAACATCTGAAACTACTGGTTTTTCATTATTGTCCGTGTTGGCTTATGGGTGAATGACAGATCTCTCAGAGCTGTACTTAGAAGGGCCTTCCACTCTGTTTAATGCCTTACTGTTTCTATTTATTATTATTATTATTATTATTATTATTATTATTATTATTATTTTGGACCAAGGATTGAACCCAGGGGCACTCAACCACTGAGCTACATCCCCAGCCCTTTTAAAATTTTATTTAGAAACAGGGTCTCCCTGAGTTGCTTAGGGCCTCTCTAAGTTGCTGAAGCTGGCTTTGAACTCCCGATCCTCCTGCCTCAGCCTCCAGAGCCGCTGGGATTACAGGTGTGTGCCACCGCACCCAGTCTATCTTGACATTCTTAATAAGTTTTAAAGAAAGATCCCGAATTTTTATTTTGTAACACAAATTATGTTCCACTGCTACTTATGTTTATTGTCTTTTACTTTACCGTTCAAAATATAAGCTCCAGGGAGCAGAGATTTTATGTATTTGGTTCAAAAATTTGTTGTCAGTACTTAAAAACACTTCATGAAATACAGCAGTTGCTCAATCAACATTTAAGCACAGAATTATCGTATGACCCAGCAATTTCATAGACCCAAAGGGATTGCAAACAGGCCAGGCATGGTGATGTAGACCTGTAACCCCAACCACTCTGGAGGCTGAGGCAGGAGGATCACAAGTTCGAGGCTAGCCTCGGCAATTTAGCAAGACCCTGTCTCAAAATAAAAAGGACTAGAGGTGTAGCTCAGTGATAGGGCACCCTGGATTCAATCCCTAGTACTGAAAAGGAAGGGAGTGGGGAGAGAAGGAAAGAAATTGGAAACAAGCGGTCAAATAAATTCCTGTTTACGACATTTTAGCAGCACTAGTCACAATAACCAGAAAGTAGAAACAACTTGAATTTCTATCCATGGATGAATGGATAGACAGATTGGGATATTCATACAAATGGTTGACTGATTTTTCAAACATAAAAGAAAATTATAGGAGAGGGAGATTTCTTTTCTCACTCATTATTAGGCTCATGGCTGAGGCACTAGTAATAAAAGGCAGTTTGAGGAAAGCATACACATTTATTTAAGTGACATGAGACCCTTCAGAAGGGAAAACCCAAAGGAGGAAGGAAACCTGTGTATTTTTATGCTACTTTTGATGATGAATGGACAGTTACCAAGGAAGTCTGACCTAGTGGGAGTGAACTGGAGGAGACTCAGCAAGACCCATCTGTTCCACATTCTTCTGTGCCTGTGTCTTCAGAGATAAGGATGTTCTTCCCCAGAGTACAGAGGAACACCTCTGGAATGAGAGTCTTGTGACCTACTTCAGAGGAAAATCAGAACATTCTTTAAGGGCCCACTTTAGGAAAGGATGGGACCCTTGCTTGCTTTGTCAGTTTGAGAAAATGCCAAGGTGCCATAAATTGGGGTAGTGTGTCCCGAACCCTGTTAGAATGAAGCATGATGCAGGCTATTATGTCAAGGAACCTGGAAAGCAGGATGCCAAGGGGAACAAGTTGGGCACAAAAGGACACATATTGTATCTCAAATTGTAGAAAAGGGAACCAGAAAATAAATAAATATTCGCTGAGTAAATACATACTTAAAGAATTTGTTTCAGAACTGTTTGCCATGACTAAGGTTAGTATGGTTGTTAACACAGCCTAGGGCTTCAGTGACTCAAGTCCAAAGCTTTTCAGTTTGCATGAAATTAAGAACACATTCACTCCTTCCTTCCTTCCTTCCTTCCTTCCTTCCTTCCTTCCCTCCCTCCCTCCCTCCCTCCCCATCCCTCTCTCTCTCTGTCC
Organism: Callospermophilus lateralis; assembly: GCF_048772815.1. Classification (NCBI taxonomy): domain Eukaryota; kingdom Metazoa; phylum Chordata; class Mammalia; order Rodentia; family Sciuridae; genus Callospermophilus; species Callospermophilus lateralis. Next base: position 168,219,536 of record NC_135305.1, read on the forward strand.
CTCCCCCACCACAGTCTCTTCTTTATTTCCTTCCGTACTTGGGATTGAACCCAAGGGTGCTTTATCACTAAGCTACACCCCCAATCCTTTTTACTTTTTATTTTGATAAAGGGCTTCATTAAGTTGCCCAAGCTGACCTTGAACTTGGAATCCTCCTGCCTCAGCCTCCTGAGTAGCTGGGATCATAGGCATGGGCCACTGTGTCTTTAATCCCTTCAAAAAAGCATTTTAAATATCTGCTGCCATCAAGAGGACACAAGACATTGCCATTATCATAATTATTATTTTTCCACTCTTTGGTCTTGTTTTTCAAAAAATGTTTAAAAATTAAAGACAATTATAGATGAACATCCAATTATAAAAAAAAAAAATCACATAGAGAGATTTGTATGTAAATTTCATTCAATTTCCCCAATGGTGACATTTTGCAAAACTGCTATATAGCCGGGTGTGGTGGCACACACTTGTCATCCCAGCAGTTCAGGAGGCTGAGGCCAGAGGATCGCAAGTTTGAGGCCAGCCTCAGCAACTTAGCAAGCAAGGCCCTAGGCAACTTAGTGAGACCCTGTTCAAAATGAAAAAAATTAAAAAGGGCAAGGGATGTGGCTCAGTGGCAGAGCCCTCCTGAGGTCATTCCCCAGTACCACAAAAACAAAACAACAAAACTGCAGGATGATATCCCAACCAGGACGTTCACATGGACACAACTCCTCTATCTTGTTTTGGCTTAACTGTGCCTACTACCGGTACAGGTGTGTGAGAATTACTGACTACACTGTAACAATAACTCCATTTAGTATTATAGTCAGGTGGGAAATTCTAGTAGGAAATTCCAGAGATGCTGGCACTACCACAGTCACCATAAGGAAATGGCCCAAAGCACAAGTTAGAAGGAAGAAATATTTCCAAAGTCACAGCAGGGGATTCAGCAGTCTGAAACCTACTAGTTCAACCTTGCCTTTGACCTTTGCTTGACCCTTCCAGCACTGGGATTCTTGGAAGCCCTGCCCTGTATGTTGTGTAATGCAATAGACTGAGGGATGTGACATTGTTAAGACTCCCTTCTGGGATCTGAGACATTGGGAAACTTAAAAGTTGGCAAACATTCATTGGTAGCTGAAAAGGGCAGCTGCTGCTGAGATGGGTTTTTTTGGTTTGGTTTTGTTTTAGTTGTGTGTGGGGGGCAGGGATTGAACCCAGGGGTGCTTAACCACTGAGCCACATCCCCAGCCCTTTTTAATATTTTATTTAGAGACAGGGTTTCACTGAGTTGCGTAGGGCCTCGCTAAGTTGCTAAGGCTGGCTTTGAACTCACAATCCTCCTGCCTCAGCCTCCCAAGCCACTGGGATTATAGGTATGCGCCCCCATGCCTGTCTGAGATGGTTTTTATTATTTGGGGATCACCACGTCTAAACCATAACAGATATTAACCAAAAATTGTGGAATGTCTGAATCTGGCAGTGAAAGCATGCTATTAACAAAGGTAACAGAAGAGAGGAGAGCTAAGAGTCCCAGTTGAGCACCTAGAACCAGCTGTACCTGGAGCTCTGAACTTCTCAGTGACATTAGTCAATAAGTTAATCAAGTCATTACCTGTTTGTGTGTGTGTAAATGAATTTGAGTCAATTTTTTTTTTGTCATTTACAACTCTATGAGAAGGATCAATGGCAAATAACACCTATTAGGTTAAGCTCTAAGCCATAAATCCTAAAGCTAATTTAGTATTTGTCCTCTCCTCATTCAACAATTCCCTTATTATCTCATCTGTTTGCATTACTGCCTGTAATAATTTGCCCTACCCACGGCTTCAGTGCTTAGTGTATAATAAGTAACTCAAGTCGAGTAAATGGCACTGCGAGTACATTAATGCTTCTGACCCTCTAATGTCGTCTTTTAAATAGGTTATGCATGTGTAACACTGCTGCCGACCATCTGTGCTACGTCTTTAAATTCTATAATGAAATGGCCTGGGCCCTCATTGTTTATTTATGCAACCCAGGCAGCCTCCCTCTAAATCCTAATTCAATCTTCAGTCACTGTTTTGCAGGCTAGGAGCTCTAATGACTGCAAAAGAAATGTTGGCTGCTTCAGATGGTGCTATTAAAAGAAAATTGTTCCCAAAGAAATTCTTATCTCCTGGTGGAGGGGGGGCGGTGTGGAGCTAAATCACTATAAATTATGGAAAAGGAAATAACAAATGTGTCTTGCTTTCTCTTTATTGGAAGCATTGTTTTATCACAACTGTCAAATTGAACACACACCTACTTTGAAAAGCTTTTTACAGCTTTGGATTAAGCACAAATGGAGAATTAAGAGGCTGTATAATTAGAGTTGCTAACGGGGCTCAAAAACCTAAAGGCAGGGGGCTTTACTTTGTCTTTTTTTTGTTGTTGTTTTTTTTTTGGTACTGGAGATTGAACACTTGGGTCCTTACCACTGAACCACATCCCCAGCCCTTTTTTATATTTTATTTAGAGGCAGGGTCTTACTGCATGGCTTAGGGTTTGCTAAATTGCTGAGGCTGGTTTTGAATTACTTTTTGATTCACAAATGCACCAGCAGTGGGGGTGGGGGGGTAGAGGGGGTGCAGAGAGTGAAGAGAAGAGAAAAGTAACAGCAAAATACAGTTAAGAGAACCAACCAATGAGATCTCAGGGGATCTGCCAGGAGATTAGTAAGAATGGTGAAAAGAAAAACTGACCCTACCTAGATGCCCTTCAATAGATGAATGGATAAAGAAACTGTGGTCCATATACACAGTGGAATATTATATTACTCAGCTTAAAGGAGAATAAAATTATGGCATTTGCAGGTTAATGGATGGAGCTGTAGAATATCATGCTAAGCAAAGTAAGCCAATCCCAAAACACCCAAGGCCGAATGTTCTCTCTGATAAGTGGATGCTGATCTATAATGGGGGGGGGGAGCAGAGAATGGAGGAACTTTGATTGGGCAAAGGGGAGAGGAGGGGATACCGGGGCAGGAAAGATGGTGGAATTAGATGAACATCATTACCCTAGGTTCGTATATGACTGTTCATATGGGGTGACTCTACATTATGTCCAGCCAGAGAGATGAAAAGTTGTGCTGCAATTGTGCACAGGGAATCAAAATGCATCCTGCTGTCATGTATGCCTAATTAGAACAAATTTTTAAAAAGGTTATTTGTTTCAACCGAATAAGCACAGTCAATCAATCTGCCGATGCTATGCACACTTACAACTTACAGAAGTTGCAGAAATGGTCAATGTTCCCCTCTTCTGTCAATCAGGGGCGATTTCTTTGTACCCTGGAGTCACAGGGTGAACTTGCGGGGCAAAGCCAGGAGGGGGGGCACAAGATCAGTGGGAGGGGTCCAAGCTGGACCCAGGCTCTCTCATCTGGGATCTCCCAGTCGGGTTCTGAACCCCTCTCTCTTTCCCCTGCGTCTCCTCCTCCCCTACGTGTAACAAAGACTCAGAACTTTCACTCTTGCCTGCCAATGTCCAATGGGTGACTAAAAGCAGGATTGAAGACTTGGCCTCTCTGCCCCCATTTTGCATGTCTCCCTTGCTCTGAGTCACCTTAGCTTCCAGGAACAACAGCCCTGTTCCACAAAAACTCACCATGAGTCAAAGCTACGTCCCAGGCAACAGCGACTTTCTCAGGCAGACAGAGCTCTGGCTGACCAACCCTGAGATCATGATGGACAGACAGACCACATTCCATCAAGATCCCCAGCTTAGGCAACTGGGCAAACCTCCCGATGCAACCACCAGGTACCCCCACCCAGAAGCCCCTTACCACAATTACACTTTTCCAGAAACCCCCACCGTATTTGTAACACATAATCTCTTCCCGACAAAAAGAGTTTTACAAAGAACGTCAGGGTATCTGCCGAGAGCGTCATGGTTGGAGCTTCCTCCTTCTTGTAAAAGCTGTCTACCATCAGGCTTGCTGCTGTGCTAAAGATACTATCTCTGTTTTCTGTGGTTAAGAACCTGTGAAACTTCTGTCTAGCCTAAGAGTGAATAGGGGACGAAGTGTAACTCCCAGACACCGTCATGTGACATCCCCCTGAGTATAAATCTAAGAGTTTCCAGACTCGGGGTCCAGAGATTTCTAGGTCTCAGCCCCTCTGGACCTCTGGGTGTCCAGCCCTATCGGTCCTGCATCACTCCAACCTTACCCTCACTACTCCTTTTTTTGCTATGTGTGTGCTGGGAGTGCATGCAAGGCAAGCACTCTACCTACTGAGCTAGATCCCCAACCCCTCATTATTCTTTCTGTAAACTCAAAGTCATTGTCGGCCCCTTGCTGACGGACAAGGCTGAGGGTGTGTGTCACCTTGTCTTCTCGTTGGAGCTACATGGATTCAATTTCCTTTCCTGCTCTGTACCAGTGCTTTTTCTATACAATTTGTGAAGCCAGACCTGATTGATTGGATTCCCCAGGTTCAGGCCTCTGTCCCAGGACTCCAGGAACACACTGGCCTACTTTTAGCTTCTCTCTTCCTCTCAAACATGCCTGCCCCCCAAGTAGCTCCCCACCTCCCAGGCTGCATGTCTGTCTTTCTACCCAAGTTGTCTGGCTCCAACAAAGAGCTGACAGGGTAACGTTCCATTGGCGGGTCCCAGGTAGAAAAGGAAGACCCCATCCTAGGCCAAACATTAACTATCCTGCGGAATAAAGAGTAATGAAGGTCAAATAAAGAGGCGTATGATTGGCCGGGTGCAGTGGCACACGCCTGTAATCCCAGCAGTTCTGAAGGCACCAGGGTCGAGAGTTCAAAGCCACCCTCAGCAACCTAGTGAGGCCCTAAGCAACTTAGCAAGACCTTGTCTCTAAATAAAATATAAAAGAGGGCTGGAGGGGTGGGAGCTGGGGCTCAGGGGTAGAACACCTGCCTAGCATGTGTGAGGCACTGGGTTCGATCCTCAGCACCACATAAAAATAAATAAACAAAATAAAGGTATTGTGTCTGTCTACAACTAATCTCTCTATCTATCTATCTATCTATCTATATCTATATCTATATCTATATATATATATATATTTTTAAAAGGGCTGGAGATGTGGCTCAGTGATTAAATGCTTCTGGGTTCAACCCCTGGTACCACAAAATATATAATAATAATAATAGGGTTTGGGGTTGTGACTCAGTGGTAGAGCACTTGCCTTACATGCATGGGACACTGGGTTAGATCCTTAACACCACATAAATTAATAAAAATAAAGATATTGTGTCCATCTATAATTAAAAAAATAATAATAATAATAGAAGTTTATGATAAATTTGTTTAGAGAAAACAATAGGTTGTAGAACTGTGTGTACTGTAGGAACTCGAGTTTATAAAGATTTTTTTTTTAAGGTTTTCATTTATTTTTGTAGAACTGGGGATTGAGTCCCAGTGCCTCATGCATAGTAGGCAGCTGCTTGACCACGGAGCTATATCCCCAGCCAACATATTTTTAAATAGAAAAATCCCAAAACAAACAAAAACAACTCTAGAAATTTATCAAGGGTGGTGGCTCAGCATGTGCTTAGCAGACGAGGCCCTGGAGTTGATCACCAACACCCACAAAAAATAAAAAATAAATAAATGGAGGCTGCGGGTGGAGCTCAGTGGTAAAGCATGAGCTTAACACGCAAACTCCATCCAGGACCCTCCCCTGCAAAACCAGTGGTTGCTCTCCCCAAATGGTCACTTGGGGAGCAGAAGTGGGATTTTAGTGGGTGTTCTTTCCTCTTCATTATATACTTCTGTGCTTCAAAAGCATACATTGTTCACACTCAATTTATTATACCCTTCTTCATTTATCTTAAGCAAATATATTTTTAAAAATATTGCTCTATTTAGTAAATACAGCTTCTGGTCATCCTAGGGAGAAACTAAAGAATGTAGATGCTTGTATGTCTTTTACGTGTTCAGATGTATTGCTCTTTTTTTTTTTTTTTTTTTTTTGTCTTGACCATTTACTTTGATATCTGTCTTTTAGCAGATGATGTATCATTGAGGTGAGGAACAAAAACAATGTCTCTTTCCTTTTGCAACTACATGAAGAAATATCTTAATTTATTTTAGGGGTGAGTGTATATGTGAGTAGACAGAAGATTTCCTGTATAATTCTTTTTTTAAAAAAAGATTATTGGTTGTTTTTAATTACACACGGCAGTAGAGTGTATTTTGATATCCTGTACAAATGAGGAGTACAACTTCCCATTCTTGTGGTTGGACATGATGTGGAGTTTCCCTGGTCCTGTGTTCACATATGAACATAGGAAAGTTCTGTCCCATTCATTCCACTGTCTTTCCCATTCCCATGCCCCCCTTCCCTTCATTCCCCTTTGTCTCATCCAATGAACATCTATTCTCTACCCCTCCTCCCCCTGCTTATTGTGAGTTAGCATCCAGAGATCAGAGAGAACATTTGGCCTATGGTTTTGGGGGGATTGGCTTATTTCACTATGCCATAATTCCATTCTTCTTTACAGCTGAGTAACATTCCGTTGTGTATAGATACCACATTTTCTTTATCCATTCATCAGACATACTACTCTTGATTTAACAATGTCATAGAAAATGTTCATGTGACCGTACTAGCTAGCAAGACACACAAAAAAGAAAATGAGCTCTTAGTTAGTCCTAAGTGCTAGGGACTAAATTAGGAACTGAGAGATAAAAAGTTAAGTTAGACATATTCTGCTCCCTCAATTCAGGCATGCACTCTACCACTGAGCCACCCCCAGCCCGACACAGATCAACCAATCCTCTTATTTGCTTCTGACAATGACTCTATGAGTATCTTCGTATGATCCTGATACTGTAACAAAATACCACTGACTGGGTAATTTAGAAACTAGAGAAATTCCTGTCTCACAGTGAGCTGAGAAGTCCAAGATCCCATGGTGCCAGTAGATTCAGTGTCTGGCAACAGCCTGTTCTATAGATGGGACCCTCACCTGGCACAGAGAGAAGAAAGGACACGTCCTGTGCCCTGTGTGGCTGATGACAGGGAAGGGCGCGAGGGGTGAAAGTTTCCCGCACATCTCTTGTGAGGCCACTAATCCCATCTATGAGGGCAGTGCCCCCATGGCTCCTAGTCACCTCTAAGTGTCCCAGCTTTTAATACTATCACATTGGTGACTATGTTTCAGCCATACGCAGTGATCGTATGATCAACAAGAGTTGATCATCGGGTAGGCTGATGCCTTTTTTCAGAACTTGATTTCTTAGCAAGTACAACTTGGACTTCAACCTTTGGGTTCTGAAAATTCACAGAAATTCACAGAAATTTCAGCTCATGTTCTCCCTATGCCAACGTGTCACCTCTGAGGTCACTGAGAGATTCCTCCAGGACGAGTTTCTGTAGTCAGAAGTCTGGGCACCGCATGGTGTTCTGCTCAGAGTTTCATGAAGCCAAAGTCAAGGTATCGCTGCTCTGCTTTCTAGAACCGCTGCGGGATGAATCCACTTCCACGCTCATTCTGAATGTCAGAATTCAGATCCATGCAGGACCAAGGTCACTGGGTCACAGACTAGTTCGTATTTTATTAAAATGAAGTCTCAAGCCAGGCATGACACACACTTATAATCCCAAAGCTAGGGAGGCTCAGGCAGGAGGACCGCAAGTTCAAAGCCAGCCTCAGCAACTTAGCAAGGCCCTAAGCAACTCAATGAGACCTGTCTCAAAAAAAAAAAAAAAAATTTAAAGACTGGGTATGTGGCTCAGTGGTTAAGCATCCCTGGGTTCAATCCTCGGTACCAAAACCAAGCAAACTGTCTTGAAAAGATTACAGGGCTGGGCTATAGCTCAGTGGCAGAGCGCCTGCTTGGCATGTGTGAGGCACTGGGTTCAAGTCTCAGCACCACATAAAATAAATAAATAAATACAACTAAAAAAAAAAAAAAAGAAATTACAGAGAAAATATTAGAAAGAAACTAAAAATCAACCTGAAACAAAAATTAGAAACATTTCTTTTATTTACATGTAAGTTAATAAAAAATAAAGTTGATCATAGAAAAACAAAAGTGAAACATTTTTCAGTAAAATTTGAATTATATAAAGCCAGTCTTTTCCTAATTTAAGAAACACTAAGAATGACAAATGCCAAAAATAAAAAGGAGCAAAATTTCTAATCAATTCAACATAACAACATAATAGTAAAAAAAATTTCCAAGACTTTATTCATAGTTATATACATAATGACTTTTAGTGATTCAAATTCATTTTTGTCTTTCAACATTGTTTCAATAAGTGTCTATTTTATTTTTATTTTTATTTATTTTACATATATATGTATGTAGGTGTGTATATATATGTGTATATATATATAAAGTTATTGATAGGCCTTTATTTATTTATTTAAAAGTGGTGCTGAGAATCGAACCCAGTACCTTACACATGCCAGGCAAGTGCGCTACCACTGAGCCCCAGCCCCAGCCCCAAGTGTCCTCTTTTTAATAGTAAACAAAAAACTACTTAAGCAATTCTAAGCAATAAGAAAGCTTGCGGATATCTTTCCCATTAGTTAGATATCTACTACGGAATAACTAAATTGGTGATATTTCAATGAGAATAATTAATAATTGCAAACAACTATTTTCTATTTGATCTATTTTGGCTTTGTGGATGTCCTGGTGACTCGGGTTCATGTTTCCGGTGAAGTTCTGTAAGTCTTAACATTTTGCCACTGGCCCCAGATGGGCTGGATCTTCTTTTTGGTGGGGGGCAGTTCTCTCTGACAAACCAACCACTCCATAGTTTCCTTAGCCATTTAAACCATTCAAAACCCTTGAATAAATTTAGTGAACACAGCAAAGGAATTCAAATGACATTTCCTTCTATTCACAAAAATGTCAACTTTTATGTTCAGTGATGAATGGCACTGTTTAACCAGGGGTAGCATGACAAAATAGGGGCAGTTGTTATTTACTGTGGCGATGTAATGAAGTGTCAAAGGTTATCACAACAGGATATCTGTGTTTCAACAGAAAGAGATAAAGAGCCGGGCCCAGCTAGGAATCCCTATTTTGTTTTCCAATTAGAAGGAAGTCCACTAAGTAGACCTTTAAATAGCGAAGGCTGCAATTTCAGCATAAATGGTAATATTTTTAACATTCTAGCTCTTCTTTCCTTCCAATGCTATGATCACTGGAGTATGTGTGTGTGTGTGTGTGTGTGTGTGTGTGTGTGTGTGTGTATTTGGATACCAGGGATTGAACCCAGGGGCACTTAACCACCAAGCCACATTCCCAGCCCTTTTTATTCTTTATTTAGAGACAGGGTCTCCCTGAGTTGCTTAGGGCCTTCCTAAGTTGCTGAGGCTGGCTTTGAACTCAGATCCTCCTGCCTCAGCCTCCTGAGCTGCTGGGATTACAGGTGTGCATCACTGCACCCAACTCTAGATTATAATATTGTTTTCTTTCTTTCTTTCCTTTATCTATTTATTTTTTGCAGTATTGGGGATGGAACCCAGGGCCTTACACCTGCTTGGCAATTGCTCTAACACAGAACTACATCTCCAGCCCTTTTTATTTTTATTTCTTATTTTGAGACACTAAATTGCTTAGGATGATCTTGAACTTGCGATCCTCCTGCCTCGGCCGCAGGGGTCGCTGGGATGACAGGCATGTGCCATGGTGCTAGGCTGGAATTCTCCTTGAGCAATGTATGGTCTCTTCCCTGTTCTCATGTTCTGAAGGTCGTATGCATTCTTCGTTCCCATGGTATAGAACAAGGGCAGCCAGACTCTAAATTAAATACAAAAAGAAAAAAGAAAGGGGGTAGGGTTGAGTGGTTCAATACCCCTGGGTTCAATCCCCAGGTGCCCTCCCCCCAAAAAAAATTGTCTTTATGTATTCATTGTAACAAAAAAGATCCATGTAAAAGTAATCCGTGTAAAAATAACCATGAAGGAAAATACAAAATAAGAAAGTAAAAATTACATTTCCACCATGCAGTACATCATACTGGGTTATATCATGTTCCAGTTTTCCAAACGCATCTTACAAAACTGAAATGCTCCAGCCACCGATCTCCCTGGCCTCCTTATCTTAACTCAACATGATAACACCATTTTATCATTAGATATTTTAAGAATATGGTTGCTAATCATTGCAAATAAATTCCTTCATGTTAATACAATAGAATATTTAAACCATTCAGGTAGCATTTTTAAAACGTTTCTGGCTATCAAAATCTTTTTTTCTTCAAAGTTTATTCCATAAGTAGATTTAGTGCATGAACAAGGCATCGAATTCAAAAATCAAGAATATGGGGGTTTATGATCAATAGGATAAAGAGTAGGGATTCTTTATACAGAGAAAATCATTATCCAAGGGGAGGGGAAAGGAAAGAGTCATGCTTCCTAAAGATATTGCCATGTTTGACTCTATTATAACATAGATTTTCCTAGTGTGATCCCACCCCTCAATTCTAGCTATGGGGAGGCTGAGGCAGGAGGATCCCAAATCAAGGCCAGCTTAGCAAGATCCTGTCTCAAAGTTTTAAAAAGAGTTGGAGACATAGCTCAGTAATGGAGCATGTGCCTCACATATGTGAGGCCCTGAGACTGATGTCCAGTATCCCCACACACACCCTAAAACAAAACAGGTGTTTTTTTTTTTTGAACCAGGTGTTGAACTCAGGGGCCCTCAATCACTGAGCCCCATCCCCAGCCCTATTCTGTATTGTATTTAGAGATAGGGTCTTGCTGAGTTGTTTGGCCCTCACTTTTGCTGAGATTGGCTTTGAACTTCTGATCCTCCTGCCTCAGCCTCCCCAGCTGCTGGGATTACAGGTGTGCTCCACAGTGCCTGGCAGAAAACAATTTTGTTTTGTTTTTTAAATATTTGTTGTAGATTGACACAGTGCCTTATAATTTATTTTGACACAGTGCCTTTATTTTATTTATCTATTTTTATGTGGTGCTAAGGATTGAACCCAGTGCCTCACATGTGCCTAGAAAGCACTGTACCACTGAACCAAAACCCAGCTCAGAAAACAGGTTTTTGTTTGTTTTTTTGAGACAGGTTTCCACTACATTGCCTGCCCAGGCTGGTCTCAAATTCCTGAGCTGAGGTAATCCTCCTGTCTCAGCCTCCTGAGGAACTGAGGCTGCAGGCAAACATCACCATGCCCAGTTATCACACAGATTTCTTACAACTAAAAAGAAAAGCTGTGGGTGGGTGGGGTGTAACTCAATGGTAGAGCACTTGCCTAGCATGTGTGAGGAAGGCTCTGGGCTCCACTCCCACCATGGCCAAAAAACCCTTTCCACTTAGACTGCATTTACACAGCACTAATAGATCCAGATAAATAATGAAAAATGGTACATAACACTAAGAAGTCATCTGGGTGTAGCAGTTTACAAAAGTACTGAATCACCTCACCATCTTGGTGAAATTGGGGATGAAATAGTACTTATTCTTACCCAGGTGCACACCTGTAATCCCAGCAACTCAGGAGGCTGAGGCAGGAGGATCTCAAGTTCGAGGCCAGCCTCAGCAACTTAGCAAGACCCTGTCTCAAGATAAAAAATGAAGCCAGGCATGGTGGTACAACACCTATAATCTCAGTGGCTTGGGAGGCTGCAGCAGGAGCCAGCAATTTAGCAAGGCCCTAAGCAATTTCACGAGACCCTGTCTCTACATAAAACATAAAAAAAGGGATGTGTGACTCAGTGGTTAAGTGCCCTTGGGTTCAATCCTTGATAAAGAAAGGAAAAAGAATGGGACTGGGAATGTGGCTAAATGGTAGAGCACCCCTGGGTTCAATCCTCAATAGCCATCCCACAAAGAGTCCTTAATCTTTAAAGCAAAGGAAAAAACACAGTATGACCACATTCAGATTCAAAAATAAAATGGGATGGGAAACATCCACCATTTCTCTATTGTTAGAGTCTGTAAACAAGTCAGGATGGCGCCTGGCATTTTGCCAGAGAAATGTTAGGGTCTGTAAATAAGTCTGGATGGCTCCTGGCAAAATGCCAGGGGGAGTGGTTTGTGAAGTAACGCCATCGAGCCATTAAGTGTGGAGATTTCTTATTGGTTGACTGCTGTATCTAGTTTATGTTAATTAAGATAAGCTGTGTGGAATGTATAAATACCGCTCCTGTCCTACAATAAATGGCTCCCACTCCTGCTGTATCAATGTACACAAGTTGTTCGTCACCCCCTGGTTATTTTGCTGCAGCCGGACTGTGGCACTCTATGAAGCATAAAAAGTCACTGGTAAATGTAAGGTAAGGTGGCAGATAGCCACAGTGTTCCCTGACATTTTCCCACCCTCCTCCGTTGATTCTCTTAAAAGTGGACTTGAACGCATCTGCTGATTTTCATCTAGCTAGATATTTTAGAAATTGTAGTTCCCTACTTGCACAAAGGTGTTTCTATGTGTGGCACACCTTGGATAAAGGACAACTACCTACCTCATAAAATACTGGGAGAAAACAACAGATAGCAAGAGACCATATGCTGACAGTTTCGAGAAAAAATACAGTCACATTGTAATACTTTTTTTCTTTTCTATTTTGGGGGGGGGGGGGGGAGGGTAGTGGGAATTGAAGCCAGGGCCTCTCCCGTGCTAAGCCAGCTCTGTACCACTAGGCTACATCCCCAGCCCTCATAATCCCTATTGTGATCAGTAAAATTTCCAGATGTAAAAAAATCACATTTCAACCGGGTGCAGTGGTACAAGTCTGTAATCCCAGCAGCTCAGGAGGCTGAGGCAGGAGGATCGTGAGTTCAAAGCCAGCCTCAGCAAAAGCAAAGCACTAAGCAACTCAAGGAGATCCTGTCTCTAAATAAAACACAAAATAGAGCTGGGGATGGGGCTCAGTGGTCAAATGCCCCTGGGTTCAATCTACAGTGTCTTAAAAATAAATAAATAAAAAGCACATTTCAGGGCTGGGGGTGTGGTACAATGATAGAAAACATGCTTAACATATATGAGGCCGGTTCAACACTCAGAGTCTCTCTCTCTCTCTCTCTCTCTCTCTCACACACACACACACACACACACACACACATACACACACACATTTCTCAGTAACAACTGACTTATAATACATGAAGCTTGTGAACCCCTTTCTAAGGCTGTATTGAAATGAGACCGTAACACAGGGATAGAGTTTCTCCCAGTGCCGCAGAGAAGCATCAAGATTCCAAATCTTTAAGCTCACACGACGCATCTCCTTCAATAACATCGACATTCGCCAGACTGTCTTACGGGTTAAGCAGGATTTCCCTCAAATCGCCCATTCTCTTATGGATCTTCCACATCTGGTTTATTTCCCCGAGATGCGTCTTCCTGGCATTGTGTTCTGCCCGGCTTAACAAACAGCAAACCAGCCCTCCCCACCACCCCGAGTCCCATGATTATTTACCATTGTGGTCAAGGAATAACTTCAATGAGAACTTCGATTTTTTTTTTTTTTTTTTTTTTTTTTTTTTTTTTGCTGAGGGAGAAGAGAGAAGAGAAGAGAAAAAGAGGAGGAAGGGAAAAAATGGTCCCATGACAGCACTGAAAGAATGTTCAGGAAAACTAAGAATGATGGACGCCCTATCTGGAAGGCTGGGTTGTGTAGACGAGGCAGACAAGGTGAGACTGCCTTCCTGTCCTGGATTAAATGATGACCAACAAAAGATCAGCAAAATCGTGGTTGATCTTGGCAAGGCTGCCTCTGTCCCATCACTTAGAAGTCAGTGCCAAGGTCACCTCTGAAAGCAGCTTCCCGACTTCTAGGTATGAGACAGAACCTGAGGCACCTCTGAACTCCACCTCTTATATTTAGTCTCTCTGCACAACATTGGTGGTATTTGGAGTGTTTTGCAAGTGGTATGTACAGGTAAGTGGAGAGGTGTTTGCTGTCTCGTTTTCTATTTTTTTCTGCACTATGGTGACAGCTTTCATGGTTCTTGCTGGGCACAGTGGCACACATCTGTAATCCCAGCAGCTCAGGAGGCTGAGTCAGGAGGATCACAGGTTCAAGGCCAGCCTCAGCCACTTAACGAGGCCCTAAGCAACTCAGTGAGACCCTGTCTCTAAATAAAATATGAAAAGGGCTGGGGCTGGGGCTCAATCCCTGGTACAAAAAGAAAAAAAAAATGCAAACTAATAAATGCTGCACAAGATGAGCGAGGAGCTTTCTAGGACTGCTCTTGCCAGGTGGGGAATCCTCTGGAACACACGTTTCCCTTTGCCATCTCTCCTCTCTGCCTGGAACGCAGAGGCTGCTGGTTGCTGGAGCAGCAAGCTTGAGACCCCGAGGAGAAGGGAAAGGCAGACGTGGTCCCCGATGGCCCCCGTGGAGCCTCTGTGGGGGCCCTGGTCGGCCTCTGTCTAGACTTCTAATTACAAGGGGAAATGAGACCCTCGCTTGGCTTAAACCATGCTTTCAGCATTTCTGTCACTTTGTGCCAAAAGTCATTCCTGGCTGATATACTGTCGCTTTTTAGTTCTTTGAACAGTGCCTGGCACGAGACGAGATACTCGTCAACTGTGGAATGGGCAGGGGTGCATTTAAAGGAACTCACAACCAGGCCCCAAATATAAGCAAGTGTGCCTTCAAGTTGGAGGATGCCAATCTGCCAGGCCTGCTGGTGTATGTGTGTGCACGTAGTCCCAAACCCAGAGGGCTTAGGGGGGAAGATCTCTTGAGCCCACCAGTTAGAGATGAGCCTGGGTGTCATGTACACCTAAAAATTAATAATTAAAACTAAGAAAGAAAGAGAGATGATCCTGGGCAACATAACAAGATCCTCCCATCTCAAAAACAACGACAACAACAACAACAACAAAATATATATAATCTGTGAAGATAGCAATTAATCATATTCTTCTTCCCCATAGGTGACTATAAATAAACACTGGAGCAAAATAGGGATTTATTTATTTATTTATTGACATGGGGGGATTGAACTCAGGGGCACTTGACCACTGAGCCCCATCCCCAACCTTTTTTTTATATTTTATTTAGAGACAGGGTCTCACTGAGTTGCTTAGGGCCTCGCTAAGTTGCAGAGGCTGGCTTTGAACTCATGATCCTCCTGCCTCAGCCTCCTGAGCTGCTGAGATTATAGGCGTTCACGACCGCTCCTGGCCAAAACAGAGATTTTGAAAATCTGATCTTTCATGCCGGGTGTGATGATGCACAAAAAACCTGTAATCCCAGCCACTCCAGAGGCTGAGGAAGGAAGATCACAAGTTTGACATCAGCCTGGGCAATTTAGAGAGACCCTGACTCAAAATTAAAAATGAAAATGGTTAGGGATGTAGTTCAGGGTTCAATTTCCAGTACCGAAAAACACAAAAACAAGAACCTTTCAATAAATATTGAACTTCTATTATGTGCCAGACATGGTGCTAGGCATTGAGGATAATGCAACCATTAGAGCAGATCAAAATTTCTGCCTTCCTTGTGCCTCTATTTACTTGGAGAAGAAAGACAATAAGTAAGATATAAGCATGTGTTAGGAGTTGGGGGCGATTTAGAGAAGGGATCAGAAAAGACCCTCCCTCCGCCCCAGGAGTCATGTGTGCATATATAGCTCTCAAGGAGCAACGTCTGCGTATCTAAGGGAGGAGTGTTCCAGGGAGAGGGACAGCAATGTCAGGGGCCTGTGAGGGACTTCCTCAGGTCCCGCCCCCACAGTCGGGCCTAGCCATTTCAGCACCTGGCTAACATCAGAGGACCTGCATCAGCCCTCTTTTGGCTTGAGGGCTCTCTCTGGCACTGACCCCTGTCCTGCCCCCACACACAGCTTGCTCTCAGTGGCAGGAGGTGACACAGGCCAGGGACAGACAGGAGTTGCTGGATAGAGATCCAAGCCCCCTGCCCCTCAGGCATGCTAAGTCCTTGCATGACCTGGCTTCTAGAACTTTCCAGTGGGATTAATTCTGTTGCCCACCGTGGTTTTAGTCACAGACCCTGCATTAGGAAAGTTCCCTTTCTTACCTCCCTTTCAATTTCCTAAGGGCATTCCCTTCACTTTCCAAAAGAGTGATTGACACTCAAATCCTTGTCTCCTCGTCTGTTCCGGGTGGGGGACCCGCACTGAGAAAGGCTGCTATGGCTGGGACTACCGGAGGGGGATGATCAGAGAAGAAGTCAGAGGGCAGCATCCGGTCACCAGGCCCAAGGCCTTACAGAGGGCTGGTAGGAATCCTTGGAAGGATAAGGGAGCAACACATTTATTTTTTCTCTACATTAATTATTTGCTTGCTTATTTATTTGTTTATGTAGTGCTGGGGATCAATCTCAGGACCTCCTGCATCCTAGGAAAGGGCTCTACCACTCAGTCCTGACAAGTGACATATTCTGCTTTAGATTTTATTTACTTTTTTCTACTTTAGGGTTTACCTTTTTTTTAAGTACTGGCGGTTGAACCCTGGGGTGCTCAACTACTGACCCACATCCCCAGCCCTTTTTTAAAAAATATTTTATGAGAGGTTCTCACAGAGTTGTTTAGGGCCTTGCTAAATGGCTGAGGCTGGCTCTGAACTCTCGATCCTCCTGCCTCAGCCTCCGAGGCGCTGGGATCATGGACCAGTGCCGCTGCTCCTGGCTGCTTCAGGTTTTAAATATTCACTCTAGCCGTTGTGTTGAAAACAGACACCACAGGGGAGATTATAAGAAGACTATTAAACTATATCAACCCATGCAGTTAACAGAGGGTGAGAACGGGGACCGGAGGTGGCTTTATGACTGGTAAAACTGGAGGAGAGAACACTACCCCGACAGGATGCCGATAGGACCCTGCTTCCCTCCTCACCTGGACTGAACTCATCTTCACTGGACACTCTCAGACCTCCCAGCCCTGGGCAGTAATCATTCAGAAGGAGGCCGACTCCATCGCTACCACGTAGCTTTGTTCCAAGTACCTAATGTCTCCCTGGCCCCAAATCTTCCCTATCGTATAAAGCTGCTGTAAAGATTAAATTAAATGGGAGAATGTTTGTAAATTGCTGAGTACAACACTAGCACTAATAAATTATAGCTTTAATATTCTCCTAATTACCATATGTCACCAGCTCTAAGCCATCGCCGCTCCTGAATGCATTGTTATTTATCTGCCTAAAAGGAAGAACAAAAATACTGCCCATTTCACTGTGACGCAGGGCCTTGATGACAATCCCGCAACCCCACAAGTGAGATATGTCAACTTCTCGCTGTCTGCAAAGTCTTTCATCTATTTTAAAGATGTGGACCACTTCTCCTGCCTGCAGTTGCTGGGTGATGTGTGGGGGGAGATTTTTTTGCAGGTACTGGAGACACAGCATGAATGAGAGCTTAACGGGAAGCCTCATCTCCTTGAGGGCATCTGTTTTACTAGGTACCTTCCACAAAACAGAAGCATCAATGCTATTTCTCTTATGATTAAAAAAAATTGTTTTAATAACCTCATGTGCACTCTGCTATTTTGCTTCTGTATCTGCAAAATTGGGGGTATCATAACTTTTCATTTTTGTGCTGAATCATTGATTTTTTTTTTTTTTTTCTATTCTGGGGATTAAACCATCCCCAGCCCTAGCCCCACTAGGCACTCTTTTGTAAAATGTATCAATTGTCAGATTCAACACCTAAGAGTTCTAACAAGGATACTTCACTGAAACAGCAATTTTGATCAGGGCCAAGTTCACAGATTCCCAGACAAGAACAACCACAGCGTGACCCAAGAGAAATGCCTACACAAGTGCACCATATCTCTTGTCCTAAAATGTTCATGACAGGCACAAAGAGACACAGTACTATCTTTTCCATGTCAAGTCTAGGCTCATGGCTCAGGTTCCTGTAACAAAAGACAGATTAACAAGAGAAGCATGCAAATTTCCTTCTTAAGTTTTATGTGACCTGGGAACTTTTAGAAATTGTTTCAGTCAGCTCTTTCGCTGCTGTGACTTAAAGATCTGATCAAAACAACTGTAGAGGAGGAAAACTTTATTTGGGGGCTCAGGGTTTCAGAGGTCGCAGTCCATAGACAGCAGGCTCCATCCCTCAGGGCTCAAGGGGAGGCAGGACATCATGGAGGAAGAGTGTGGTAGAGGGAAGCAGCTCACAGGGTGATCAGGAAGCAGAGAGAGACTCCACTCTCCAGAGACAAAGAGAGACCCCAAAGCCACGCCCCCAAGGCCCCCTCCTCCAGCCACCCCCACCTGCCTCCAGCCACCACCCAGTTAATCCCATCAGGGGTCCATTCACTGGTTGGGTTAAGGCTCTCACAGCCCAGCCATGTCTCCTCTGGACCTTCCTGCACCGTCTCACACGTGAGCTTCTGGGGGACACCTCATACTCAACCATAACATAAATGAAAATCCAAATAGGGAAAAATAAACACATAATAAATAAATGTGTGTGTATGGTGGGGGTAGCACAGGGGATTAACCCAGGGTACTCTACCACTGAGCCAAGTCCTCAGCCCTTTTTTGTATTTTTATTTTGAAGCAGGGTCTCACAAAATTGTCCAGGCTGGTCTCAAACGTGAAATCCTCCTGCCTCAGCCTCTTGAGTTGCTGGGATTACAGAAGCTATATTTTTTATGGAGGGGGCAGGCAGAAGTATAGTGAGGGAAGAAGAGAGTAGGATTTAATGGTGAAAAACTGGGGGCAGGAGGACTTAGGCACCTCCTCATCTTCATCCCTTTCTGTGGGGAAGAAGTCTATGACCTTGAGGGAAGGCTGGCTAGACCCTGTGGACTGCTTCAAAGGCAACAGGGAGCACAGGGACTTTCTTGCTTCTGCAGCTTCTCAAATGCCAAGGAGACATATTTTGGAATGGAGCATCCTAAGCATGACCAAGCACCTCGAACTGGAAGCTTCCCAAATACCCATCAAAGGTGGAACAGATGAACTTTGGTGTCTCTAATGCAATGGAGAACACAGCAATAATGATTCATTTTTAAACGGACCTACACCACCAACCAAAAAGAAAAGAAAAAGAAAAATAAACAAAAAAACCACTGCCAGCAACAACATATGTAAACCTTACAGATATGAGAAAAAGAAGCCAACTAACAAAATGCAGTTCAATTCATATAAAATTCAAGAACAATCAAAACTCACCCCTGTTATAGAAGTCAGGAGAGTTGCTACCTGGGTGGAGGGGAAGGGTTGGGTCCTGACTGTGTTTGGACAAGGGGGGCACTTAGCTGCTGGTCATGTTCTGTTCTAGAGCTAGGTGCCTACTGCGTCCCTGGGGATGGTTTATGAAAATGAGAACCAGCCACGCCTGGAAATCCCAGCAGCCGAGGCAGGAGGATCGCAAGTTCAAAGCCAGCCTCGGCAACTTAGCAAGGCCCTAAGCAACTCAGTGAGACCCTGTCTCTAAATAAAATATAAAAACAGCTGGGGATGGGGCTCAGTGGTTAAGTGCCCCTGAGTTCAATCCCCAGTACCAAAAAAAAAAAAAAAAAGAAGGAAAATTAATTGAGCTGTATACTTCCAACTTATGCTGTTTCTATAAATAAATTACAGACCAAAAAGTTTTAACCCATTGTGTGTGTGTATGTGTGTGTGTGAGTATACAAAAGCAATCTTTCATTAATAAAATAGCAAAGTGATATGTGAATGACCAATGACTTGTCATTTTATAAAATTTTATTCAATAAAACTGTATGACAAATGAAACAATCAGCACTTATTTTGTTCTTTGTCTCTTGCATCTAGTCGCAACCAGAAATAACATTTTATTGAATAAGAAAAAAATGATTTGTTTTTTGTAATTTTATTTTTATTTTCTTTCAAAGTAAATTGCTGCCAAACCTGCCTTCTCCCAAAACACATGCCTGCACTATGCACTAAAACGCGCTCCTCATTTTGAGTGACTTTATCTGGTGTTTTCCTCAGTTAATGAGGATTTCCTGGGTTCAAAATGCTATGAAGAAACAAAAGAAAAAACAACTATTTCTTCCTGAAAAGTCTAGAACATATTCCCTGAGAGGTACGTAGAGCCAGGTGGGGTGACACACATCTGTAATCCCAGAGACTCAGGAGGCTGAGGCAGGAGGATCACAGGTTCAAAGCCAGCCTCAGCAACCTAATGAGGCCCTAAGCAACTCAGTGAGACCCTGTCTCTAAACAAAATATGTAAAAAGGGCTGGGGATGTGGCTTGTTGGTTACACACCCCTGGGTTCAATCCTGGGTACCCTCCCCCATACATAGAGCTATGGCTTCTGACACAGGAGTCCTCAGCTCCCAAGGTCAAGGCTCAGTCATCAGTGAGATGAAAGCAGTGATCTCGAGGAAAACCTGCACACCCGTGGGGTTCTGGATTCTCTGCTCCCTGTAAACTGTCTCTCTTTATTTATGCTGCAATTCTCCAGACTTCTGGTCATTTCCCTGCACTTCTGCAGCTGCCCTGAAAGTCTCTCTCCAGGAAGGCTCAACCCTCCTTCCTGCGCAAGAGAACAGAACCCCTTCTCACCTGCTCCTACGTGATCAGCCACAAGATTCACTCCACATCACTCTTCCATGAATGTATTCATTCATTCCCCAGCAGAATACCAGTGACAGTCTTCCAGGTACCCCAAGTAAACCAGAAGAATCGCCAGCCCAGCCCACACTGGACACTGCAAAATGAGGAGATGTATTAAAATAAATGGTGTCTTAAGTCACTGGGTTTTGGTCAAGTTTGTTATGCAGCCATAGATACCTGGAGCAGCAATAATTTGATTCAAATGATGAGTAATGAAACCAAATTTGTAGATCTGAGAAAAGACTGAGAAACTTATTACACTGATGTGGATTACAGAATAAGGAAAGGGAAGTGACTCTTATAGAAACTTTGGGACCAATCTTTACCTTTAAAGTTCCTAGGGTTAAGTCGGAATGGGAATCACCAAGAATACAAGCAATGATAAATGTTGATGAGCATGTGGAGAAAAAGATCCACTCATACATTGCTGGTGAGACTGTAAATTGGTGCAACCATTAAGGAAAGCAGTATGGAGATTTCTCAGAAAACTAGGAATAGAACAACCATTTGACCCAGTTATCCCACTCCTAGGTTTATATCCAAGAACTTAAAATCAGCATACTAAAGTGACATGGCCACATCAATGTTTGTAGCAGCTCAATTCACAATAGCTAAGCTGTGGAACCAACCTAGGTGCCCTTCAACAGATGAATGGATAAAGAAAATGTGGTATCAATAAACAATGGACTATTACTCAGCCATAAAGAAGAATGAAATTATGGCATTTGCTGGTAAACGGATGGAAGTGGAGGCTATCATGTTAACTGAAATAAGCCAATCCCAAAGATCAAAGACCAAATGTTTTCTCTGATATGTGGGTGCTAATTCACAATAAAGGGGAAGAGAATAGAGGTATTTTGGACTGGACAGAGGAGAGTGAAGGGAGGGAAGGGAGTACGGGGGTAGGAATGATAGTAGAATGAATTGGATATTATTACCCTATGTGCATATATGATTGCATGACTTGTGTACCTCTACATCATGTACAATAGAAGAATGAGAAATTATACTCCATTTGTGTATGATGTGTCCAAATGCATTCTATTGTCCTGTGTAACTAACTAGAACAAATAAAAAATATATATTTTAAAAAAGTTTCTGGGGTTCAATCCTTATTGTTCTGTTCTCTAAATACACTCAATCTGTGGGTGATTTTTTTGTTTGTTTGTTTGTTTTCAGTCTTGTGGCTTTAAACATCATCCATATTCAGATAACTCCCAAATTATCTCTAGCCCCAATCTATCTTGTGAACCTCAGATTCAAGTATTAAACCGTTTACTCAGTTTGTCCTCTTGGACGTCTAGCAGTTATGCTGGGAATTAACATGATCAAACTTGCATTTCTGTGTCTCTGCCCCACCCCCGACTTGTTCCAAATCTTACCAAACCTCAACTTCCTCCACCCAGCTGCTCTGGTCAGAACCCGTGGATCATCCTTGCCTGTTCTCTTTGTGTCACTTTTCCGTGTCCTAGCCACCAGGAGTTCGGGTCGGCTCTGCGATCAAAATGTACCTAATGGTTGGGTACCACTTCCCCCCCTAGAGTGTTGGAGACTGAACAGAATCCACCACCTCTAATATTTCTATGACAATCCCTGGTCACAGAATCATCATCTCTGACCTGGATCAAGCCACTGCTCACAGCAGCCGGAGGCTGGGCGCCCCTCTAGATGGACGGGATCCAGGCAGGGACCAGCAGCATTGACCATGATGCAGTCACACAGGGCTATACCTAATCACGCAAGTCACCTGGCCCTTCCTGAGTTCTTTGAGTACAGACACCTGTTCATTCAACAAACTCGTCATGAGCACCTACCTTGTGCCACGCCCTTTTGTAGGCACTGTGGACCCTGGGGTGTGTTAGGCAGGCCAGTTCCCCAGAGCTCATGGCATTCCCCTCAGGTTCTACAGGAGGCAATCCCAAGAGTGGACCCGGCACTGAGAGATCAGTTCCTGTTTGTCCAAGTATAATCAGAGATACTTCCAATTATTCTTGCTAATCCGTAGATTCAATAGGTTTTCAACTGTGTAGGATATATCTGTACACACATCTGTATATATACACACATACACATGTGCACATATGAAGTTTACACACATGCACACATAAATATATGCACGCATGTACATAAGTATGTGCATATACGTGTGTATATGCATTTTAATGTGTGTATGCATATGTGTGTATTTACAAACTAGGAAAAAAAACAAAAGGCTTGGTGTGTATATATATGTATATTCGTATACATACATACATTTTTTATTTTATTTTATTTTTCCTCCCTCCCTCCCTTCCTCTCTCCCTTCCTTTCTTTTTTTCTAGTACCAGGATAGAATCCAGGGGCACTTTACCACTGAGCCACATCTCTACCTCTTTTTATTTTTTATTTCTAAGTTGCCCAGGCTGCCTGGAACTTGCGACCCTCCTGCCTCAGCCCCAGGAGAGGTAGGGTTATAGGTGTATGCCGCTATATTCACCATTTTTCTGGTCTTCTGTTTATAAGCATTTTTCTGGATCCTGATGGTCTATTTTATCTATTTAACTATCTATATTTCTGTGTATCTTTATTTATATATGTGTCCATCTACCTGTCCACACATCTATGTGTGTGTCTCTGTGTCCATCTATCTGTCATCTATGTATCTATGTGTCCATCTATCATCTATCTGTCTGTCCCTCCCTCCCTCCCTCCCTCCCCACCTCTACCTGTTGGAGGGCCTCAGGGTGGATTCTGGCCCACACCACTATCTTTTCTTCTTTCTTTACCTGCCTATTTCTCAAGCTGATCTCACCCAACCTCAGGGCTTTAAAAATCCACCTACTTCTCTAAAGATGATTCTTGGTAAAAGAAAAGGCAAAGGTGTGAGGGAGTTGCTTCGTGCTGTGTACCCTGGCAGTGAAGCAGGACACCGGTTCAGATTTGACTTGGGGGACATCATCTTAAAAGCTTAACAATGAACTTGGGGAGCTGGGGTGGTGGCTCAGTGGTAGAGCGCTTGCCTGGCATGTGTGAGGCACTGGGTTCAATTCTCAGCACCACATAGAAATAAGTGAATAAAATAAAGGTCCACCAACGTCTAAAAAAATATTTAAAAAAATAAAATAAACCTGGGGCATTTAAGAGCAGAAACTTAACATACTTTGAGCCGATGTAAAGACTCCACATAAAACATGCGGCCAGACTACAAAATTGACTCTCCTTGTCCTTTTCATTTCCCAGTGGAAGAATTTAAGACTATCAGTTCTACTAGTGGCCAGGTGCGGTGACGCACGCCTGTCATCCCAGCTGCTCAGGCAGCTGAGGCAGCAGGATCACAAGTTCAAGGCCAGCCTCAGCAACTTAGTGAGGCCCTGAGCAACTCAGTGAGACCCTGTCTCATAAAAAAAAAAAACCTAAAAAGGGCTGGGGATGTGGCTCAGTGCCCCTGGGTTCAATCCCCAGTACAAATAAATAAATCCTACTGGTCTACCTGGAAGACAGGCCTTCCGCCCAGCTGAGCTTCTGAGAAGTCTCAGACATCTAAACACCCGAAGGCTGGGATGGTGGTGCTCAACTGAAGAGTGGGTTTTCACCCAAGGGGACATTTAGCAACATCTGGAGGTTTTTTGTCTGTTTGTTTGGATTGTGACAAATCGAGAGGAGAAGATACAGCATCTAGAGGGCATAAGCTTCCTGATACTTGGATAGAATACCCAAGACAACTAACTTTTAAAGATAAAAGGTCGGTTTTGGCTCACCGTTTTGGAGCTTTGGCTCCAGTCCAAGATGGAATGGTCCCGATGCTTGGATCTGGGGGTGACGGGTGACCATGTTGGAGAGCACACAGCAAAGCAAATTGCTAAATGGCTTATCCTACGAGTAGGAGGGAAACAGGAAGAGACTGCGGTCCCACGAGCTGCTTCAAGAGCATGTACCAATGACCTAAGGACCCCACCGAGCCCCCCTCCTGGGTCCACAGCACCCCCCAGTAGCACTGCCCTGGGGACCCAGCCTTTGACACATGGCCCTTTGGGGTGACATCTGAACGACAGTCAGCAGCTGATACACAAGAAAGCCGTCTACACAATTTACCTGACACCAAATATCAACAGTGGAGAGATCTGAAAACCTGGGCTAAGGATACTCTCATCCCCCTGCCATCCTGCTTTGGAGCTCCCAGTCCTCCAGTGATATTCTAATTTATTTACTTATTTATTTTTGGTACTGGGGATTGAACCCAGGGGCACTCAACCACTGAGCCCCATCCCCAGCCCTATTTTGGATTTTATTTAGAGACAGGGTCTCGCTGAGTTGCTTAGGGCCTCACTAAGTTGCTGAGGCTGGCTTTGAACTGGCATCCTCCTGCCTCAGCCTCCTGAGCAGCTGGGATTATGGGCGTGTGCCACTGCAGTTGGTTTTAATATTCTAATTTAAATAATCATGACTCTATTAGCTGAGGCAAATAGCTTTCAGAGTCTGGGCCTCAGTTTCGGTGGCAGCTAATCTGCAATGCTCCGTCCCCCAATAAAGCACACCTGCTTGTGTTCACGGCCTTTGGGAGCCTCTATCTTTGAATCCAAATGGTCCTGTGGCTCATTTAAACTAACCGGACATGGCAAAAGTGACCCCATGCCAGACCCTATGCCTAAGCCTTAGAGGCCTTGAAGAGCCTGAGGAGCCACGTAGAAAGTCCGGCCAGCCGGCTGTGCAGGCCACATGCGGAGGCCACGTGGACAGAGACAAGAAGCTCTGAGACTCCATGAGGAGACAGAGAGAGGACAGTGACCCAGGTGAGCCCAGCCTTCCAGCCATTCCTGCCGAGGTGTGAGGCAAATGTGGCCCGTGAGCCACCGCAGACACCAGGAGGGACAGAACCTGTCTGGGGTCAGGTCACAACGGTGAAGAGAGAACAAAAAAGCTGTTTCGTGGGGCACAGTGGCACTCTCCTCTATTCCCAGCAACTCAGCGGGCTGAGGTGGGGGACCAAGTTCTAGGCCAGCCTCAGCAACCTAGAGACCCTTGTATGGTTTAGAGGTGGTGTCCCCCAAAAGTTCACGTGTGAGACAGTGCAGGAAGGTCCAGAGGAGACAGGACTGGGCTGTGAGGGCCTTAACCCAACCAGTGAATGAACCCCTGATGGGATTAACTGGGTGGTGGCTGGAGGAGGTGGGTGTGGCTGGAGGAGGGGGCATTGGGGGCGTGGCTTTGGGGTCTCTATTTGTCTCTGGAGAGTGGAGTCTCTCTCTGCTTCCTGGTCACCATGTGAGCTGCTTCCCTCCACCACACTCTTCCTCCATGATGTCCTGCCTCCCCTCGAGCCCTGAGGAGTGGAGTCTGCTGTCTGTGGACTGAGACCTCTGAAACCCTGAGCCCCCAGATCAACTTTTCCTCCTCTACAGTTGTTTGGGTTGAGTCTTTTAGTCACAGCAGAGTAAAAGCTGAGTAGAACAGATCCTGTCTCAAAATAATAAATTAAAAGGGCTATTGATGGAGCTCACTGGGAGCATCCCTCTGGATTGAATCCCCAATACCAGAAAGAAAGAAAGGTAAGGTGGGGGACAAAGGAAGAAAGGAAGAAGAAAGAGTTTTTGTTGCAAGCCACTAGGTTTATAATATAGCAAAACACAGCCGAACGGTTTCCTTATCTGTCAAATGAGAAGAGGGAATGAAATCATGATATTTCAAATTCTTACCAGCCTCAGAATCCCTGCTCCACACACAATCCTATCGGGAAGCACAACATGCATGTCACTGTCAGGACTGCTTTTGGGGACACAAGTGACAGAAACCCCAACTGAAGTGACTCAGACAACAGTGGCTTTTTCCTTCCGTGGCAAGAAGTCTCCAGCCAGGAGGTTGCTGCAACAACTTCAGAGGCTCATGGAGGTTAGAGCCAATGTGTCCCTATAGCCAATGTGTCCCTGTGACAGGCGCACCCGTCAGGCTCACAGCTACATGGCCACACGGCTCCTGGTTTGTGGCAGACGGGATGCTAGCATGGAAGAGAGGATCCAGGAAGAGAGAGTGCACCAGCCACGCGGGGTTCCCTTCCTAACAAGGAATGGGGTTCCGTGGCCAGACTGGGGGACACATCAACCCGCAGCTGCCAGGGAGGCCGCGAAGCTGAAGGTGCTGAGTGACACCGAGCATCCTCCATGGTGTGAAGTGGAGCCGTTGCCACTACACACGAAATCAGAGCCTCAGAGGAAAGGAGGGGGACAGGTACAGAGCAATAGACAGCCAGCTCCCGAAATAATGTCCAAGACGACAGTGGCGCTCATCTCACCGAATGAGGGAAAGACGGTCCAGGATTCAGCCTCTCCTTCCCACCTGCTCTCTTTCACTACTGTGGGCTGCAGGGGCCCTCAAGAGACCCCAGGGCTTCTGAAAGTCACTGCACTATTTTTATCTTAAGTTTTATTTTTTGCTTTTGTTTATCAGATACATTTTTTAAGATATTTTATTTGTTGTTTTTAGTTACACATGACAGTAGGGTGTATTCTGACCTATCACACATACATGGAGACTACCTTCCCATTCTTGTGGTTGGACATGATGTGGAGTTTCCCTGGTCGCGTGTTCATATAGGAACACAGGAAAGTTCTGTCCCATTCACTCCACTGTCTTTCCCATTCCCATCCCCCTCCCTTCCCTTCACTTCCCTTTGTCTCATCCAATGAACTTCTTTTTAAAAAAAAAAATATATATTTAGTTGTTAATGAACCTTTATTTATTTATTTATATGTGATGCTGAGAATCGAACCCAGTGCCTTTTACATGCCAAACATACCACTGAGCCGCAACCCCAGCCCCAATCCAATGAACTTCTTTTCTTCCCTATCCCCCCACCCCCATTATGAGTCAGCAACCACATATCAGAGAAAAACATTTGGCCTTTGGTTTTCTGGGGATTGGCTTATTTCACTTAGCATGATAGTCTCCAGTTCCATCCATTTACCAGCAAAATGCCATCATTTCATTCTTCTTTATGGCTCAGTAATATTCCATTGTGTACATATACCACATGTTCTTTATCCATTCATCTGTTGAAGGGCACCTAGGTTGGCTCCATAGCTTAGCTATGATGAACTGAGCTGCTTTAAAGTGGCTGTGTCACTATAGTCTACTGCACTATATTTTGACACCTTTTCCTGCTCTGACATTCTAGAATCTATGTAGAGATTTCATGAGGTACCTTGTTCCCTGCTTCTTCTCTTACTCCCTGCTCCTTTGATATGAGCATCTTACCTTTGATCTGTCTCAAATTGTAAGCTTTCTCCTCCCAGCATGCTGTTTCCTTCCTTCATTCATTCTTCAACCTCCTTGGAAGCCAAATGAAATCATTAGCAACAGGTTACACATGATTTTCAGGAGTGTTGCTCCAGTGATCTTCCCAGGTCCTCTGTGAGGTGGGTATTATTGCCAGCACTTTGCAGATGAGAGCATGAAGCTTGGGAAGATGGACAAATGGGCCCAGGTGCCCAGGGCTGAAGTGGACCCAAACTGCCTGAGTACACATCAAGTATGCTTTGGTTTTGTTTGTTTGTTTGTTTTTTAAATATTTTTGTAGTTGTCAATGGACTTTATTTATTTATTTTTATGTGGTGCTGAAGATCGAACCCAGAGCCTCACACCTGTTAGGCAAGCGCTCTACCACTGAGCCCCCACCCCAGCCTCGAGTGTTCTTTGTATTGACTAAATTCCAGCCTCTTCCAGTCCCTAGGACTAGAGTAGTGATAAGGTCAAATGAGGTACTTGCCTTTATGAGATTAATGTTCTAGAACAGAAAAGACATTTAAGGGGGCTGGGGATACAGCTCAGTTGGTAGAGCGCTTGCCTCGCATGCACAAGGCCCGGGGTTCAGTCCCCAGCACCACACACACACACACACAGAACTGGTAGGTAGTAGAACGGGCTAAGAAAACAATTAAACAGGATAAAACGAAGAGCTTTGTTGGGCACTTCCTGGAGTTAGGTGCCTGGGGAAGCTCTGTGGCAAAGGTCATTTGAACTGAGAAATACTGTCCATCTGAGAAGAAGAGCTCCAGGGTGCCACCAAGAAACTTGCAAATTTGAGGAACTGTAAGGTCCAGTGTTTTATCAGCATTTTTTTCACTGCTGTGACTAAAAGACCTGGCCAAAACACAACTGTAGAGGAGGAAGAGTTTCTCTGGGGGCTCAGGGTTTCAGAGATCTTGTTCCATAGACAGCAGGCTCCATTCCTCGGGGCTCGAGGGGAGGCAGGACATCATGGAGGAAGAGTGTGGTGGAGGGAAGCAGCTCACATGGTGATCAGGAAGCAGAGAGAGACTCCACTCTCCAGAGACAAATAGAGACCCCAAGCCACGCCCCCAAGGCCCCCTCCTCCAGCCACACCCACCTGCCTCCAGCCACCACCCAGTTAATCCCATCAGGGTCCATTCACTGGTTGGGTTAAGGCTCTCACAGCCCAGTCATGTCTCCTCTGGACCTTCCTGCACCGTCTCACATGTGAGCTTTTGGGGGACACCTCACATCCAACTATAACATTCTGTATTTCTGGATGGGAGGGAGGCATGGAAACTGAGTCAAGGGGAGTGGCTAGAGAAAAGAGCAGAGGCTAGCTTGTTCATTTGTTCATACTCAAATCTCTGAAATCTTGTCTCCCCTACTATTCTTTTCCAAGGGCTCTCGCTCTCTCTCTCTCTCTCTCTCTCTCTCTCTCTCTCTGGTTGTACCTCTATCTTTTTTGAGAATTTAGAACTAGAAGGGATAGTTCCCAATGTTGCTGACTCTGGTTTTATTTTATTTTATTTTATTTTATTAGAGAGAGAGAGAGAGAATTTTTTTAATATTTATTTTTTAGTTTTCGGTGGACACAACATCTTTGTTTGTATGTGGTGCTGAGGATCGAACCCAGAGCCGCACGCATGCCAGGCGAGCGCGCTACTGCTTGAGCCACATCCCCAGCCCTGGTTTTATTTTTTATTCATTCATTTATTTACTTAATTGGTTTGGAGATTGAACCTAGGGGTACTTAACCATTGAGCCACATTCCCAGCTTTTTTTTTTTTTTTCTTTCTTTTTAAATTTTGAGACAGGGTCTTGCTAAGTTTCTCAGGGCCTCACCAAATAGCTAAGGCTTACCTCAAATTTATGATCCTCCTGCCTCCACCTCTCAGTGCAGGGATTACAGGGGTGTGCCACCACACTCTGCTTGGAACCCAGTGGATTTATACAGGTAGGCTTGGAGGAGAAATGGCTAGAGGTCTGTAGATGAATCTTTGGGGGCGGGAGGGTTACCAGGGATGAGGCTGGCTTTGAATCCGAGATCTTCCTGCCTCAGCCTCCTGAGCCACTGGGATGACAGGCGAGCACCACGGTGCCCGGCTTGTGAATGCATCTTCCTAATTATTTTCCCCTCTTTGTTTTCTCACTTGGAAACTGGCATGGGCTACACAACCAGGAACAGCTGAGTCAAGAAAATGCAACGGTTTACTTTATGGGACATACACTCTGTCTATAACACAGCTCTCCAGAGGTGGAGGATAGGGAGTGATGCTTCCAAATATGAAGGGTGGACCCTAATGTCCTTGGTCTCACAGCTGAAGACCTGATGGGATAAGTCTTGGGTTCTGCCAGACACCAGTGAACAGGCTGTTTGTTAGCTGTGAAGTCACCCTGGATTATGTGCAAGAAAAATGATTAAGCTTGAACCCAGCGCCTTGCACATGCTAAGCACACACTCTACCACTGAACCACACAGCCCAGCCCCAACGTGTATTTTTTTCCTTTAAAATAGAGGTTAGAAGTAAAAAATTGAATATGATCCTTTTGAGCTAAAGCACAAGAAGACTCTTTGGTGTGCAGGTGAGACCTGGATCTCCACAGGTTTTCTTTTTTTGTTGTTTGTTTGTTTGTTTTTTTAATGGAGATGGAGCCCGGCTTTCAACCACTGAGCCACATCTAGCCCATTTTTAAATTTTTAATTAGAGAGAGGGTCTCAGTGAGTTGCTTAGGGCCTTGTTAAATTGCTGAGGCTGGCTTTGAATTAGCAATCCTCCTGCCTCAGCTTCCCAAACTGCTGGGATTATAGGCATGTACCACTGAGCCCGGGATTCAGAAAGTTTTTTTATTGAGGTCCCTCCTATTTTTCCCTCCGATGACATTAAGTAATGCATTGGAACAAGGACCTTGTACACCTTCTCAGGTTCTCCTAAGTGCCTTTCCCCACTTGCCCACTTCATTCACAGGAGGTCATCCATCTATTTTCCAGAGCATTTGAAACAGGGATAGAGAAGAATTAGATCCCATTGGGGGTGAACCTTGGCCTGTGAGAACCAGAAGACAGGAGGGACTGGAGCAGACAAATCTCCGCCTTCTGTGAGCTGCTCCCAATCACAGTTCTTCCTGGCACACTTTGTCAAAAAATATTACATGCAGGCGGGGCACGGTGGCCCATGCCTGTAATCCCAGGCTGAGGCAGGGGGAGTTCAAGTTCAAAGCCAGCCTCAGCAACTTAGCAAGGCCCTAAGCAACTCAGCAAAATCCTGTCTCTCAATAAAAGAGCTGAGGATGTGGCTCAGTGGTTAAGTGTCAGAGTTCAATCCCTGGTACCAAAAAAAAAAAAAAAAAAAAAAAGAAGAAGGAAAGAAAGAAAAATATATGTGCTAATGAAACCAACCAGCAGAGCGATCCACACATCTCCTTGCTACTGATGTGTGTTGCAAAGCTTCACACAACCTCACATCTTTCTGGGCCTGGCTTCTCTTCTTTCCTTACCACTACCTGCCTTGGTTTGAATCTCCCAAATTAAAATTCTAGTGCCTTCTACATGGCTGCCCAGATACAAAAAGAACCCTTGCAACCGAGTGTCACTGATGTGACGATTTATGTTCTTGCCAATGAGATGGCAGAAGAGATGGCATATGCAAATGCTAGGTCTTTCCCTTAGAAACAGTTCAGCCTCCTTTCTATCTCCGTCTCCCAAGCCTTTCTCCCTGTCTGTGCACTGGCCGGGAAGCATCAATAATCAGACCAAGCATGGCTACAAATCAAGGGCAGTAATGGACCATTTGGTACTGAGTTTTTAAGTGAACAAGAAATAAACTTCAGTATTTCAAATAAAAATTATATATGTATCTCAATTATTGCCTCGGGCTCTACTTTCTAAAGAACGCAGGGCAAAAGCAGTGATAATCAGACATCATCTGTGCTGTTTGCCAAGTCTCTTCTGCGGAGGCCTCTTTTTGAATCATGCTAAAGGTCCGGGATGAATTCGAGGTGCTGCTCTGACAGAGGAGGGCAAATACATCTGAAAATGAATTCTTCCATAGCCAGGCAGGCAGAGGAGAAAATGGACTCTGCTTTTCCCCTTGCAGGGTGACCTTCTTTTATGCCCGAGAGGCTGAGCAGATGATATTCCAATGCAACTTCTGGTCCCATATTTTGAGTATTAAGCTATTGCCTAAATTTTTGCTCAAATAGAAATATGTCCAGGCTAACATACTTAAATTCTTGTGATAGAAGGATAGAAAGATTTAAGAAGAATCAGGCATGGTTTGGGGGCACTATATCCTACAATCCCGGCAATTTGATAGGCTGAGGCAGGAGGATCAAAAGTTTGAGGATAGACTCAGCAATTTAGTGAGACCCTGTCTCATGATAAGAAGTAAAAAGGGATGAGGATGTAGCTCAGTGATAAAGCACCCCGGGGTTCAATCGCTAGTACCACAATAAAGAAAAGAAAAGAAAAGAAAAGAAAGAACTTCTTAGGTTCCCATTCTCTCCCTGACAAAAACTAGTTATATTACTGTTAAGATTGGATCAGCCCGAGTGTGCCCTGGTCTTTTGTGCTCCAATTCTTTAGCATGAAGGAAAGACAGCTCAAGGCAAATGACCAGTGTTCTGGCCAGCTAAGGCAAAATAGACCAAAAGATCCCCCACAAAAGACCTAAGGCTAAGGGTAATGTATCTAGAAAGGGAGACTTGATGGGAGATTGGATGGATTATGACCGTGACATAACAAAATAAACCAACATCTCCCCTTGATCTAGCAATTCTGCTTTTAGGAATTTACCCTATGGCAATTACCAAACCAGGGTTCATATACAATGATCTACTGCAGGATAGATTATGTTGATGTAATAATCCAGAAAAACAGAATAACAGATGTGGCTATTATTAGTAACATGGTCAGACAAATTCCAGTATCTGTACCATATAGTAGCAGGTAGTCATGCAAAATGATGATCAAAAAGTTGTATTTCTATGTTTTGCAGAGCTGAGGATTGAACCCAGGACCACAGATGATCTACCCAAAAGCTCTACCATTGTGCTACATGCCCAGGTCCAATTTGTATTTCTTGACATGAAGATGAAGTGCATGATATATGAACCTGGACAAAGCATGTTAATCAACATAGTCAGGCAGTATCTTATCTGTATCCTAGAACAGTGGCTC
This sequence comes from Callospermophilus lateralis, assembly GCF_048772815.1. NCBI lineage: Eukaryota > Metazoa > Chordata > Mammalia > Rodentia > Sciuridae > Callospermophilus > Callospermophilus lateralis. Next base: position 168,252,414 of record NC_135305.1, read on the forward strand.
TCAGAGTGTTGGTCTAGGGGCCAGCAGGCAGCATTACTTGGTACCTTGCCGGAAATGCAGGTCATTGACTTCACCTTAGGCCTCTAAATTACAAACTCAAGTAGTGGAATCTAGAAAACTGTTTGAATAAGCCCTTCAGGTAATTCTTTTGGTTTGGGGTTTTCTTGCTTGTTTTATTTTGCTTTAGTTTATTGGATTTTTGGGGGTTTTTTTAGTGTTGCTTTTTTTTTTTTCAAGTTTATGGATTTTTTGTTTTTGTTTTTCAGTTTATTAGATCGTTTTTTTGTTTTGTTTTGTTGTAGTTTTTTTGGTCTTTTTCTCCTTTCAGGTAATTCTAATGCTCTATGTGGACCCAGAACCAGGGGTCTTAGAACAAAGAGGTTATTGTTCATGTTTGGGAGGGATGAGTAAGAACACCATTTCCTCCTTTTGTTATTCTAACAAAGTCCAATGCCAAGGAATAGAAAAATGCAGCCCAGATGGTCTTAAACAATTAGTGATTTATTACTTGACTGAAACTTGGCTAGAGCAGGTTTCAGGCCCTGAATTTAAGGCTCTCTCTTCCTCTCTCTCTCTCTCTCTCTCTCTCTCTCTCTCTATATATATATATATATATATATATATATATATATATAATATATATAACTTAATATAAATTTTAATATTAAAATATGATTACATTTAATTAAGTTAAAATATTATTAAATTAAACATTAACATCAAATTAATTAAATATAAACATATATATTTAATTTAAGATTGTATTTGATTAATAATATTTAATATTATATATATATATATATATATATATATATATATATTTTTTTTTTTTTTTTTTTTTTTTTTGGCAGTGCTGGGGATTGAACTGCCTGCTGCAGACACACCAGGTGAGCACTCTACCACTGAGCCACCCACATCCCCAGGTCTCCATTTGTTTTGCTCCATGTCAGGCTGGTGGACAGAGGGCTGCGGCCTCTCCCATTTCCAGCCTCATCACATCCACAGGAAGAAAGGCACTGCCTCCTCTAGGGGCTCCTTCCTGTCACTAAGGAAGCCTGGTGGGATCCCTTCTCTCCCCCAGAGCCGGGTCCTCATCGGGTTGGCCAGAACGGTCACACGCTCCTTCCTAACCTGATTGCTGGTGGGAGAGCCAGATTAGCTAGGTTATCCAGGATTTGCCCTTTGTTCGGGCAGTGAGATCATCGGCTCTGAAGAATGCACGCTGAACAAAACTGAGGTCCCGCTAGAAAGGAATAGGGAACAAAGAGCTTTGGAACAGATACCAAACTATCCGTTACATTGGATCTAGGCTCATAACAGCTTTTCTGTATCTTCCTGTGAAACCTAAGTTTTATCACCGTTATGAGTGATAACATGTTAGGTGTATGGAAAAATGAATCCTGCTATTCTTTCTTTCTATAGTGGTTTTTGTTTTGTTGTGTTTTGTTGTTTTGTACCAGGGATTGAATCCAGGGACGATTAGCCATTGAGCCACATCCGCATCTCTTTTCTGTATTTTATTTAGAGACAGGGTCTCACTGAGTTGCTTAGGGCCTCCCTAAGTTGCTGAGGCTGACTTTGAACTTGTCATCCTCCTGCCTCAGCCTCCCGGGGCCACTAGGGTTATAGACATGTGCCACTGGGCTGAGCTTCTAGGGTATTCTTGAAATGGTGCCTGAGTCTCAAGAGGAAGAAGGATCTTTCTATGTTTTCTTTTGAGGCAAATTCGAACACTGGCAATACCAAGTGCTGGCAATACTGTGGAGCAATAGAAAATCTCATACATAGCTGTGCGACTATAAATCAGTAGAAACATTTTTAAAAACTGCTTGGTAATATTTCCTAAAGCTAAACATACACATATCCTGTGACAGCAGTTTCTTTCCTAGAAATTCCAGGACAGATGTGCATGGACATGTGCAACAATGTCCTTTCCAACAACACCAAACTGGAGATAATCTATGTGTCCAGTAGAAGAGGAGTGAACAAATAAGCCATGGTGTAGATAAACAAAGGAACACTACACAAAAATGAAAATGAAGTGAACTAGCCCTGACTTTTTTTTTTAAATCAAAATAGCATGTTATAGCCAGGTGCAGTGGTGCTCGCCTGTAATCCCAGCAGATCAGGAGACTGAGGCAGGAGGATCATGAGTTCAAAGCCAGCCTCAGCAAAAGCGAGGTCCTAAGCAACTCAGTGAGACCCTGTCTCTAAATAAAATACAAAATAGGGCTGGGGATGGGGCTCAGTGGTTGAGTGGCCCTGACTTCAATCCCTGCTATTAAAAAAAAAAATGGTGTATTACATGCAAAAAGAAAAGACAAATAGTCTAGTGGAATAAAATGCCCCTAAATAGGTCCAAGTAATATAGAAAATTTGAGTCTATGATAATGACAGCACCTCAATTCATTTTAACCAACTGAGTATACAGTTATCTCAGCGCCAATGGTGCTGAGATAAATGTATAGTCAACTTAAAGAGAAATAACTAAACACATATTGTGTTTAGATGATACATTTGAACCACAAATAAGGTTCAAATGTATCAAGAAATAAATGGAAAAAAGTAAAACCATTCAAGTACCATTGCTGGTCTTGTTCCCCAGAAGACATGGGTGAATTCTTCACAAACCTTAATGTAGGGATAGAATTTATGATAAAGACTCCACTCCAGAGCCAATAAAAGTGATAAATTTGACTGCAGAACATAAAAATTTTTGCATAACAAAAAAAATGCCGTGAACAAAGTCAAAAGACAACCAGAAAACTGGAAGCAAGTATTTACAGTAAGTATCATAAAGAATAAGGTCTCTGACACATAAGGAACATTTTTAATTAACTTGAAAGCCTAATTAAGAAGGGAAGGGTATGACGACCCCTAATTCTCTACAAAACCCCCTACATATCTGTACGGATGTGTGATACACACACACACGGCCCGGAAACTCAACATAAGATGTTTAAACTCCCTCCTCATTGGATTTCTATAAATTAAAATAAATCCAAAATGCCATTTCTTAACTGCCAGGTTTGTGAAATTCAGAAATTACGACAAATCACAGAGTCAGTGAGGCTGTGGGGAAGTGGGCAGGGTCCTCCGTTGCTGGTGGAAGAGGAATTTGGATCACCCAATGAAACAATATGTACACCTGTCTCTTAACTCTGCAATTCCCCTTCTAGAAATTTCCCCTGGTGACCCATTTCCAACAGCCCGAGAATCTAGCTCCACACAAGTTATTATCGTGTGGTTTGTCATTGCAAAAGAATGGAAACCACCTACAAGGCCACGTGTAGGGGAGCACTGGATAATGCACAATGGGGCACTGTTGGCACTAGAGAAAAAAAAAATGGGGAAGTTCAAAATGAAGCCATGTGAAGGATTAACCTTGTTAATTCTCAAAAAATAAAAGCATGATTGAAATCAGCCAGGAGGCAGGGGACACCAAAGGGAGTTTAAAAACAAAACAAAAACAAACAGCAAGAAATGAACTTATGTTACAACTGACAACATCACTGGGGCTAAAGGTTGAGACAGGACAGACCATACTAAATAAGAGTGTTTTTAGTGCATATTACAGGACTAAAAACTGCACACAAGTGCTGTATTCTGGTTCAGTTTGATTTTCAGAGGGATATGGATTAGTGATGCTGAAGAGATATTATGTTTCCAGAGACTGTGAACAAAGTCAAAAGACAACCAGCAAACTGGAAGCCAGTATTACAGTGTGTCTCCAGAGACTGAGCAAGTTAGTTAGTGAATATATTATGTTTGCTATTATTTCGGTGCTGGGCCTGGAACCCGGGGCCTTTTGCACATGCACTACCCCTGAGGTCCATCCCTAGCCCAAGTAACATGTTATGGATGAGATACTGATTCTAGGGCTGGGAAGGAAAAGCGCCAGATGAACCTGGAACACCAGGTGATTCCAGAATGTAGGTAAGTTCTAATCTAATTTTAAAAATGTAGAGGGGCTGGGGCTGTAGCTCAATGGTAAAGCGCTTGCCTCGCATGTGTGAGGTGCTGGGTTCAATCCCCAGCACCACATTAAAAAAAAAAATAAAGATACTGTGTGTTCATCTATAACCAAATAAGTATATTTTTTTAAAAATGTAGAATGAGCTGGGCACAGTGGTGCACGCCTGCAATCCCAGCAGCTCGGGAGGCTGAGGCAGGAGGATGGCAAGTTCAAAGTCAGCCTCAGCAAAAGTGAGGCACTAAGCAACTCAGTGAGACCCTGTCTCTAAATAAAATATAAATTAGGGCTAAGGATGTGGCTCAGTAGTCCAGGGCATGTGAGTTCAATCCCTGCTACCATCCCACAAAAGAAATTTGGAATGGTGGCAGGTGTTTAAAGGACACAGGAGCCCACTTGAAGGCACTCCCAATGAGCACAGCTGGGACTATCTGAGAATAGAATATGCATAGTAATAGCCTGTCACACATGAAATAAAGACCTACGAATACAGGCTGATAGGAGACAAGTGAATCACTTGTAAATAAGTATACGAGCATGTGATAGGAAAGAAATCAATGAAATGAAGTTTATTCATTAAAATAAATTTCATTTAACTCAAGAATCAATAAATGGTATGGATTCAAATTAAAAAGCTTCTTCTCAGCAAAGGAAACAATAGCGTGAAGAGAGCCTACATATTAGGAGAAAAGCTTTACCACATGCACCTCCAATAAAGCATTAATCTCTAGAATATATAAAGAACTCAAAAACGTAACACCAAAGAAACAAATAACCCAATCAATCAATGGGCTGAGGAACTGAACAGACACTTCACAGAAGAAGAAAGACAATTGATCAACAAATATATGAAAAAGTGTTCAACATCTCTAGCAATTAGAGAAGTGCAAATCAAAACTATTTCATCTCAGTCCTGTCAGAATGGCAATCATCAAGAATACAGACAACTATAAATGTTGGCGAGGATGTGAGGAAAAGTTACACTCATCCATTGCTGGTGGGACTGCAAATTGGTGCAACCAATATGGGAAACAGTTTGGAGATTCCTCAGAAAACTGGGAATGGAACCATCATTTGACCCAGCTATCCCACTCCTGAGTTTATACCCAAAGGAGTTAAAATCAGCAGACTACAGGGACACAGCCACATCAACGTTTATAGCAGTACAATTCATAATAGCTAGGCTATGGAACCAACCTAGGTGTCCCTCAGTAGATGAACGGATAAAGAAAATATGGTATATATACTCAATGGAATATCACTCAGCTTTAAAGAAGAGTAAAATTATAGCATTTATCAGTAAATGGTTGGAGTTGGAGAATATCATGCTAAACAAAATAAGCCAGTCCCACAAAACCAAAGGCCGAATGTTTTCTCCAATATGTAGATGCTAATTCACAATAGGGTGGGGGGCTCTTGAGAAGAAAAGTGTTACCTTAGATTAGGTAGAGGGAGGGGAGGGAGGGGAAGGGATGGGATGTGGGGATAGGAAAGATAGTAGGATGAAACAGACATTATCACTTTATGTATATATGTGACTACATGACCAATACGATTCTGCAACATGTACACTCAGAAAACTGAAATCATATCCCATCTATGTATGATATATTAAAGGGCATAAATGCATTCTACTGTCATGTACGTCTAATTAAAACAAATTAAAAATTAAAAAAACTAAAAATAATTTTCACTTACTAAATAAAATTTAATGAATAAACTAAAAATGGGTAAATAAATACCTGGATAATAAAAACAGAGATGGGGCAGCTCTTCCTTAACATAGAAATTCCAGTTCATAAATATAGAAGGAACAGCAAAACTAGAGAATCACCATTGGCACACAGTAATAACGGAGCCCACAGTAGGGGGCAGGGTGACAGCACATTTGCATGACCGCAAAACGTTTTCCCAAGAAGACGCTTATTAATGAGAAAAGAGAAAATGACAGCTTTACAGTGGTGCAATCCAGCAGACCCCACCTTCATGTCACGATCAAGGGTCCATATCGCCAGTAACAGATATGGATACGCATCTCTGGATAGCAAGCGCTAAGAAGCATGCGTCTGTTCTGTTATTGCCAAATATTCGCAGCCTGCATTTCACCTTGAGGAAACATGACACAAACTCAAATTAAGGAACAACATACAAAACCATTGGCCAGTCTTTTTTTTTTTTTTTTTTAATGTCATATGAGTCAGGTGTGGTGGCACACTTTTGTAATCCTAGTGGCCCTGGGAGGCTGAGACAGGAGGATGGAGAGTTCAAAGCCAGCCTCAGCAACTTAGCAAGGCCCTCAGCAACTCAGGGAGACCCTGTCTCTAAATAAAACATAAAATAGGGCTGGGGATGGGGCTCAGGGGTTAAGCACCCCTCAGTTCAATCCCCGGTTCAATCAATCAATCAATCAATAGAACAAAAAACTCAGTAAAGACATAAAGAATGGAGGGACTACCCCAGATTGGAACAGAGCAAAGAGATATGACTAAGATAAAATGCACAGACTTGGACTGGACCCTGGACCAGAAAGATGACCCTGGAGGAACAGTTGGGGAAATGACAATAGGGTCTGTAGAACAGCCGGCAGGATTATATCATGTCGATGTCCTGGTCTAGATCATTGTCCGCTAACTTGGGAAGTACTGGTGAAGGGCAGGCAGGAACTCTTCATACTGCTTGGCATGTGTAATGTATTGATTATTACAATATACACATTATATGTAATACATCCATATTATATATTGTAATACATTATATATGTGTAATGTATGCTATATATCATATATATTTTTGGCAAGGCTGAAATTGTTTTGAAATGAAAAGTTAAAATGAAATCATTAAAAGAATATTGGTTACACCTGGGGAAGTACCAATCAGAAACTGGAGTGGGTTGGGGCTGGGACTCAGTGGTAGAGCACTTGCCTGGCATGTGTGAGGCCCGGGGTTCCATCCTCAGCACCACATAAAAATAAAATAAAGGTATTGTGTCTATCTACAACTAAAAAAAGAAAAATGAAAGAAAGTGAAAAAGAAAACTGGAGTGTTGGAAATATTTTCTCCATGGCGCTGGGTTGGGGGTACATGGGTACACACATACTTAAATTCCAAGGAGCAGTGAACACTTAACATTGTGCACTTTGCTGTAGGTACGTTATTGCTGAATTTAAAGAAATATGTTTTAAAAGCCACACACAAATCAACCTTGGACAAGTAAAACTAAGTAGGTTCAGTGATTTACATTGAACTAGGCTCCTAATAAAAGTCGAGAATGTACCATTTATCATCATGGTGCTATCAATAAATATAACAAGTCCCCAGAAGAGACTTCAAATGTCATATTTATAGCACAATTCAGCATTTAAAGGGTGCTTATAATTGACACACACCATGTGAGGTGATTTTTAAGTTTTCATTGATTCTTCATGGCACGTTAATAGAGATTTTAATACCCTTTCTCTTTAAGATGAGAAAACCACGTCCCAGAGTAGTGAGAAGACATTGGCCACCCAGCCAGAAATGCAAAGCTAGCATTTCAAAGGTGGCTGTGTCTGAATTCTAAGTCTAGGATGTTTCTTGTTCTTCTACATTGACTAAAACAGGAGGATTTTAGAGTTCTATCCCCAGCACTGAAAAAAAAAAAAAAGAAGATTGTTTTACTTTTTTTTTAGGGGGGGTGTACCAGAGATTGAACTCAGGGGCTTCTACCACTGAGCCCCATCCCCAGCTCTATTTTGTACTTTTTTTTAGAGACAGGGTCTCACTGAGTTGCTTAGCACCTTGCTTTTGCTGAGGCTGGCTTTGAACTCATGATCCTCCTGACTCAGCCTTCTGAGCCACAGGGATTACAGGTATGTGCCACCATACTTGGTTTGACAATTTTTTTTTCAAGTAAATTTCAATTTTGTTTTGTTTTGTTTTGTTTTTTTGGCATTAGTTTGGGGATTGAACCTAGGGGTGCTCTACCAAGGAGAGATAACCCAAGCCATTTCCCTGTTTAAAAAAAAATTATTTTGGAGACAGGCACTTGCTAAGCTTACCCAGGGTGGCTTTGAACTTGCAATCTTCCTGTCTCAGCCTCCCAACTCCCTGGGGTTACAGGCATGCATCACAACACTCAGCATAATTTCAACCTATTTTTATAGCTGTCATTGTGAAAAACTTTTATTAGGTATGATCATGATTTTTAGCTGCCTCTATTTTAAAAAATACCTAATGAAACAAAACTTTAGAAACTCAGTCATGCAAGTAGACAAATTAAGGATTTAATCCAGAGGCACTCAACCACTGAATTACAACCCCAGTCCTTTTTATTTTTTATTATTTTTAAAAATTATTATTATTATTATTGGTACCAGGAATTGGACCCAGAGGTGCTTAACTACTGAGCCACATCCCCAACTCCTTTCATTTTTTATTTTGAGACAGGGTCTTGCTAAATTGTTTAGAGCCTCAGTAAAAATTTGCTGAGGCTGGCTTTGAACTCGTGATCCTCCTTGCCTCAGCCTCCCAAGCCACTCAGATTACAGGCATGTGCCACTGTGCTCGGCTTTAATATTATTCCGAGACAGGTCTTGCTAAATTGCTGAGGCTGGTTTTGAAATTGCTATCCTGCCTCAACCCCACTCACTCGGATGACAGGCATGTGCCACTGCACTCAGAGACACAGATCTTTGTAAAAAGAAAAAATACGACTTCAAATGTTAGAAGAGAAACTTCAAGGATAGCCTTTAAGTATCAGTCAGCTCAATTTTTTTTTTCCTCCTTTGCCAACTTTTGGGTTTCACTTCGTCAACTTTCCCTTTAATTGAAGTCGAACGCCCATCACTGATCATCATACAGTAAAAGGACAAGTTCAGACAGAGGCTTCCTGAGTCCCTGGAGAATGACAAAGCAATTCCTTCACAGGTGCTTCTTCCTACTCCTCCCCACCCACAGAGAGCAGTCTCCCTCTGACATCTCCTACTCCAACTGGTCCAGGAACCCTGGAATCAGCTGCCCACAGAGCCCAGCCATCCGCCCTGTGGGCCACACACACTCTAGGATGCAGACCACCATCCTCCAAATCGGATACACCTGCTTCAAACCCGGGACCTGTCATTGTTCAGTGGTATCCCTAGGGACAAGTTAATCACTTCTGTGAAGTCCAATTTCTTTATGATCACAATTAGAATCACACTATGACCACTACTTCCTGTTGGTGGGTTGCTAGAGAAGTAAAAGGGTGAATGAGGCGTGTACAGCACTGTGTATTCCTTGACTAATGGCTGTCAACCATTCTTCTTTCTTTTTCTTTTTTTTTTTTGGTACTAGAGATTGAACCCGAAGGCAAGTAACCACTGAGCCACATCCCCTGTACTATTTTGCGTTTTATTTAGAGATGGGGTCTCACTGAGTTGCCTAGGACCTCACTAAATTGTGGAGGCTGGCTTTGAACTTGTGGTCCTCCTGCCTCAGCCTCCCGAGCCACTGGGATTACAGGCACCACCATGCCTGGCTCAACCTTTATTCTTTTTTGTTGTTGTTGTTGTTTTTTAGTTGTAGACGGACACAATACCTTTATTTTGTATATTTATTTTTATGTGGTGCTGAGGATGGAACCCAGGGCCTCACACATGCAAGGCAAGCGCTCTACCACTGAGCCACAACCTCAGCCCCTCAACCTTCATTCTTACTGGCACTAATCCGAGCTGAGGGGCACAACTTCTGTTCATTATTCAAGTGTTGGCTTCAGGTGTTTCCTGTGAGGTCCTACTATGTGCAAAGCCCTCTGAGGAATACACAGATTAACCCTTTCAGTGTCTCCAAGGGAAACAATTTTGTTCTGGAACTCACTAGAAGGATGTTTAATGTAGGTCTACAGAGCATGAGCTGTGGGGGGAGGGGAGAGCAGCGACCAATAAGACGAAGTCCCCAAGCCCTGGAAGTTCATTTCTGTTGGGAGGAAACAGACACCCCACAAGGAAGCAAAGACACAAGGTGACCTCAGTTAGCTGGGAAAGTGGACAGGCTGATGTGATGGGGGGCCCAAGGGAACTTCTCTTTCTTCTGGCCCTTTCTGACCTCACCTTTGCAATTGCTTAACTACTATGGAATTGGAGCAGCCATGCCCCAACAACACGCAGGTCAGAGACACAGGGGGAGGGCTTCCATCTCGGACATGCTGTGCAGACTTCTCCTGTCGAAGCCATCCTTCTGTGTTTTTGCCACTCAGAGGCCAGATGAAGAGCACCCAAAATAATCCCTCTCTGCTGAGGACATTTCTGCTTCCGATGTCATCAAACACATTCATAAAAACAGAATGGCAGAGACTACAGAAGTAGTCAATTCTCAGCAAGTTGGGTGTGATGGTGCACTGAAATCCCAGCAACTCGGGAGGCTGAGAAAGGAGGATCCCAAGTTAGAGCCCAGCCTTGAAAATTTAGCAAGATCCTCTCTACCTGGAAAAAAAAAAGTCTGGGGATGTAGCTCAATGGTAGAGCACTTGCCTAGCACACGTAAGGCCCTGGATTCCATCTCCAGTTCTGCAAAATAAATAAATAAAAATAGTCATCAAAACCAAATTCATTTCTGCTCCCCTCCTGAGTGTGAGTGATTGCCATCATTCCTGCCTCCTCGGAGTCTCTTCTTTTTTTCAGGGGGTGGGCGTGGTGGAGGAGGTGCTGGGGAGCTGCTGGGATCACAGGCCTGTGCCCAGCACAGGGAGACTCTTCCAGAGTCTGGTTACACCCAACCTCGTCCACATCTGCTGCTTTGCATAAAAGCATGACTGTTGCTTTAAGAAAACCTAAATCTTCCAGATTCATATTTCATTGAGTCACAATAAATTAAAGTGAAGGAAAATGGGGAAACTTGCCGGAAGGAAGATGGCTTCGAGAACGTAGTTGGTAAATAGAGTGAAAAGGGGCATCCTGGCTGTTTTCTGTTTGTTTTGTTTTTTTGATCTGGCAGAAAACTGCAGTGGTTACATTATTCAGCAGTAATATCACCCTCTCTCACGCTTATTCCCGGAGGGCAGAACCTGGGGTTTTAATCATTTAGCAATGCACTTGCTTCGAATCTTGCAGATTTGTCACATGCCATAAAGGAACCAAGTTTTATCTATTTCTCTCTTTAGGGGCCAGTTCAGTTTTTCATCTGCAGCACAAGCAATTTTAAACAGAGCAGACTCCTGGGAAGGGAGACTGTCCTTCCAGAGCAGACTGCACCTCCAGGTGTGAGGCCAAATGTCGGGAAAGGACCTCTGTGAGGGACTGCAGGCTGCCTGGGACCCAGGGTCCCCACAGCAGCAGCAGAGGCAGAGGGGACAGCAACCCTGAAGATGCTGTGGCTCCGCATGGGAAGAGGCCCTTGGTGCAGTGTGACCGTGGGCCTGCTTCACAGTGGCCACAAGAGCTTCATGACACCTGCCTCCCTGAGAGCCTTTTCCTGTGTGGTCCAGCTGCTTGTCATTGCTGTTCCCCGTGGTCACACAGTCATAAGACCTCCCTGGGGTGCGCATCAGTCACTCTGGTAACTATTCACTGGGGAGATGTTATGGTTTAGATGTGGTGTCCCCAAAAGCTCCTGTGTGAGACACTGCAGGAAGGCCCAGAGGGGACATGACTGGGTTGTGAGAGCCTTAACCCAACCAGTGAATGAACCCCTGATGGGATTAACTGGGTGGTGGCTGGAGGCAGGTGGGTGTGGCTGGAGGAGGGGGCATTGGGGGCGTGGCTTTGGGGTCTCTATTTGTCTCTGGAGAGTGGAGTCTCTCTCTGCTTCCTGATCACCATGTGAGCTGCTTCCCTCCACCACACTCTTCCTCCATGATGTCCTGCCTCCCCTGGAGCCGCGAGGGATGGTGCCTGCTGTCTATGGACTAAGACTCTGAAACCCTGAGCCCCCAAATAAACTTTTCCTCCCCTAAAATTGTTCTTGTTGGGTCTTTTGGTCACAGTAGCAAAAAAGCTGATTAAAACAGTGGATTATACATGGTGTGTTTTAGATCCTAGCAGGACTGACATGTGCCACCCAGCATGAAGGTAGAAACATGCTTCTCCATCACTTTGTGTGTTTGGGAAATTAAAATTTGTTGGAGTTAATTCCAAGCCTGGCCTAACACAAACAGTAATACCAGATAGAGCCAGGCATGGTGGTACACGCCTGTCATCTTGGGAGGCTAAGGCAGGAGGATTCCAAGTGTGAGGCCAGTCTGGGCAAGTTAGTGAGACCCTGCCTCCAAGTAAAAAGAGCTCAGTGATAGAGTCCCTCTGGGTTCAAGAACTAATACCACAAACACAAAAACAAAATAAATAAATAAATAAATAAAATAAAAAGATAGATTTTAGGGCTGGGCACAGTGACACATGTCTGTAATCCCAGTGGTTTAGAAGGCTGGGGCAGGAGGACCTTCAGTTCAAAGCCAGCCTCAGCAAAAATAAGGCGCTAAGCAACTCAGTGAGACCCTGTCTCTAAATAAAATACAAAATAGGGCTGGGGATGGGGCTCAGTGGCTAAGTGCCCCTGGGTTCAATCCCAGGTAACTCCCCAACAACAACAACAACAAAAGATAGACTTTAGTGGTAAGGCTAACTTGGATCAGAACATCAGTTTTGCCTCTTCCTGACTGTGTGGCCCAAGGTCAGTTACACAACTATTCTGAACCTCTTTTTGAAAATGGACTGGGACTACCCAACTTCCAGGCTCGCTGCAAGACTTGAACAAGTATGCATTGCAAGGGATTTAGTTTAGATCCTTAGGTTAAATATTCATCAAGATGAGTTGACTTTTCTCCGAGAAACAGTCGGGGAAAAAAATACTCTCAAAGCAATTTCTATGAATGAGAAACACTGACAGGTCACAGAGAAAGAAATAGAAATTACTTTTAACCATATACAAAGATATTCAACTTGGCTAAAAATAAGAAAAATGCAAGTCAAGACCCTACAGGGATAACATTTTTTCACCTATTAAATTGGCAAAAATTCAGCCCCAAAATTTTGCAAAATATTCTGTATAAATAGCAGAATAATGCACTCTTACTCGTGGCTGGCAGGAACACAAAATGGTGCAACCCTTTGGGGAATTAATTGGCAATCCCCATCAAAATTACAAAAGCATTGATTTTTTTTACTCAGCAATTTTACTCCTGGGAATGTGTTTTATAGCTATAACCTAAACCACCTCTAAGTGAAGTGACAGACTCACCCTGTTACTGATTGCAGAGTTGTGTGTGTGAACGAAAGACTCGAAATACCCCAGTGTCCATCTAAAGGTGTGTGGGTTAAAAAAGAAGTGGTACACCATATTAAATAGCTACAAAAGAGAGAATGATGTTCTCTATGCCCTATGGAAATAGTTCAGGAAAACCATTCAATGAAAAAGAAAATGCAAAAACAATACGGAATGTCCTCATTTCTATAAAAAACGAGAGGAAATCATGATAAATTTATATCTGAAAATAAATAAATAAACACCAGACTACACAAAAAAATGAATAAGAGTGGTTATAAACCAGGTGTAGTAGTGGATGCCTATAACCCCAGCAATTCAGGAGGCTGAGGTAGGAGGATCATGAGTTCAAGGCCAGCCTCAGCAGTTTAGCAAAGCCCTAAGCAACTTAGCAAGACTGCATCACAAAATAAAAAATAAAAAGGGCTGGGGATGTAGCTCAGTAGTTAAGCACCCCTGGGTTCAATTTCCAGTACCAAAAAAAAAAAAAAAAAAAACAAACAAAAAGAAAGAGTAGTCACATATAGGAAGCCAGAAGGGAGGAAAATTAAATATTCAGGGTTAGGAATTAGAATAATTCCTCTGATTACATTTTTTATTTTGTGAATACATTACCAACTCAAATAATAAAAAATCAAAATAGAGAAAAGTATTAACATCTTCTAAAATGAAGAAGGACTTCCAAAATCCATAAGAACCCATATTTGAATTGCTTACCATTTTGATGGATTTGTGGCCCTGGGTCACGGCACACCTTATGTATCTCACATAGCATAGAACCTAGGTGGCCAGCCACATGAATTACTCTCCATTGGAGAGTGAAATTAATTTGATGTTAAATTGTTCTAGTAGTACATGGACACAATACCTTTATTTTATTTATTAATTTTTATGTGGTGCTGAGGATTGAACCCTATGTCTCACATGTACCAGGCAAGTGCTCTACTACTGAGCCATAACCTCAGACCATTTTCTTTTTCTTTCTTTTTTTCTTTTTCTTTTTTCTTTTCTTTTTTTTTTTTTTTTTTTTTTTTTTTTGGTACTGGGGATTAAACCCAGGAGTGTTTAACCACTGAGCCCCATCCCCAGTCCTTTTTTATATTTTATTTAGAGACAGGGTCTTCCTGAGTTGCTTAGGGCCTTGCTAAATTGCTGAGGCTGGTTTTGAACTCACGATCCTCCTGCCTCAGCCTCCTGAGCCCCTGGGACTACAGGTGTGCTCTACCACACCAGGCTGGCGTGAATATTTTTTACTAAATGGATAAATAAATGAATGAATTTGCTTCTCTCCAGCTCAGAGGGAATGATAACTAGCTGTCTCCATAAAAAGACAATCCAACAATGAAGGCATGAGCTGAAAACCATGAATTCCAATTTTTAAATGGGAAAGAAAAGTAGACCAGGGAAGAAAATGACAGAGGAACACTCTAAGTGTGTTCTTTCTCTGAGGTCCTTGGTGTACTTTTATCTTGTTTCCTTTTGGGGGCTACAAATGAATCTGAAACCCAAATGCTTTCTCACTAGGGCTGAGAGCAGTCCACACACCTACCCCGTCCTGTGAAACCCAAGGAGAGACTCGTCAGGCCAAAGAACAACTTTCTCCACAGAACTTTCTGCTCATTCCCGTCACCAATTCCCTGAACGGGACAGGAGGAAGATCACCCCAGACGGATGATTGAAAACATGAGTGCTATGCCAAAAAGCCAATAAAAATTTGTTCTTCCACACCTTAACTTCCTCGATCCACAGTAATTTATACCAAAAAAAAAAAAAAAAAAAAAATACCATCGCCTTTACTGCTGAGTGCCTGATTTATAGATTGGGCATCTGTTTCATATAAAGGGCCCCAAATGGAACAATAATCTATGTTCTAACAAAACAGAGGATTCGTTACATAAATCACTTTCAGCCTATCAGATATCTCACACTGAATTTCTGTTAAATCCAGCCACATTTTTCTTTCCCTTAGAGCTTGTCCTGTGTGGTGCTTTTAAGACAGAAACACACACATATATTTCAAGTTGTTAAAAGACTCCAAAATAGCCATAGTAAATCTAGAAATCAGTTCATTTCTTTTGAGTTTTTTTTTCCTATAATAAAAGTCTTTTATAAATGTTTTCAGGATGAGATATTTATAGTAGTCAATGCTCTTGGAGGTTTCCTAGCTCAGGAGTTTGCAAACAAGTGGGACTACCATGGTTGCTACTACTCCCTTGCCCAGAGCAGACATTACTAATCAATCACATCTTTCCTCCTGAGGTTGATTCAGACCCAAAATTCCAGGCATCTTCTCTCAGAGGAAGCAGCCATTAACATGAAGGATGGAGAGGTCCAATCCAGTCACTTTCAAGACAGCAGACCTGAAGCACAAGGGGAAGGAGACCTTGCCAATATCCACCTGAAACATATATATGTTTCAGGTGGATATATATATACACACACATGATGGGGATTGAACCCAGGGGGCACTTAACCACTGAGCCACATCCCCAGCCCTATTTTCTATTTTATTTAGAAACAGGGTCTCAGTGATTTGTTTAGCACCTCACCATTTCTGAGGCTGCCTTTGAACTCATTATCCTTCTGCCTCAGCCTCCCGAGCTACTGGGATTACAGGTGTGCACCACTTCACCCTGCCTGAAACATTTTCTTAAGTCTTTGGTCTTTGTATTCTTTGGTCCACACCACACGTGATTTGCATTCAGAATGTCACGGATATGTGTGTGTGTGTGTGTGTGTGTGTGTGTGTGTGTTTATGGATGGTTTTTGTTTTCAAGAGACCAATTTCTCTTTTCTAAAAACAAACAAACAAACAAACAAAATGAAAAACTCTTACACACCAAAACAACCCAATTAGCTATGATATCCAAATTAAAAAAAAACTTGCTAATCATTGTAGTACGAACTAATAACTAATACAAATGATTTAGAAGCTCCTGGCTGCCTGCCGCTTTAAACATCATTTCTTTGGAGCAATAATTTTCTTTTCTTATCAATTATTCTTCCTCCTCAATGCAAAAGCTATAATTATTATTAAACAGGAAATTACTTTTCATTTGGGCTATCACAAAGGACCCTACAGTGAACTTGGATGCATGGACAATACCCTCCATCACAGTCGCAAAGACGAAGCGGCAGAGGTTTGGTAAGCAATTTATGACAGTCTTTATTAAACACCAGCCGGGCTTTATTTTTTCCTTTGCTTCTACTGAAATTCCTTAAAATTATCCAATGTTAGAGACACTTGGGGCCTTACAATTCACGTAATTAAACCACTAGAAGGAAGCAGAAAGAGAGTTCTAGAAATGACTGGACCGGGAAAACTAGACTACAGCCCTGGTCTCATAATTCTAACTCTTTCTAATTCAGTATCCCACAATGCTGAGATCAAAATGATGAATTTCCTGTCTAGCAGACAATCCCAAACACAGCAGATTCTCTAACCGATGCTTCTTAAACTATATTATGAGCCTACACAAGATTTGGGGTTCAATTCCCGGGGTTAGGGTTGCTGTGGGTGTACTCAGAGGTAGAGTACATGCTTAGCATGCACGAGGCTCTGGGTTCAATACCCAGCACCCAAAAATAAATGGTAATGTACGTATGAATCACCTGGGGTCTTGTTATGAGCCTGAGGTGGAGCCTGAGACTCTGAATTTCTAACAGCCCTACCAGTGCTGCAGATCCAGGGCCCAGGGGTCTCTTTAGTCCTAAAAGAACCATCTGGTTCTAGTAACAAAACTTCATGAGACCTCTAATAAGTCACAGATGATCATTGCGTCAATCAGGTTATTGCAGTTGTGTGGAACTGAAGTATAGTTTACACAGTAGTGATGGTTTATTGAGAGAAGCTACCTAATTAAATGAGTTAGGCTTAAAGTACAGAAAGATACAAATTCATTTTTTTCTGTTGCCATCTTCACATCTTCTGTCTGTCGTGTTTTCCTTCCCTACCCCACGTTCATACTCCAGATTCCATGACTTCTCCAGGAACATACAAGCATTAACAATTCCATTTTCAGGTATTAAAACATCCAATGTAGCTGGATGTGATAGCGCATGCTTATAATCCCAGCACTTCGGGAGGCTGAGGCAGGAGGATCATGAGTTCAAAGCCAGCCTTGGCAACTCAGCAAGACCCTGTCTCTAAATAAAATAAAATTTTACAAAGGACTGGGCATGTGGCAGGAAGATTGTAAATTAAAAAAAAAAAATTGATGTAGTGCAATATCAAACTTCTGTTCTCATTCACCTCAAGTTTCCTCTCCAGCGACTCAGACCTAGCCCCAGATGGAAAATGGAAAAGCGGAAGTGACTTCTTATGCTCTCCTTGGCCCACTTCCTCTTTTAACCAGCCTTTGCTAGACTAGATTGGGTGAGAAGAGGGAGAAGAGCTCACCAAAGCCAACACCAGGGTCTTACTGAATGGGAGGCATAAAATCTCACACGTTGGTTCCCTGCCTTTGGGGCAGTTTTATGAGTTCTTTGAGGACTCAGTAGTTTTCTCCTACCCTCAAACTAGGAACTTCTGATAGCATCCTAGTTCCTTAGCTAAGGTTCTCTTCCACGGATGGACTTCTGTGGCTCCTCCCTGACTTCTCGGGTGGTACAACCCATAGAGCCACGAAGTGCCACACTCTTCTTCCGAGAGGGATTCTTCAAGAGATCCAAACATGGCTATCAACACCAATGGGGAATGTGCACTCTTGGTTCAAAGTCCTCTGTAAGTTTTGCCCTGAGAGATGGCCCCCATCAGCTTCTCACTTTTAGGCTTTTCCATATGAGTCAGGTATGGGGCCCTTCAGAGTCCAGGAGAAATTAAGTCCTTCTAAAAACATTTTCATTCAACCCCAGTGGGTGACATTTTGCCATTTTGTTTTTGTCACTGGAAGAACTGCATAATAAAGTGTTAATTTATGGGTTTTAAGTCCCTAGAGACACACATTTATAATTCAAAGGTTTCAAGCACCAGGCATGGTGGCACACACCTGTAATCCCAGCTATTTGGGAGGCTGAGGCAGGAGGATGGAACTTCAAGGCCAGCCTTAGCTACTTAGTGAAACTCTGTCTCAAAATAAAAAACAAAAACAGCTTGGAGATGCAGCTCAGTGGTCAAATACCTTCAGGTTCAATCTCCAGTACTACAAAAGGAAAAAAAAAAAAAAAAAAAAAAAAAAGGTGTACAAAATACAGAAAGGCTTTTTCTTTTTCTTTTTTTTTTTTTTTTTTGATTTTTTTTTTTTTTTTAGTTATACGTGAACACAATACCTTTATTTTATTTATTTATTTTTTAATGTGGTGCTGAGGATTGAACCCAGTGCCTCACACATGCTAGGCAAGCACTCTACAGTTGATCCACACCCCAGGCCTGGTTTTATATTTCTAATAAATTAAAACTGATCCTAGGTGATCCCACTAGCATAATGATTAGCTACCTGACATTAAATATTTCTAGCAATTCACTTAATTTCAGCCATTGAGCACCTATTAATTTCCAGGTACTTCTTGAAGAGTTAACCCACCAAAAATTGCTACGACTTTATGATTAAGTACTTCTTGAATTCTAGCAGGTGGCAATTTCATTTCTTTTCCATGGGAAAAGAAATGTATCCCACAGAACATTAATCTTGTGGTTTTGAGTCCCAGGATTGTTCATTGGTAGGACTGACGCACAACTCAAATTTCTGGCATGACTGGATATCTTACGTGGTGGCTCTGATCCTATCCATGCGATGGTACGACTAGTTGACATTTATTATGTCTTTAAAGTCAATTCAACATAATAGCATCTTGTGAGAAGATTCCAAGCCCCAGGCACTTGGCAAGGAGGTTAAAACTGGAAGTCTGTATTGCAACGAGATGTCTCTTGCACTAAAATTTTTCACAGAACCTAATGCAGTGGAAATGCTCATGGAACCTCATGACTGATTCTGCTCTGTGTGGTCTTGGTTAGGGGGACTTTACCAGACAGTGCCAGTGCCTGTCTTGCTGGAGCCCCTCTCTGAGGGTATCTTTACCCCCAGATTGCTTTCTTGAGCTTGTGGGACTTCACCACGCCACTCAAGAGTTGATTGAAATTGACAGCAGCATTGGAGCCAGCAGCAGCCATTGGTCCCTGGACAGTGAGTGCCCTGGGTGAGGGTTTGGTCCAAGAACTACAAAGGTCCCTGATTATTTCAATTAGATTCTTCCCTAAGGACACCCAACTTATTTTCTAAAGAATCAAAACCTGATCTTTTACCACAACTGGTGCAAAAACTGAAAAGTATGTGTATGGGGTGTGTGTGTGCGTGTGTGTGTGTCCCCCATAAGAGATGATACCTGCTTATTATTATACAGGGTAAATCATACCAAAAATAAGCACTCCCTACTCCTGGGAGTTTATTGCCAAAAGTAAAACAAAAATCTAAGGAAGAAGGCACTGGATGGCTCTAAAATTCTTCATCTCTGCTTTTTGACCCAAGATTGCTACTTCTAGAAATGAATCCTAAGGAAGTCAGGAAACAGGTACCATAAGATAAATAGATGGGGTCACAGGTAGCAGTAGCTGTTTTCAGAAGAACATAAAACAAACAAAAAAAAACTAACCTAAATCAATAAGGCATAGGATAAAGTATGTTTGTATGGTGCAGTATCTACTTATATATTATGGAAAGAATCCCAAGATAGATTTAGTGAAAAAAAAATGTGTAGAACAGACTACATATAGTTCATATGTGCACAGTGTAGTTTCTAAATATTAAACCATAATGTTAATAAAAATAAAAAATTCATCAGGAGGCTAACACAGGAAGATTGTAAATTCAAAGCCAGCCTCAGCAATTTAGCGAGACCCTAAGCAACTTAGTGAGACCCTGTCTCTAAATAAAATATTTAAAAAGGGCTGGAGATGTGGCTCAATGGTTAAGCGCCCCTGGGTTCAGTTCCTAGTACCAAAAAATAAAATAAAATAAAATAAGGGCTGGAGGTAGAGCTCAGTGGTACAATCCCCAGTATCTGAAATAAATAAATACAGACGTAAACAATCACAGTGGAAAATGCCACACTTGACCTCATATGACAAATAACAGCCAAAATGCAGTCTTGCTAAAAATGTTCTATAAAATCACCTTCAAGTTATGTGTATAAGGTACATATGAAACATAAATGAACATCATGCTCAGGCAAACATTCCAAAAATCCAAACATTCGGAAATCTGGAAACCTTCGGGTCTCTAGCATTTTAGATGAGGGATACTTAACCTGTATCAATAATAATAAAATATTATTAAAGAAACAAACTGATGGGTATATCTCAGTATAGTACTTGATGAGCATGATCAATGCCCAGCATCACAAAATAGATAAATGCTAAATATGCCATGAGATTAAAGTCCTGTATAAATAAAAATAAAAGGTCCTAAAGTCCTTCCTTCGTAGAAGACTTTTTTATTTTTTTGAGGCGGGGGCGCACTGGGAATTGAACTCAGGGGCACTCAACCACTGAGCCCCATCCCCAGCCCTATTTTGTATTTTATTTAGAAACAGGGTCTCACTGAGTTGCTTAGCGCCTCACTAAGTGCTGATGCTGGCTTTGAACTCTCAATCCTCCTGCCTCGGCCTCCTAGTCACTGGGATTACAAGGCATGCGCCACTGCACCTGACTTTTTTTTTTTTTTGATCCTGGGATTGAACCTAGGAAAGTACTCTAACCACTGAGAGATATCGCCAGCCTTTAAAAAATATAAATTTAATAATTTCATTTTTTGGTCCTAGGGATTGAACCCGGGGACTGCTTTACCACTGAACTACATCCCCAGCCCTTTTAATTTTTCATTTTGAGACAGGGTCTGGCTAAATTGCTAAGGGTCTTGTTAAATTGCCAAAGCTGGTCTTGAACTTGCAATCCTTCTGCCTCAGCCTCACAAGTCACTAGGATTGTAGGTGTGTACCAACATGCCTGGCGCTCTGTCTTTTGGTGAAAAACCTGCAGTATGCTAGACTAATCATCCTCTCAAAATGTAGTATGAGCCACAGATAAAATTTTATATATCTCAACAAATCTAATACTTTATTTAAACACTGTGTCCAAGAGCTGTCATTTTAATATATAATCAATATAATCCCATTGAGACATTTGCATTCTTTTTTTCCTAGTTCTGATTTTCCCCATGTATTGTACACGACAATCTTGACTAGCCATACTTCAAGGACTTAATAGCCATGTGTAGCACCACAGTGAACAGTTCAGTCTTAGATTGCGTGCTGTCATTCTGCATAATTGGTATAGACAGACAATTCTGTTTATTTGTTAGTTTTTCACTTCTTTTCCCTTTAAATGGATAGACAGATCATTAAAAACAAAAAGGAAAGACAAGGCATGCTTAAGACTTAACAGTGTGGCCAGGCACAGGGGCATGGTGGCACATACCTGTAATCCCTAAGGCTCAGGAGGCTGAGGCATGAGGATTGAGAGTTCAAAGCCAGCCTCAGCAACTTAGTGAGGCCCTAAGGAGCTCAGCCAGACCCTGTGTCTAAATAAAATAAAGGGCTGAGGATGTGGCTCAGTGGTTAAGCACCCCCTGAGTTCAATTTCCACTACCAAAAAAAAAAAAGTTAACTTGTTTTAGGGAGGAGAATCTTTTTTTAACTTACAGATATTTTTAATTTCTAAAGTTGTCTGATTGTGCTTAAATGAATGCATATCACACGAGTAATCTTTAAAACACTGTTGTGTAATTTTGGGTTTGTTTCTTCTGTTTTTTAAAGAGCTGCTCTGGTGCATGCCTTTCCACCGGACTCTGGCACCTGGTGGACTCTCACCTCCCCCTTAGCTCTACTTTTATTCTCAATCCTTGACAGCAGGGTTCAAAAGTCAGAATCTCTCATAGATACAATTGTTGCTGGTCCCTGGGAAAAGGCGTGGCAGAGGGACAGAGATAAAAGGTCAGTTACTGTACCACTAGAGAATGACTGGAATTACTAGTACAATTTCCCCAAGTAATCAAAAGGACATCTCAAAGGTCTAGTTCATTCTAGCATTTGGTTTTGTTTTTTTAATGTGTCCTGGGGATTAAGCCCAGGCCATAGTGCATGCTAGGCCAATGCTCTACCATTGAGCTACATTTCCAGCCTTAGGTCTAATTCATCCTAAAGATTTATTTCCTTCTTTCTCTCCCTCCTTTTCTGCAGTGTTCTGCTCAAAGTACACCAAGAGGATATTTCTATTGCCTGGCCTGGCCATCTTTTTTGCGGGGAGATGGGGAGGTGGTACCAGGGATTGAACCCAGGGTTGCTTGCCCATATCCCCAATCCTTTTTATCTTTTTTCATTTAGAGATCAGTCCTTGCTAAGTTGCTTATGGCCTCCCTAAATTGCTGAGGCTGGCTTTGAACTCGTAATCCTCCTGCCCCAGCCTCCTGAGCTGCTGGGATTACAGTCATGGGCCACAGCGCCCAGCTGGCCTGGCCATTTCTAAGACAGGCCAAGCTAAACAGCACAGCACAGTGGGTTCAGTGGGCCTGTGTTTGGTGTCTTATCTTCCATAGCCTCAACTACACGGTAGAATCAAAATACACAACCTACTTCAAAAGTTTGGTTTATAAAAAAATTTGTATCAAATGCAAAATACATGGAGAAGAGCCCATCCATCCTAAGCTCAACAGATCTTCACAGATCACCCTCATGAAACCACCAGCTAAATCAAGACTCAGAACACTATCGGCACGACGACTGCCCCTGCCAGTCCCTACCACTGCTTAATGAGCTTCCTCTTGCTGTGCAGCCCACCGATGCAGACTTAGCAGGCTAAAAACATGCAGCTTTATCAACTCAGTCTCATGAGTCAGAAGTCTGGACACGACTTAGACCCTCTGCTCAGGTCTCCCAAGGATTGCAAACAAGGTGACAGCCCCAGCTTGGGATCTTAACTAGGACATGAGCTCACCCAAGTTGTGGGCAGAATTCAGGTCCTTGTGGCTATTTAACCAAGGTCCTATGTCTCACCAGCTACAGCTGGGGACCACTCTCAGCTCCTCCACAATGCCCACAGTTCCTTGCCCTGTGGCCCCCAGAGGCAGTTCATAGCTGTTGCCGCCTTCTAGGTCTCTGGCGTCATCTGTCTCTAGCCTCTAACTGCTCATGCAAGAGTTCACCTAATTAGGTCGGGCCCACCTTGTTTCATCCTCTTGGTAATTAGGGACCTCAATTACAGGAGTGATATCCCATCAAATGAAAGGTTCTACCCATATTCAAGGGACAGTGATCATCCAAGGGAGTAACTCTAGGGGGCAAAGATCATGTGCTCTCCACTTAGAATTCTGCCTACCACAAAATTCCTTCAGGTGACCCACCATCTGATGTTTAACACAATATTTACCTCTGCCTTTAAACTTTATAAAAATGGACTCATACATTCTGAAGTACACCTTTTGGGTCCGAATGTGTTAGTTGAACACTGCGATATGCCCTCATCCTTTTGTATGTAGTTGCAGATGATTGATTTACATGGCTGCATAGTGTTCCACTGTATGAAGGTAACACAGTACCATAATTTATTACCCCATTAAAAATTGATGAGTGTCAGGCATGGTGGTGTATACCTGTAATCCCAACAGCTCAGGAGGCTATGGTAGGAGGATTGTGAATTCAAAGCCAGCTTCAGCAACTTAGTGAGGCCCTAAGCAATTCAGCAAGACCCTGTCTCTAAATAAAATATTTTTTAAAATGGCTGGCGATGTGGCTCTCTGGTTAAGCGCACCTGGGTCCAATCCCTGGTACCAAAAAAAGAATAATTAATTAATTAAAAGAATGGGCATTTGGACAGTTCCTATTTGGGAACTATTACTAACTGTGCTGCTATGAACATTCTAGAACATTCTAGAAAGTTCTTTTGGCAAACACATGAAGGCATCTCTGTTGGATATATTTTGAGTGGAATCACTGGGTCATAAAGCATGCATAGGTTCCATTTGGGAAAAATACTACCAGTTTCCAAAGTGACTTTGCCAAGCTGCACATTCATCAGTAGTGTTAGAACAGTCCATAAAGCTATGTTAAGGGCTGTAAAATGTAATCCTGATAAAGAAGTCAGGACAGGACCCAGAATACAGTAATGACCAAATTAAAGTTAGTATTCTCAATAGAAATGAGTGAAAGTCCATGTGCAGTGGTGGCACATGCCTGTAATCCCAGGGTTTGGGAGGCTGAGGCAGGAGGATTGCCAGTTCAAGGCCAGCCTCAGTGAGGCCCTAAGCAACTCAGTGAGACCCTGTCTCTAAATAAAATATAAAAAGGGCTGGGGATGGGGCTCAGTGGTTAAGAGCCTCTGGCTTCAATCACTGGTACCAGAATATATCCCCATTGACTAACCAAAGGTATTAAATAGTCAAAGGAACTCATTGACCTTATGGAGCCTCTAGACCTAAACCAGCTTCTTTTTGCATTTACGTTCCTTCTCCTTGACTCTTGCATAGAGGTACACAGCAAGAGGATGCTGGAGCATCTCCAGGGCTCATTCTCAAATTAGTCTGCACAGGCTGGGCTGAGGAAGTAGCTTCTTTGAACTTAACCAGGTAGCAAGATTAAAACAGGCATCCTGCCAGGCACAATGACACTCATCTGTAATCTCAGCAACTCAGGAGACTTGAGACAAGGATCACAAGTTCCAGGCCAGCCTCAGCAATTTAGCAAGACTCTCAGTAGCATGAGACCTTGTTTCAAAGTAAAAAATAAAAAGGGCTGGGGATGTTTGTTCAGTGGTAAAGCATCCCTGGGTTCAATCCCCAGAACCCAAACCAACAACAACAACAAAACAAAACAAACAAACAAAAAAAACATATTCTGGTGTTTTGTGTACAGCAGTTCTTTCTAGAAGAGAGAATGCTCAGGGTGTGTCTTTGGAAGACAAGACATAAAAGGACAGTTCACTTGATGGGATCAAGAAATACTTTGCTTTAAAATCATGCCTAGGGAAAGATTTTATCTCACTTTGCAGGGAATTAAGAAGTGAAACTCAGGCCAAAGAGCAGCAAGGAAATACCATCTCCTGTACTCGGTTATGTTTTATCAAGGAGCTCAAACATGTTAATTCTTCCTAATTATTTGTTAGTCATTATTCCTAACAGGGGTGCTGAGTCACTGGCTTCAGTTCCTTGATGCCAAGCCTTCAATGGCGAAGTCAAATGAAGGAAATTTTTAATAAGGAACTCTCCAAACCCATCCTTGGCTACATCAGTCAATGCCTAGACTCAAAGCTCTTCTTCTTCTTTTTTTTTTTTTTTTTTTTTTGTACTGGGAATTGAACCTAGGGGTAGTGCTCAACCACTGAGCCACATCCCCACCCCTTTTTATTTTTTTTTTAATCTTGAGTCAGGACCAAGTTTCTGAGGTTAGCCTTGAACTTGTGATCCTCCTGCCTCAGCCTCTCAAGTCACTGTAATTACAGGCGTGTGCCACTGCACCCAGCACTATTTTATAAGCAAAGCTCTTCAGAAGTTGGCCTGATTGTAGTCTGAGGGTCATTTAGCCTAACTTCCACCTCCTCATTTGCAAAATACAGCAAATGATGGCATTCACCTTAGAGTTTAACAAGTATATAATTCCCAGGCCATGAATAGTCACTTTTTAAATATTAATCATGTATTAGCTCTTTTTATTGTCAAGACTTATTTGCACATCAACTATCAACCTTGTGGGAAAGTATCTGTAAAATTTGAAATCTTAAGTTGGCTGCATCCTCCCTGGCTCAAATTCACGCCAACGCACATGCATAATGATAGCCCATGGTCTACTGCTGTTGTGCATTCAGTTCCTCAAGCCTGAATCCTCAATTACTGTGGCCAGAAAATGCAGACTAATTGTGTTATCAGTCTAAGTGCTTCATAATTAAAGAGGTAAATATGCCACATTTCAAAATCACAGGGCAAAGTTTGGGGGATTAAATATCATTTTGATTATCTGCCCCACATTTCCCCTTCCATTAACTAAGAATGTTTGGGAAATGACATCTGAAACTGAAACTAGGTGTGTGTGTGTGTGTGTGTGTGTGTGTGTGTGTGTGTAATCCAGGGTGCTTAACCATGAGCCACATTCTTTTTTACATTTTATTAGAGACAGGGTCTCACTGGGTTGCTTAAGGCCTCGCTAAATTGCTGAGGCTAGCTTTGAACTTGTGATCCTCCGACCTCAGCCTCCTAAGCCTCTGGGATTGCAGGTGTATGCTACTGCACTCAGATATAGATGGATTCATTTTTACAGCTGAGATTCTATTTCCTTTTACTGCCCCAGCCCTGTGACCCCAGCTCCCAGGACCCTACATGATACTTTCAGTGGAAAAAGATATCTCCAAATGTTTTTTACCCCAATAGAAAGATCCTAAATTTGTTTTTAGCCTTTTTCATGTGGTTAAGGAACAAACATTACTTTAAGCTGGACTCGGTGGTGTACACCTGTAATCCCAGCTATAGCAGGACTGCAGGTTTGAGACCAGCCTCAGCAACTTAGTAAGGCCCTACATAACTTAGCGAGACCCTGTCTCAAAGTAAAAAAATACAAAGGATTGGGGGTGTAGCTCATTAGTAGAATACCCCTGGGTTCAATCTCTAGCACCAAAAAAGAAAAGAAATTAACATTGCCAGAGGAACCAAACATTTTTTTTTTTTAAATCACAGAAGTAAGGGACGGTTAGGAGTAGAATCCTCATCTCTGGGGCCAAAATACTCAGGTCCAAATGCTGCCTGAGGATCACCTGGCTTAGGGTTGCCACATAAAATACAGGACACTCAAGTCAATTTTGAATTTCAGATTAAACAATCAATAATTTTCTTAGGATAAATACATCTCATATGCAGACTTGGTGCATATTTCTGCTAAAAATTTTTATTTCTCGTTCATCTGCAATTCAAATTTAACTAGGTGCCCTGGGTTCTGACTTGCCCAGCCTGGTAACCCTATTGGGCTTATTGGTTGGGTAATCTGGGCAAGTTCCACCGATTCTCTGTGTTCTCTTGTCTGTAAAACAGGGACAGTAAAAGCATCCTCTTCGTTAAAGGTTGCAGTCGTCGATTCTCCTGGGTCGTCTTCTTCTGGAGATGCGAAAGCCTGGCACATCCTCATCTTCCGGAAGTGAAGGCTGGGACTTGCCCCCACAGTGAAAAGTGAGCCGCCTCGTGGGTCACTTCCGGTGGTCGGGTCCTGCGTCACTTCCGGCGGGCGAGCTCCGCCCACCCACAAAGAGATGCAAGGGTGAGGAAGAAGGATGCACCTGTGGTTTTCAACCCTGAGGTTGGGCGTGTGTAACACCGACTTAGCTCGCCCTGGTTGACAGCTATTAGGAAGACCGCAGGAGTCAGTCAGGACTCAGGGGACGCCTGGCACACAGCGAGGGGACGCTCTGAATTTATTAGGCTGAGAAAAAAGTCTGCTGTGCCGTTTTGGTATTAAAAAGGAGAAAGGCCTTGCTTGCTATGTAAATGAATCAGCTGGCGTTACGATAACAAAATACCATAGAATTGGCAGGGAAAGCAGCATATATTTATTTTCTCACAGTTTTGGAGGCTGTAGGTCCTGAGATCAGGGTACCCATATGGTCAGGTGAGGGCTCTTCCCTGGTTTGAAGATGGCCACTTCCTCATTGTGTGCTCACATGGGCTTTCCCTGGTGACTCTGGTATACACAGAGGAAAAGGAGAATGGTCTCCACTTGTCTCTTCTTCCTTTATTTTTATTTATTTTTTATTTTTTGTAGTTCTGGGGATTGAACCCAGGGGTGCTTGACTGCTGAGCTACATCCCCACCCCTTTTAATATTGAGGCAAGGTCTTGCTAAGTTGTTGAGGGCTCACTCAATTGCTGAGACTGATCCCAAGCTTGTGATTCTCCTGGCTCAGCCTCATGAGTCTCTGGGATTCCGGGAGTGCAGGTCCATGCCCAGGTCTCTTCTTCGAAGGTCACCGATCTTACAGGATTCGAGCTCCACCCTTAGGACCTCTTAGAACCTTATTTACCTCTTAAAAGCCCTATTTCCAAATGCAATAAGATTGGGAGTGAGGGCCTCAACATACGCATTTTAGGAGGATACACTTCAATCCATAACATTATATACATTTTGGTAGTAAATATTTATTGTCCAGTTTTCTTTCTCCAGGCCTAAGCAATCAAATCTACCCCTTTCCATAGTGCTTAGTTAATAAAATCTCGAATGCAGAAGCATTTAGTTCAGGGAGTTTCTTCAATCATTAGACAGATTTTTTATGTCTAAAACACTCCTGATATGGGTCCACTCAAATTGCAGCATGGGTTATAACAGAGCAGCAGACTCGATTGCAGATGACCGGGGCTGAGCAATCTGCGGAAGCCAGCCATGTGCACAGTAATTCAGAAAGGGCAGAGAAACCGGATCCAGGGGGGGAAATCATGGGCAGTTAATGAGAATCAGATGCAGTGTAATTCAGACCACAGTGCACATCCTGATCTCTGGGCACAGAGAATTACATCCATAAACAGACCAGACTTGATTGTATGCAGCACTTTCATCCCTCAAAGAACCCCAAAAGCACTGCAAAAACACACTCTGGTTACTGATAGCTCAGTGATGTGGAAGGCAAACAGGGACAAATGTGTGTTCACAACTCAGGCTCAGAACTTCCTCCAAATCCATGCCACTCGTGGAGGCTGGCTTGCGTGGCATGCCAGGTGACCCTTCACTGATATGAAAGTACACTTTTCCCTCCTTTTTGATGAAAATGTGTTCATAAGAGAAACCCAAGTATCTTCTAAACAGGCTTTAAATTTTGACCAGGGACCACAGGAAAAAAATGCATAGTACATGTCAGATTACCACATCAATATCTCTGTATATGCACACCTACATTTTTATATACAAGAGAAATAAAACTTCCCAAAATATTGCTTGTCCTTATTGTATATGAAATATTCTAATGTTACTGATTCTGCTTTTTAAAATTTTTTATTATTATTAATTTTTTTTGGTACAGGGAATTGAATTCAGGGGTGCTCTACCACTGAGGCAAGTCCGGAGGCCCTTCCCCACACTTTTTTTTCTTTTTTTTTTTTTTAGTACCAGGGATTGAACTCAGGGACACTCGGCCACTAAGCCACATCCCCAGCCCTACTTTGTATTTTATTTAGAGACAGGGTCTCGCTGAGGTGCTTTAGTGCCTCGCTTTTGCTGAAGCTGACTTTGAACTTGCCATCCTCCTGCCTCAGCCTCCTGAGCTTTTGGGATTCCAGGTGTGCACCACTGCGCCTGGCTGCATCATTATTTTTTAAAAAGCTGACCTCTACCTAATGACTGTCAAAATTACAGCCCATTTCTGAGCAGAATCTCCAATTCCAAAATCCATTTCACTAAAGGATAATGAAAGGGGGGGTGGCAGATTCCAATGCCATGACACTCCAATTATATGTACCCCAACATATGGCCCTAGGACCGTCACTTTGCCTTTTTAGGTAATAAACCTTCTGGGATCCTTCCAGTTTTAACCTGCCCAGATTTTTATATACAACACCTGTGTACAAATAAAGTAAAACCACGCTGAAACCATCTTCATGTGATGAGATTGCTTTGGAATTCCTATTCTAAGAGTGGGGGTGGGGGGAATCCGTTTTTCTTCCAGCACTAAACAAAGCTGTGGCTGGCCTCCACATTTTTTTTTTTTTTTTCTTTTTTGCATGTAGCAGAAACTCTCCCACCCCCACCCCACCCCACCCCCACACACTGGCCCAAGGCTGAATCAATAGTTCAGGGGTACACAAGTTTCAACACTGCTGCCTCCGGGAGCTGAGACGACGCAGGGGGACCGTTCTCCTCCATCTCGCTCTTCCTGGGTCAGTTCCGTTCTCTGCAGTCGTAGATTCTCCTGAGCAGCCAGAGAGGATGGTCAGCGGCAGCTCCACATTCTTCCAGCCTAACAACCCCACAGGAAAGAGGACTCTCCTTTGCCATTCTGGCAAAAGCTCCAGGCTTCTCACTAGCCCAGCTCGGTCACGTGTCCCTCTGTGAGCCAATCTCTGTGACCGGAGATACCCTCGCTCCAATTGTTCAGGTCTGGGTCACTGCTCATCGCTGGAGGTGGAGGGATGGAGTGAGACCAAGCACAGCACACATAAACACAGAACATGATTTCATAAAGGGAAATCAGGGAGCCGTTTCCAAAGGCTAGGGAAAGCTTTTTTTTTTTTTTTTTTTTTGGTATCAGGAATTGAGCTCAGGGGCACTTAACCACTGAGCCACATCCCCAGCCCTTTTTATTACATATATTTTGATACAGGGTCTCTCTAAATTGCTTAGGGCCTTGCTAAGTTGCTGAGGCTGGCTTTGAACTT
Source organism: Callospermophilus lateralis (assembly GCF_048772815.1). NCBI lineage: Eukaryota > Metazoa > Chordata > Mammalia > Rodentia > Sciuridae > Callospermophilus > Callospermophilus lateralis. The sequence goes on from NC_135305.1 coordinate 168,282,920, forward strand.
GTGATCCTCCTGCCTCAGCCTCCTGAGCTGCTGGGAGGCATGCACCATGGCATCCAGCCTCCTGTTTGATTTTTAAATTTATTTTTATTTTTTATTTATTCTTTTTAGATAGACATGGCAGTAGAGTGTATTTTGACATATTGTACATACATGGAGTGTAACTTCCCATTTTTGTGGTTGTACATGATGTGGAATTTCACCAGTTGTATATTCATATATGAACATAGGAAAGTTATATCTGATTCATTCCAGTGTCTTTCCTATTCCCATCCCCTCTCCCTTCTCTTCATTCCCTTTGTCTAATCCAATGAACTTTTATTCTTCCCTCCTCCTTCCCTTATTATAAGCTAGCATCCGCATATCATAGAGAACATTCAGCTTTTGGTTTTTTGGAATTGGCTTATTTCACTAGCATGATAGTCTCCAGATCCATTCATTTACCATCAAATGCCATAATTTCATTCTTCTGTATGCCTGAACAATAGTCCATTGTGTATATATGCCACATTTTCTTTATCCATTCATCTGTTGAAGGGCACCTAGGTTGGTTTCATAGTTTGGCTATTGTGAATTGAGCTGCTATAAACACGGATGTGACTGTGTCACTGTAGTATGCTGGTTTTAAGTCCTTTGGGTCTAAACTGAGGAGTGGGATAGCTGGGCCAATGGTGGTTCCATTCCTAGTTTTCTGAGGAATCTCCACACTGCTTTCCAGAGTGTCTGCACCAATTTTCAGTCCCACCAGAAATGTACGAGTGTACAAGTAACAACAAATGTTAGTGAGGATGTGGGGGAAAGGACACACTCCTGTTAGCAAACACAGAGGAAGCTGGAGTGTTTTTCAGTACAATTAGAGAAATCTTATATTGGAGAGATATCCTGACGTTTTCTCCCTCCAATCACTTTTGGAAGTTGTGGCAGGGGATTCTCCTAGTTTTCAAATGGAAAACTTAATGCGCCATGAACTTCTGGTCCTAAGCCTAAAAAGTAAAAACTCTCTCCGGGGCCTTTTTAGAAGTCATCTCCCTCACTTCATACCCATAATTTGCGGTGTAGTTACTGGGGCTCGGGGTTGTCCGGCAGCTGGCTTAGCAAAGTTTGAACACTGTAGGTCACCTTGGATGAACAATGCATTGTGTGCTCACCTGAGTGCACCAGGGGCTGAAGTCAGGAACACTTGCTCCGTGTGGCACCAAAAACCAGAAAGGGAAACTCACATGATCACCTTTAACAAAATCTGACAAGAGGGAGAACGGAGGGCTGGGGCTGGGGCTCAGTGGCAGAGCGCTTTCCTAGCATGCATGAGGCACTGGTTCAATCCTCAGCACCACATAAACAAACTAAATAAATAAATAAACAAAGGTAATTTTAAAAAAGCAGGGGGGGATAAACAATATTGGAGGAACATGGCTCGGAAATGACTATTTCTCTGCATTTTGTGGAGCACCATGTATCTTTCGGAGAGAAATGCAAACAGAGCTGGGACCTTCAGACTGTGCAAATATTATTGCTACACACATGATGTGGTTAACATGCCCAAACACAGCACAAGATAAAATATAAAGAGTGGCCACAGACTTGTTTTGGCACCTGCCCCTCTCCTGCCAGGTGAACAGGGCCAGAGTTTGGGGGTTTTGTTTGTTTGTCTGCTTGCTCTTGTTTTTAATTAGTTTGGAGTTTCAAAAAGATGATTTCTCATTGATGATTTCAATTTGATCTGTGAAAAAGCAACTTTGCCGTAGTGCAAGCACGTTTGTAACTTTCAAGAAAGGGACAGAGCTGGTGGCGGTGGTGCACGCCTGTCCTCCCAGCAGCCTGGGGGTGCTGAGGCAGGAGGATCACAAGTTCAAAGCCAGCCCAGCAATTCAGCAGGGCCCTAAGCAACTCAGTGAGACCCTGTCTCTAAATAAAATCCAATAAAAGGGCTGGGGATGGGGCTCAGTGGTGGAGTGCCCCTGGGTCCAATCCCCAGTACCAAGAAAGAAAGAAAGAAAAAGAAAAATATGTAGACTGTGTGAGTAGAGCTGCGAATGGTAGCATGTCTGTGATCTCAGGTACTCAAGATGCTGAGGTAGAAAGATTGCAAGTTTGAGGCCAGCCTCAGCAACTTGGTGAAAACCTTTCTCAAAATAAAGCATGAAAAGGGCTGGGGTTGTAGCTCCGTGACAGAGCACTTGTCTAGCACATGTGAAGCCCTGGGTTCTATCCCCATCACTGAGGGAAAAAGAACAAGTTCAGATTTCTAATCATGGAATTGTGGATGCTTGGACGATTGTTGGTATGCTATACAGTAAACAGTTTGCAGACAGTTGGATATGTAGCTCTGAAGTTCTGGTCCTGTCATTTTCAAAAGCGACAAAGAAAAATATTCTGTGTCTGGGGGTAGCGAGGACTAAAGAAGATAATACACATGTAAACCCAGTCTGTGAAGATACTCATCAAATGTCAGAGAAAATAGCTGAACCATGACGTAGTTCCAACTTGGGTCTCATATCCCAGGCAAGGCATGTTATGAAACTCCGCCCCTTACCTTCACCCCTTGCCCGACCAACTATTTTGTGCAGACTCCAAAATCCTAAGTGGAACACTCATTAAAAAGACCACCAATTAAACTTAATGGCAATGTGGATCCAAGTTTTGATGAAAATTGTGTCTGTTCATGAGCTGGTCCATATATTCTATTTGAGTAAAGCATTATTAATTGGGATGTCAGCTCAAACAGAGTTTTTGTTTTGTTTTGTTCTTGGAACCAGGGATTGAAGAACGTTTACATGTACATGAGGCCTCTGGGCCTTATCCCCAGCCCTTTTTATGTTTTATTTTGAGACAGGTTCTCATCAAGTTGCTGAGGCTGGCCTTGAACTTTCGGTCCTCCTGTCTCGGCCCACCAAATGTTTTCCCCGTCTTTAAAACTGAAAGAGTTTAGGAAACAGAGAGTCTAACAAGATCTCTGAAGGGAATATTTAAACTGCTTGGAAAACCAAACCACAATTAATCATTTTTAAACCCTTGAGAAGCACCATCCAACTGATATGTGAACTGACAACTGTTTCTTTCCTTCTTTTTTTTTTTTTTTTTCTTTTTTTAGTACCAGGGATGGAACTCAGAGGCACTCGACCACTGAGCCACATCCCCAGCTCTTTTTTGAATTTTATTTAGAGACAGGGTCTTGCTGAGTTGCTCAGGGCCTCGCTAATTTGCTGAGGCTGGCTTTGAACTTGCAATCCTCCTGCCTCAGCCTCCCGAGCTGCTGGGATGACAGTCGTGCACCCCTGCACCAGGTTGAAAACTGTTTCTAACAGACCCCAGTGTTGACAGCAGGCCTGGGAATCATTTTATAGCCTGATCTTATTTCCTTTCTAGTATTTCACCTTTCCTGTCTTCCCATCATCCTGATTGGCTTTTCTCTAACAAGGAGTTGGAATGACTGAGATTCGATGCATCTTTTTGTCAGAGCGGCTCATCCACCATCTGTCTTGGCCACATCAGGAAAAAGCCCGGATTGAGCCTCCACACCATCCTCTCCCCCGTGTTCCCATTGAATCCATCACCAGGACCCGACCATCTCCATGCACTTTCCTCCGTCTTGGAAATCGTAGCTCCAACCACATCACCTCTCACCTGCACCACTTCACCGGCTCCTTCTCTGATTTCCTGGACACAGTCCAGTGCCCGTCCCATGCACCCTCCTGACAACTGCAAAGGAGACCTCTCCAGAACTGAGGGTCAACAGTGAAGTCACATCCAGCGGGAGCATGAGCCGAGTGGCTCCTTTAGCTCGTCTGGAATCTCTCTAAGTCTCCCCGTCTTCATCTACAAAACCAGATAATAACAGCAGCTGCCTCTGAGGTTTGAGGTGAGGATTAAGGGAGACTGAAGTACTTCCTCCCGTGCCCACAAATAGCAACGGCTCAGTAATTACTACGTGGGGTTGTTATTACTACTTGGCCTGTCCACCAGCCCATCAGGACACTTTCACCCCAGTTTTTCTTTCTTTCCTTTTTCTTTTGTGGTACAGGAAATTGGGTTCAGCGGTGCTTCACCACTGAGCTACATCCACAGCCATTTTTAATGTTTTATTTTGAGATGGTTTCGCTAAATTGCTGAGGCTGGCCTAGAACTTGCGATCTTTCTGCCTCGGCCTCCCATGTAGCTAGTATTACAAACGTGTATCACGAGGCCAGGTTCAACCCAGTTATTATGAAAACACACATGTATAGTAAACAACCCTCATTTGTCTGTTCGTAAAGGTAAAATGAAAAAGAAGGCTTTTGGTCTTCCCATAATTTTTTTTTTTTGGGGGGGGGTGTGGATAATAGGAATTGAGCTCGGGGCACTTGACCACTGAGCCACATCCCTAGCCCCATTTTGTATTTTATTTAGAGACAGGGTCTCACTGAGTTGCTTAGCACCTCACTTTGGCTGAGGCTGGCTTTGAACTCACGATCCTCCTGCCTCAGCCTCCCAAGGCAAGCAAGTTAGGAGAAAATTGGGGTTGGGGTTTTGTGGCTCATTGATAGAGCGCTTGCCTGGCATGTGTGAGGCACTGGGTTTTAATCAGAGACACATTTAAATAAATAAATAAATAAAGAGCCATTGACAACTAAAAGAAAAGTAATAATCATAAACATAATCTTAAAAAAAGATTAGGAGAAAATACATATAATTTAAATAAAACTAATGACATTTGTGAACAATGGATCACAAGATGTAAAGAAGCCACGTAAATGTGGGTCGATGGACAATTTCATGATTCTTTCCTGAAAGAAGTTTACAAGATTCCTTTCATATTTCTACCAGCTTCCTTCCCCCACTTATTCCCTGCTGGCCCCTAGTAAAAAGCAAAAGAATGTTATAGAAAGAAAAACAAACTTCCCAGCTATCTGGGAGGCTGAAGCAGGAGAACGGTAAGTTCAAGGCCAGCCTAGGCAAGTTAGTGGGACCTTGTCTCAAAATAAAAAAATAAAAAGGGCTGGGGCTGGGGATACAGCTCAGTTGGTAGGGTGCTTGCCTTACATGCACAAGGCCCTGGGTTCAACCCCCAGCACCACAAAAAAATAAAATAAAAATAAATAAAAAAGGGCTTGGGATGTGGCTCAAGGGTAAACACTCCTGGGTTCAATCCTCAGTACCAAAAAAAAAAAAAAAAAAAAATCAATAATTGAGGAATGCACTTTTACAGAATATAAAAAGAGAATTTAATATTTAGCTGATCAAATATAAAGAACGAAAAGTAAGCAAGCTACGGCCGCCCCCGAAACTCACATTTAGACATTCCAGAGACAAACGTGCATGTTTTCTACCAGAATTCTTTTATCTGAGGAGCTGTTTCAGTCCCTCCAAATGTGCTTCAAATTCCATAATTCAGGAACAGAATCCCTCTCAACCATGTTTTACAGGAAAAGCTCATTAACTCATTGTGAGGGAAGCATTCTCTAAAGTAATGAAAAGAATACTTTTAAATGAAACACCATTTTATTACTTTTAAAGGACCCAGGGTCTGGAGTTGGAACTTGAAGATGCTCTCAGGACGGAGGAGATCGTGATGGCCATTTCCCACACCGTACTTTGTATCTCAACATGAAACCCATCTTAGCCAGGTGTGGGGTGCATGTCTGTGATCCCAGCAGCTCAGGAGGCTCAGGCTGGAGGATTTCATGTTCCAAGCCAGCCTCAGCACTTAGTGAGGCCCTAAGCAACTCAGCAACACCCTGTGTCAAAATAATAATAATAATAATGATGATGATGATGATGATGATGATAATAGGCTGGGGATGTGGCTCAGTGGTTAAGTGCCCCTGGGTTTAATCGCTCATACCAAAAAGAAAAAAGAAAAACAATTTCAACTGTTTGACCCCAGGCTAGTGACTTCTCTTTGAGCATCCACTGTTTTGTTTGTGGTTGAAACGTGGTTGTGTGTGGATACGAGCAAGGAAGTGTGCCCTAAATGGTAACTAAATAATAGTATCCACCTGTTTGTATTTAACCCATTTTTATACATAAAAGATGCCAAAGCAAAGCACTACTGATTTCCATAAGTAGACTAACAAGGAACCCTTAAAAGTGTTTCCTTTATGTGGCGGGGCGGGGGGCGGCAGGGGGGACAGGGGATGGCACTCGGTGGAAGAGTGCTGGCCTAACATGCACTAAAGTCCAGGGCTCAGTCCCCGGTATTCCCCTTGAAGAACAATTTGACTTGTTCAAAATTTGCTTAGAATGTTCAGGCAATGGAGAGCTTTTCACAATCACCACAAATCTCAGTTGAACTGAATCAAAGTATCTTACAGTGTGCAGACAAGAAATGAACACAGAGAAGAAAAAGGAACATACCCTATGTCCTATGTCCGCGGATTTTAAACTTTGGGGGAGTAAAGAGATTGTTCTTTGCAGGAATTAGCTTGATGTTGGCTGGGAAAACCTAGTTTGCTGAGTTGTTTCATGTCTCTCTCTCTCCCAGAGATTGAACCTGGGGACACTTAACCACTGAGCCACATCTCCAGCCCTTTTTATTTTTATTTTTTTTTTTTTATCTCAGGCTCTCCCTGAAATGCTTAGGGTCTCAACTAACTTGCTGAGGCTGGCCTTGAACTTGCCATCCTCCCACTTCAGCCTCCTGAGACACTGGGATTTCAGGGGGTTCACCAATGTACCCGGCAACAATTGGTTGAATCTATTTTAAAATTTATTTTAAAAGGCATGTGGGAGTTTTTCCTACTCTTCTTATAATTTTTCTTAACACTTGTCATTATTTGTGAATGAAAGTTTAAAAATGGTGTAAGTCTAAAACACAGGATCCCTGACAGTATGAAGGTAGAGAATGAAAATTCCAAGCACATACTCTCTGCAGCTGGCTATCATTAAGAATGATGTCCTGTTGTGACCAGATATTAAAAGTTTGATCCGCCATGGTGAATTTTCATGGATTTGGGCAATAAAATGAAACATTTTACATCCCAGTCTAGGGTTTTATTATCATTCCTCTGAGAATGTACACTTGGTCAGATATTCTTTATTTTGGCTCCAGGTCACCTGCAATTTCAGAAAGTGTTTTGAAGTCAATTCATCTCTTAGGCCATCGAAATATTGAAAATGTCATTAAAATATGAAGTAGAACTGAATAGACTTTTGTCTTGAAATTCCTCCAGTCTCTTCTCCTTCCCACTCACCATTAGGGAATTTTTACTTGAAATGTGAAAGTCCCTAATGAGCTCAGTCTCCTGACAGACCAAACAGAACTCTGCCCTGATATAAAGTTTTTTCTTGTTTAACAATGTGATTTATGTGCTAACTGACATATATCTCGGGAGGTGAAGGATTCCTGTACCAGCTGTGACTCTGGGAGTTTGGGAGAAATAATGTTAGGTAGTCTCAGTTATAAATGGAGGAAAACATTCTTACCTCAGAGGCGATGATGTAAGAGACAATTATCATTTGCAAGATGTCTCAAGGTCTTGAGATGAAAGAGGCCCTTGGGGTGCATCAGACTCCTTTTTATTATGGGCTCTCTTTGATATTATGCACAGCATAATCATTTTAGATTATTTTCTCAGAAGCCTATGTACCTGGTCATCTCATTTCACCAATTAGACCAACAAATTTTGCTTGCCTTTGGCCACAGGTAGGGTTCCTATTAATGGAGTAAAGAATAAAGGAGAGCCGGGTGTGGTGGCACACTCCTGCAATCCCAGTTGCTCAGGAGGCTAAAGCAGGAGGATTTCAAGTTCAAAGCCAACCTCAGCAATGTAGCAAGGCCCTGTGGAAGTTAGTAAGACCCTGTCTCTAAATAAACAATTAAAAAAGGAGCTGGGGATGTGGCTCAGTGGTTGAGCACCCCTGAATTCAATTCCCAGTACAAAAAAAAAAAAAAAAAGAATTAAGGTGTTCCTAGCCATGGCCTATAATGCTTATTCCACATCTACATTTTCATTTCATTCTCATTACTTTGTGAACTATTTTATATTTACAATTTTCCTTTATTTTTTCATGATATTATTTTAGTTTAATTTTATTATACAAGCCACTCTTGCCTTAGTTCATCTGAATAATTAGCACATTGCTAAATAAATTCAATTACACACACACACACACACACACACACACACACACACATTTTAAATGGGCATTGAACCCAGAGGTGCTTAACCATGGATCCACATTCCCAACCCTTTTTATTTTATTATTATCTGTTATTTTGGAGGGTACCAGGGATTGAACTCAGGGGCACTCAACCACTGAGCCACATCCATAGCCCTATTTTGTATTTTATTTAGAGACAGGGTCTCACTGAGTTGCTTAGGGCCTTGCTAAGTAACTGAAGCTGGCTTTGAACTTGAGATCCTCCTGCTGCGGCCTCCCAAGTCACTGGAATTACAGGCATGTGCCACCATATCCAAGCACCTATCCTGTGTTAGGCCTGAGAGAAAACTGGTAGATAAACAGACCCACTCACTGACCTCATGAAACTCCAGTCCAGTGGAGAAAAACAAAAAATAATCAAACAGTTAAGTGTTGCGTTTTAAAGTTTAAAAAAACACATAAATAAAAAGTAAAGGGGATGGCTGGGTGTGGTGGCTCATGTTATAATCCCCGAAATTTGGAGGGCTGAGGCAGGAGGATTGCAAGCATGAGACCAGCCTGGGCGATTTAGGGAGCCCTAAGCAACTTAGTGAGACATTGTCTCAAAATTTCAAAAACTTGGTTCTGGGGCTGGAGCACTTGCCTAGCACGTGATCCTCAGTACTATATAAAAATAAACAAATAAAATAAAGGCATTCTGTCCATCTACAAATCCAAAAAACAAAATAAGAAAAAAAAACAATTTTTAAAAATTTAAGAAGGACTGGGGATGTGGCTCCGTGGCTAAGTACCCCCTCAGTTCAATCATCCCCAGTACCCCCCGCCCCCCCAAGAAAGTAAAGGGTACTGGGTACATTGGTGTGTGCCTGTAGTCAAAGCTGCTCCTGGGGAGGTTGAGGCAGAAGGATCACTTGAGCCTAGGAGTTCAGTGCCAGCTTGGGTAACATAGCAAGACCCCCTCTCAAAGGAAAGGTAAGGGGAGACACCTGAGACCTGAGATGATTAAAGATCTGGGCTTGATATACGTTAACCAATCCATCTTTCCAGTTCTGGTTGTAATGTCAGCAATCAGAGATTTCTTTTTAGAAATATTTTTAGTTGTAGATGGGCACAATACCTTTATTTTATTTATTTATTTTTACGTGGTGCTAAGGATGGAACCCAGGGCCTCACACGTGCCAGGCAAGCGCTCTGCCACTGAGCCCCAGCCCCAGCCTGCAGATTTCTGTATAGGTGAAGTTTTTCATAACACCACTGTGTCAGGAACAGTGCATCTGGGCCACAGGAAGAGTTCAGCCTCGTTTTCTTGGCAATGCTTCTTATTTTCTCAGAGTTTTAATATTTTTAAGGATCATATGATGCAATGGAATCTTACAACTATAGGGAAAAAACCAAACAAACAGCAAATGTGGACCCAGAATTGGTTCCTCCATGCCTGAGAGTAAGAATCAAGAGGAAGTTGAGTGTTTTTTAAAAGCACAAAGTAAACAATATTGCAGTATTGAATTCAGGGACAACCGACAGGACTCACTGTCATTCTCGAGATAACATCTCAGTAGTTATTGCGAGCTTTCTATCTGGGCAGAGTAAGGGCTCAGGAACTGATAGCGGTTACCATGTTCTATTTGTTGGGCTCATCTTTCCCGTGTCACCTGGAAATATGGGATGATCTAGCGTGGAAAACATCCGTTCTGATACAGGTCCAAAGCTGAGTTGGATTGTACAGAAGTGATTACAAAGCCATTATCACCAAAGTCCCGAAAACATTAGTTATAAATAATCACAGAGGACTAGATATTTATTGATTCTATTACCTGCTTCTCAAAAGATCAGGTAACACAAGACCCTGGAGGTGAAGATCAGTACCCGATGTCCGTGGGGACCTGGTAGGTGCTCAGTGAGTTCTTAGTGAATAGATAAATCCATCCATACATAGGAGAAAAGAGAAGGTTACATACCAAAAAGAAAACAATCAACATCGTTCAAGTTCTCTGAACATCTCAAATGTAGAACTTCTGGTTCAACAGCTGATCTTTACACAGACTGTTATTCAGAACACTTTATACAGCTGGCAATCAAAATGGCATAGACAACATTTGTTGTAGCTCAAGGTCCCAGCCTAAATGACTCTGTAGGAGCTTGGTTAAGTAAACTGCAGAACCTCAAAATGCAATTTGTTTGCACCTGTTCAGTAATTTTAAGTTTCCTCATAAACCTGTGAAGATGATGTCTATAATTCCAGTAGCTCAGGAGGCTGAGGCAGGAAGATCTCGAGTTCAAAGCCAGTCTCACAACTTATCAAGGCCCTAAGTAACGCAGGAGACCCTGTCTCTAAATAAAATATAAAAAGGGCTGGGATGTGGCTCAGTGGGTAAGTGCCCCTGGGTTCAATCCCCAGTATCTAAATAAATAAATAAAAATAAAAAGAATGGGCTGGGGATGTGGCTCAAGTGGTAGCGCGCTCGCCTGGCATGCGTGCGGCCCAGGTTCGATCCTCAGCACCACATACAAAGAAAGATGTTGGGTCCGCCGAAAACTAAAAAATAAATATTAAAATTCTCTCTCTCTCTCTCTCTCTCTCTCTCTCTCTCTCTCTTTAAAAAAAAGAAAAGAAAAAAGAAAGAAAGAAAAGAGATATATGTCAAGGTACTTGCCAATGTTGCTTAATTTCATCCAGTGAATAAACTAACTTACCCCCATGGGCAGGTAGGGGTTGTAGCACCAAAGTGAAGAATGATCCTAGCCATGTTGCCATATTTAAGAAACAGCTTAAATATTTTCTGATCTGGAACAACCTTGAAGGTATTTTGTCAGAGAAAAAAGGCAAGAGGCTCCTAGGGCATAGTATCTTCCTGCAAATTAAAAGGGAGATCTATGCACAGAATATTTTAGGAAGTATGGACAAGAACCTTTCTTCAACAGTAGTTAAAATGTTGCCTTTGGAGAGCTGAGAAAAGGGAGGGGCACCCACTTCTCACAGTGTACTGTTTAGTAATGTTGACCATTTTTTTTTTAAAAAAAGTTAATTTTTATTGATTTATATAATTTATTTATATTTAGGTACTAGAGATGGAACCCAGGACTTTCAACATACTAGTCAAGAGGACTATCACTGAGCTACATCCCCAGTTCTTTCTATTTTTTTTTTTTTTTAATTTATTTTTTATTTTGAGACAAGGTCTTGCTAGGCCTTGAACATATGATCCTCCTGCCTCAGCCTCCCCTATAGCTGAAGAGATTACAGGTGTGCACCACCATGCCTGCTTCTCATTCATTCTCCCCGCCCCCTCTCTTCCCCAGTCCCCACCCCCACCTCTCTCTTTGGTGCTGGAGTTTGATCCCAGGGCCTCGGGCAGGCTAAATTGCCTGGTGTGCTTACCACGTGGGGCTAAAAGTCTTCACTTGAAAAAATTAAGAGAAGACAGATTTGGGAGCAATTCTGCTCTCCTTTCCTATGGCCTGCACAAAACTGGTTTGGAAATTCTGTCATTCTTGCCATCTAAGATAATTTGGCCACCAATGACTGAAGTCTCAAATAAGATTCCCGAAGATTCAGTGGAAGATTCCAGAAGCAGGGCAGACCTCAGGGGCCATATGATTCCAGACCCCACCACTGACTGTCTCCCTTCCATCCACTCGTCTCTGGTCCCCCTAGACTGGCACCCCTGTTGGTGGTACAAATGGCCATGCCGTTGGGGGCTCTCTTTCTGCACCAGCGCCCACACTGCACAGAATCAGAGGGAAGGGTGCCTCTGTCTAATAGCCCTCCAAACACGGCATCTGAGAGTCACTCCAACGAACCCACCTGGTACACACTCAGCCCTGCAATCGGGATGGTGGCCAGGGGACTGAATATGCTTCTTGGCAGTTCCTGACTTGTCTGCTCCTGTCATGGAAGAAGCCACCTCCTGGTCCCACAGGTCTCCTCCAATGGAATATAAGGGCTGCCAGGAAGGAGGGAAGGAAATGGGGGAGAGGAGGGGGAGGGGGAGGGAAGGAGGGGGGAGGGGGAGGGAAGGAGGGGCAGGGGAAGGAAGGAGGGGGGAGGAGGAGGGAGGGGGAGGGGAGAGAGGGGGAGGGAGGGTAGGCTGAGATGGCAAACATCAACTCTGTTAGACAGTTCCAAGAGGCAAACCCAGAGCCAGGTCTGGTGGCACATGCCTGTAGTTCTGGGTACCCTGGAAGCCAAGAGGCTCACTTGAGCCCAGGAGTTCGAGGCCAGCCATTTCAAAAAGCAAACCAAACAAGATCCAAAAGGCACATATAGAGAATTGTCACCAAAATGTTGACCTTTCAGCTTGGCTCAATGTCTGTACTTTCTCTCAAAGTTATACAAACACACTTTTTTTTCTCCCAATGAAGAAACCAGTTTACTGAGTGACAAGAGGTATCTTAGGTGATATCACACCTGTATCAAAATAAGTGAATGTGCTGGGCGCAGTGGTGCACGCCTGTCATCCCAACAGCTCCGAAGGCTGAGGTGGGAGGATCACGGATTCAAAGCCAGCCTCAGCAACTTAGCGAAGACCTGAGCAACTCAGAGAGACCCTGTCTCTACATAAAATATCAAAAAGGGCTGCCCCTCAGCTCAATTCCCAGTACGTACTCCAAAAAAATGTTGGTGTACAAAAAAAAAAGAACGATATTTTCTTTATGTCTGGCCATTTCACTTTCCAATATAAAGTACCAGACGGGCAAATGAGCCCCCACCCCAGAAGCGCCCTGTCCCTACCTCCAGATGTGAACGCAGCCTCCTCCTGGTACCATGAAGGTATAAATGTGCCATTTGGACTCCACTCCTCTGTAGGAAGAGTTCTCCATGGCCAGGGACAGCTTTGATCTCTGGGTTTCAAACAGAAATCACAGCTTTGAATACTGCCAAGACTGCTGGCCTTTTGAAACCCAGGATCTGGCCAAGCCCAGTGGACATAGAACACCAGCTGCCTTTCTCCATGGAGGGACTGAGTGGTTATGTCAGACTGCGGGACTCGCTAGCCAGTCAGCCATCAACAAATAGAATCCGTGCCCTTGCTGCAGGCCACTTTCTGGGTGGGTGCTGGGTACACAGTACTGAGCAAGGCCTTGCCCTCCGCATCCCCCTGGAGCCTGGTCCAGCAGGGAGCAGGCAGCAGATATATTTATTTAAACAGTGAAGAAATATAAAACTGCAGAAGTCCCCACATGAGTTGCACCTTGTTCTTAGCTTTGATTTAATCACAGGTAAGCTTCTCCCATCATTCCCTGCAAGTCATTCTACTGGATCTTTTGCCCCAGTCCCATTCATTATTTATTTATTTATTTGGTACCAGAAATTGAACTCAGGGGCACAAAACCACTGAGCCCCATCCCCAGCCCTATTTTGTATTTTATTGAGAGACAGGGTCTCCCCGAGTTGCTTAGCACCTTGCCTTTGCTGAGGCTGGATTTGAACTTGAGATCCTCCTGCCTCAGCCTTCCGAGCTGTTGGGATGACAAGTGTGCACCACTGTGCCCGGCCAGTCCTGTCCCTTTTCAACAGATTGATCTCTGTTTCTTCTTTGGGTTTCAGTTTAAACTACATTTCCCAAGGGAGTCTTTCCCTTAGATCAGGTTTAGTGTCTTCATGAACTCCTCCAGCCCTCTCTGAATTTCCCTCTTGACATGGAGCCCCTTTAGAATGAGATGCTATGAGGGACATGTCTGATACTTAACATATTTGATATTTAGTGGCTCTTTTACACTCTGGGTCTCCCCACCAGCAGCCCGTGGTTTGGCTTTCATGTTTCCATGTCAACCGCACCACATCCCAGGGTGTCCATCCCACTGTTTCCTCTTCCTAGAACACTGCCCGCCAGACACAGCCGCTTGGTCCACTCTCTCATTTCCGGCAGTTCTCTGTTCAAATATGAATTCACCCCTGCGGTCTTCCCGTACCACCGCAGGGACAGCAGTAATCTTTGCCCTGAGCGTTGTGACCTCCCTTTCCCCCTCCCTGGCCCCTATCTACAAAGATGACTTTTTTCCTTTGTGTATTGCCCCATGAGGATGTAAGTTCAACGAGAACTACTTCTAATTGCCTACTTCATTGATGATGTTTTTTCTTCAGGAGCTCCAACAGTGTCTGGCATATCCTTGGTGCATAGTAAATGTTTATTCAACCAAAGTGTGAATTGGTACATAATGTTTACTAGATTATCTGGCACATAGTAGGTACTCAATAAATGCTCTGGAAGGAAAGAATGCCTGAATGAGGAAGTATAGCTACTGCTAAAACGGATGCAGGGTGTCCAGTCTGGTTGGAGGAGTCACATCAGGTATGTGGAATAAGAAAGAGGTTTCAGGGGCTGAGGTTGTAGCTCAGCGGCTGAGCACTTGCCTCGCAAATGTGAGGCACCGGGTTTGATCCTCAGCGCTGCATAAAAACAAATAAATAAAGATTAATAATTAATAAAATAAAGATGTTCTGTTCATCTGAAAAAAAAAAAAGATAAAAAGAATCAGGCACAGTGATGCACGCCTGTAATCTTAGCAGCTCAGGAGGCTGAGGCAGGAGGATCGCGAGTTGAAAGCCAGCCTCAGCAACTTTGCGAGGCCCTGAGCAACTCAGCGAGACCCTGTCTCTAAATCAAATATAAAAAAGGGCTGGGGATGGGGCTCAGTGGTTAAGCACCCCTGGGGTCAAAATCCCTGGTACCAAAAAAAAAAAAAAAAAAAAAAGAAGAAGAAAGAAAAGAAAGATTTCAGCTCCTTTTTATTTTCACCAACGGGTAAAGTGTCAGTCAAACTTTCTTACAGTTGGTGGAGAGAGGAGAATGTAGGAGAAGGGATGGGGGCTTGGCTGAATCCTCACTCCCCAGACATCCAGCTCTCCACTGCCCACACCTCCCCCTTCAACATATTTGCACTCAGCTGGCAGCTTTTGTAGTTGTGCAGTTGCTTGCCAAGAATGGAGATTAAAAATGTCCCATAGAGAAATTAGCATCGGGGTTGACCAACTGGAAGCCAAACCCTGAAGCTATTTTCCAGCGTTCCTCAACTCCCAGGAGAAGCAGAGAGGAAAAGGAGCAGAGGTTAGAAGGCAGGGTTCTAGAAGTTTCGATCTCTTCTTGCCGAGGCTGAGTTGGGGTGGGGGTGGGGGGACTGCACGTATGGAGCAGAGAGGCCTGAGCCGGGGTTTGGACCTCCTCTGCCTCTTGTCTGGGCTTTTGGTTACAAATGACACAAAAAAGGAGTACGACAGTTTCTTCTGGAGCTGTGTCAGGATTTGCTCCATAAATCACCTGGGAGGATGCCATATGCAAATACAAGAAGAAATAGCAGTGTTGGTGTGCATGGCGACAGCCCGGTTGTCCTTCAAGGGGAAGGGAAGGAGAAGCAGCAGCCTTCCTCCTAATAAAGTCTGTCCTATCAGCTGGTAGATTCCATGACTGTTCACACTTGGACCAATGCAGAAATTGCAGTTAGAGCGATTTAGCCTACATTTCAACATGATCCTGCATGAGAGTTATTGTAGATGCCTGCACTCCTTGAGAAACTAAAGAGCTGCTCGGAGAATATTTCTCCCGGGATATAGGAAACCTCATAAGGAGATAAAAGCCATTCAAAAGATGGTTCTTTCTCCAAACCCAGATCGCTTCCCTTTTAATGTAACGATCCCTTTGAAGATGGGCAACGATTCACACTTTAAAAAAAGAAAAGAATGAAGTATACATTAGCCCCCATTATCATTAATTTCAACCTACAGGAAAAGCATCCCTCGATAACCAACAGCAATCTTGCTCATTTTATGGCTGAAGACAGTAAGGGCTCAGACAGGCTATAAAACTTGCCATTGTGTGACAGCATTTGGTCATTTGGTTCTAGAGCTGCCAGTTACAAAGGCCCAAGCTGTCAATCAAGATGCCATCCTGGGTGTTGGTATTTCCTGTAACACTTAACTTTATTTTTTTATCATTGCCAGTTATAGTACACATTATTTATGTTATTTATTATAGTGTAGCACATTCTATATTGCTTTAGTATATCATATTTTTTAATGGTGTTACAGTGTTTTTTTTTTAATGGAGGTAAAATTCACTTGAAATACAGTTCAATATTTTAACACCCTCTCCCACTTTTTTCTTTTTCTTTTTTTTAAATATTTATTTTTTAGTTTTAGGTGGACACACTATCTTTATTTTATTTTTTTTATGTGGTACTGAGACTCGAACCCAGTGCCTCATGCATGTTAGGCTCTACCACCTTGAGCCACATCCCCAGCCCCTCTCCCACTTTCTTTCTTTCTTTCTTTTTTCTTTGTTACTGGGGATTGAATCCAGGGGCACTATTCTGTATTTTATTTAGAGACAGGGGCTTGCTGAGTTGCTTAGGGCCTCACCAAGTTGCTGAGACTGGCCTTGAATTTGTGATCCTCCTGCCTCAGCCTCCTGAGATGTTGGGATCACAGGCGTGGACCACTGCATCCAGCCCACTTTTTTTTTATTCTTGCAGTGCTGGGGATCAAACCCAAGGACTAATGCATGGTAGGAAACGGCCACTGAGCTCCAGCCCCGGCCCCAACTCTCATTTTAACCATCTTAAAGTATACAGTTTGGTGGCATTTAGTAAATTCCTAACACAGCACCAATCATCACTATCGCGTTTCAGAGACTCTTCTTTATTCCCAGAAGAAGTCCCATAAATATTAAACAGGACCCTCCCCTCCTCCTCCCTTTCTCCAGGTCTTGGCAGCCACTAGTCTATTTCCCATTTCTCTGGATTTGCCTATTCTGGACATTTCTTACACATAGAGTCACTCCAATATGGAGGCTTTTTATGTTTTCCTTCTTTCACTTAACATGATTTTTTTTTCATGGATTTTCCTTTTTTTTTTTTTTTTTTTTTTTTGCTTTTATTGTCACTTTTCAGTACTGAGAATTAGGAAACCCCTCAGGAAACCCCTCAGCCACATCCCCAGCCTCTTTATTTTATTTTGAGACAGAGGCTCACAAAGTTGCTGAGGCTGGGCTCAAACTTGTGATCCTCCTACCTCAGCCTCCCTTTGGGATTACAGGCATGAACCATCATGCCATACTGGTTATTTCCTGTTTTAGCCCTCTGCTATGGTTTAGATATGAGGTGACCTCCCAAAGCTCATGTGGGAGACAATGCAAGAGAGTTTAGAGGTGAAATGACTGGATATGAGAGCCTTAACCTAATTAGTGCTTTAATCCCTTGATAGGGATTAACTGGGTGGTGGCTGGAGGCAGGTGGGTGTGGCTGGAGGAGGGGGCCTTGGGGGCGTGGCTTTGGGGTCTCTATTTGTCTCTGGAGAGTGGAGTCTCTCTCTGCTTCCTGATCACCATATGAGCTGCTTCCCTCCACCACACTCTTCCTCCATGATGTCCTGCCTCCCCTTGAGCCCTGAGGGATGGAGCCTGCTGTCTGTGGACTGAGACCTCTGAAACCCTGGCCCCCAAATAAACTCTTCCTCCTCTAAAATTGTTCTTAAAAGGTCTTTTGGTCACAGCAGTGAAAAAGCTGGCTAAAACACCTGTACCAGTACTTGATTCCTTTTTAGAAGTGAACAATGTTCTATTGGATGGAGACCCTTCGTCTTCTCTGTTAAAAGACATGTGGGTTGTCTCCACATTCGGATTCTTGAGAGAATGCTGCTGTGAGCACTCCTAAGTTGTTCTCACACACCTGTTTTCAATTCTTTAGGGTATATATACCTTGAAATTGCTATATGTATACCTGCCAAATGGTTTTCTGCAGTAACTACACCATTTTATAATCCCACCTGCAGTAAAAAAAAAAAAAAAAAAAAAAAAAAAGGGAGGGGGGTTCCAACTTCTTTAGATCCTCACCAACATTTGTTATTTTCCATTAAAAAAAAAAAAAATACCCTTCCTTGTGGGTGTACAGTGGAATCTTACTGTGGTGTTGATTTACATTTCCCCAGTGACTAATGATGTTGGACATCTTTTCATGGGCTTTCACAGTGATTTATTAAACTGATTTTTAATTTTTAGAACAGTTTTAGATTCACAGAGAATTGCCCTCTGCTATGAATATGTAACACTATTTCAGTAACACAATCGCTATATAAAACATCCTAGAAGGTATCTCTTATCTCTCTTACACCTTCCACCTTGGGTTTTGAATTTTTTGATAGAAAAATGAGCCACTGGAGCACAGAATCATTGTTAAGGAAGGTTCTGGTACATTGCTTATTTTGCCTATGGAATCATGTTACAGTCAGAGCAGAAATTAATAAGTAGAAGCACCTAGAACAGAGGTTAGGGACATGTTCTGAGTCATACCAGGTCTGAACATTGGTTATGTCATCTTATGCAAGGTACTTAACCTCTCTGAACCTCAGTCTCTTCATTACTAAAGCAGGGATAATATTTATCTCCTCGTGTGTCATTAAAAGGATCAAGTTATTATACTTAGCACATAGAAAACACTCAATAACTGAGATGCTACTTTGCTTGCTTTGAAAGCACAGAGCAATCACTTAGTTTGTCTTTGTTCCCATAACTGGTCAGGATCCATGGGAAGACACTCATTTTCTCAGCATCCTTCATTCATACATGTATATCATTTATTCATTCTTTAAATATGCACGAAATCCGTGCTATGTGTCAGATGGTGGGCAAGAAGCTACCAAAGTCAACAGTCCTCAAAAGCATCAGTCTGAGAGCAGAGAAAACTAGGATCAAATCCCAAGCACACTTCCTAGGTATGTGACCATGTGCGAGTTCTGTAGCTTTTCAATCCTCTGTTTCCTCATCTGTAAAACAGGAACGCTAACACTCCCTGCCTTCCAAAGCAGAAAGGACTCCATAAATGCACTACATAAAGCATATACCAGCACGCTCAGCACAACAGGCACTTGCTAGGAAACTAGCCACCATTGCTATTATGCTCACGATCTTGATTAAGACAAGGACAAATTATCGCAAAGAGTTAATGAGACAATAAATGCAAAGATTTATAGCAGTGTATGTCATGTGGTGAATGTGTCTCCACATAAATGTTATTTTTCTTTCGATGTGTTTCATCCTTTTAAAAATGGAAAACCATCCCCAGCTGATGAGTCATACAGGGACGGGTGAAGGAATCGACTGACCGTGGGCTGTCACCCATGCAGAAAGATGAGTGGGGTTTCACGGAACCTCGGTTTCCTTGTGTATGTGCACATGTGCACGGGAACTGATGGGAAATACTTTTCTTATTGTGAACAGCAATCATAAAAGTTTGAAAAAACATGCACCTAGAGAGGTTCTCAGCCATCTGGAGAGCAGTGTCAGGAAATGCCAGCCCGCCTTAGCCAAGGGATTGCATAGCTGTAATAGTTTTCAGTTTCATGCGTTCAATTCAAAAGTAAACTGATACTGAGACTAGAGGTTAAAATAAAATGAACAACTGAAGGAAGTTGAATTGAGACTAACACAGGGTAACCCTGGATTCGAGTGGAGAGAAGAAAAAAAAAGCATTGCTCTCTGTCTAGTGTTTGCTTCCACCACTCAGCTGTGAGTGGTCCTGGCACTCTCAGAGTTCTAGAGGCAAGGTCAGAAGATCAAGGTCAAACATCTGAAAAATGCAGATGCTGTGAGTCTGGAAGCAGAAATGTTCCCAAGCACATGCCAGCTTGTGCATCCGCTAACGCAGAGGGCTAACTTAGTAATTAAAACTGCAGCCAGGGCAGTGGTGCACAGCTGTCATCCCAGCAGCTCGGGAGGCCGAGGCAGGAGGATCTCGAGTTCAAAGCCAGCCTCAGCAACTTAGTGAGGCCCTAAGCAACTCAGTGAGACCCTGTCTCTAAATAAAATACAAAATAGGGCTGGGGATGTGGCTCAGTGGTGGAGTACCCCTGGGTTCAATCCCTGGTATAAAAAACAAACAAACAAAAAAAACCCAAAAAACTGTAGAATCTTCCAACACAGACTTATTCAGCAATTCTCTGCTGCATTTAAAATCCTCTAAGTACTCAGACTTGGGCAGGCTGAGATCCTGAGCCAGGAGTGTCAGGAATGTTCAGGATACAAAGACTCCAAATTTGGGCATGACTCCCTGAGATACAATACAATTGCTCACAACCACTCTGGGTTTGGCCAAGCCTCTCCTTACCTGGGTAACAGTTCATAAAAATGAGTTTAAAATTCCAGGAATGTGCTAAATCTGGAGTAGTGAGTAGTATGATTGGGGGTCCTCATGCATTCAGCTACATAATTTGGTGGGGAAGAATTTTCCAAAGATGGCACAGCTCATGGAATGAGATTGCTCAGATGCCAGATTGCTTCATGGTCCTGAGTCATTTTCCCAAACCTCACCTTCTGTTGGTGAGATCGGCTTCATGGCAAGATAGAGTCGAGCTTTATGGAATCATATATTTATGCTGGGGGTGACTTTCACCATCTGAGGGTGACTTTCACCATCTGAGACCTCTATGAATTTTCCCATAAAACACACCTTCGAGTACCATAATGTGACCATAAAACTGGACTTCACCTTTCACTTCTTCAAATACCATTAAAATAAATCAGAGCGGAGGAGGTCAGAAATTCTCCTAACAATGGTACCTTTATTTTCTAAAGCTCTGTTTACAGATTACAGTTTTTCCTAATGAGAGGTCTTCTAGGATACCCTTAGATTTCCCTTAGAACTTTCTAAGCACTATTTCTTTCTTGTTTGAGGTAGGCTTCCTCCATGGGGAAAATGTGTATTTTAGTTATTTGGCATCAGTCCTGACCAGGAATTGACAAAATCAGTATTTAATCAATTGCCTTTGAATAAATGAAAGAATGAATGAATAAAACCCATCTACCCGACATTCAACTGTCACGGTCCATCTTGAAACATATAATTCTCTTCTTCAACTTAGCCTCAGAGAAACACAAGGCTCACTTGAGAACATTTGAAATCTATGGTCTGTGGTTTAACAAGCCATGTGTATTCAACAAGTATAATACTCCACTGGTTTCCATTGTAAAGGGTTTAATACTGCAATGTTGCCAGCTTCAGGATATCTTTAAAATATCTACAAAAATATGGGCCAACCACTGCAGCTTTGACTGAAATCAAACTCCCATTACATTTGATTTTTTTTTTTTCTGCAACTTTTGGTTGCAGAAAAGGCAATTAAGAGTGTGCAGAGGAACTCACCTTCCTGAAGTTTTCCCAAGTAGTCCAAGTCCACACACACTCTGCCTGGCTCAGTCACACAGCGGAGGGTTTTGGGGGATGTTGGCGATTGAACCCAGACGCTCACCCATGCCAGGTACTTGCTCTACCTCTGAGCTGCATCTCCAGCCCCTGATTTTGGACTCATGCTTATTTGTTAAAAACCCTGAAGAGCAGTAGTACTTCCATTCTCAACAACTGAAATTGCTTTAGCAGAGACTAAAATTTCTCTGACTGCTTTTCTCTCCTGTTAGTGAAAATCTCCTTACTGCTGGGGTTGCTAAGCATGGATTGTGGATGCTGTTTGTGGTTGTTCTCTCAGGTAGGCGGGACAGGCCAGTCTGTCTGAAGTGGGAGAGGATGAGAAGAACCATAGGAAAGGGGATCTAAGAGATGAAGACACCTAAGAGCATCACGTGGACCTCTTCAACCAGATGATGCTGAGCACTAGATTCACCTCTGGTCTTGCCAGTTATATAGGATAATGTTTTATATATGCATATGTATGTATATACATATATATACACCCATACATATACATATTTTTTTTGTGTGTGTGCCAGGGATTGAACCCAGGGGAGCTTAACCACTGAGCCCCATCCCCAGCCCTTTTTACATTTTATTTTGAGACAGGATCTCACTGAGTTGCTTAGGACCTTGCTAAGTTGCTGAGGCTGGCTTTGAACTCCAGATGCTCCTGCCTCAGCCTCCTAAACTGCTGGGATTACAGGAGTGGGCCATTACACTCCTTTGATAATAAAATCCATCACTACTTGAGCATCTACCATGTTGTTCAAACTACTGTATTTTTGCAGAGTTTGTGAGTGATGGAATAAAAGAGATATACAAAGGTCCAGTCTCAAGAAAATGTGAATTTCCTGTTTGCAAGATAATAGCGATCTCATTAGGTATGTTTCAGTAGAATTACGCAGGTTGTTATGCCAATTTGAGAATATATATATATATATATATATATATATATATATATATATATACATACACATAGGCATTTTACCTCTGAGCTGCATCTTTAGTCCTTTTTTTGGGGGGGCGGGTAACGGAGAGGCACTCAACCCCTGAGCCCCGTCCCCAGCACTTTTTTGTATTTTATTTAGAGACGGCGCTCACTGATTTGCTAGGGCCTTGCTAAATTGCCAAGATTGGCTTTAAGCTTTTGATCCTCCTGCCTCAGCCTCCCCAGCCGCTGGGATTACAGGCATGTGCCACTGCACCGGGCTAACATATGCCTCTTGATTGCATTCTTCAACAATTAAAAAATAACCAACTTATATGTCCCTCCTTTTCCCACAGCTGACCAACGAATTTCCCATCCTCACATTTTTAGAAAAATGAGGTAACATGCCACTGTAGCCTGCAATAATAACTTTCTTTCATCACAACTAGAAAACTTGGGAAAGAAATCAATTTGGGAGAAATTGAAGAAAAGAACATTTCATATGCATGCATTTTCTCCTTCCTTCAAATAGAACTAGTTCTATGAAAAGTGAGATCTCCATTTGATGAGAGTTTATTGTTACAGCTGACTTCTCACCTAAGCTTACTGTGTTTATTAGTAGTTCATTGTTGTTGGGCATGGTGGTGCACACCCGAAATCCCGGAGACTTGGGTTGTCTGAGGTAGGAGGATGGCAATTTCAATGCCAGCCTCAGTAATTTAGTGAGGCCTGAAGCAACATAGCAAGACCTTGTCTCAAGATAAAAATAAAAAGGGCCAGGGAAGTAGTGCCCCTGGGTCCAGTCCCAGTACTAAAACCAACACAAACAACTGTGTAATAAGGGAGGAGCTCATAAGGTCTCCTCAAATGATTGCGACAGGGCTTACTGTTCCAGGGCAGGAGATGATTTTCACCTTTTGAAACTGGTATGAGCTGGGCGTTGTAATATAATTCTAGTACACAGGAGGCTGAGGCAGGAGGATCACAAATTGGCGGCCAGCTTCAGTATGGTGAGACCCCAACTGAAAGCAAAAAATACAAAGGTCTAGGGATGTAGCTCAGTGGTAGAGCAACCCTGGGTTCAATCTCCAGTACCAAAAAAAAAAAAAAAAAAAAAGAGGGAGAGCAAAGAAGGTAGTAGCTTGTAGTGGTGGAGAGCACTTGTCTAGCATGTACAGGCCCTGGCTTCAATCTTTAGCACTGCCAAAAAACAAAAACAAGGAAGAAAGAGTTCCTTGTTGATGTTTGCGACAATATAATTTTGTTTAGTTCAGTACCTGTGCTGCAGCCCTGGATCTTCCAACTGTGCAGAAATGTTTGCAAATTAATCCTCTTTATTTGTCCATAAATTATTTGAACTTCAAAGTCTCAGGGTCCCAAGATGGGAAACAGGACATTGTGTTCCAGAGTGGAATGCTATCTTCCTTCATCCTAAAAGGAAGACATGGGAAAGTCACTAAATTATTGTGTATGCACTATGTGGCCGATTCCAGGCCCTCCCCCGCACAAAAAATGCTGTTTCCTAATTCTGTTACATGGTTACATCCTCTCAAGGTGCAGCATTCTAAGCCTGGGCTTTGGGTTGTGCCCCTGGGTAAATATTCTGGCTTTGTTACTGTTGAGATCTTGGGCAAGTTTCTTGAGTTTCCAAACTTCCCTTTGCTCAGTGGTAAAATTAAGATTCTTCCTGGTAAGGCTTAAACCACATGATTGTGGTGACTACATCCAATAACACATGTAATCCCAGCAGCTCAGGAGGATGAGGCCGGAGGATCGCAGGTTCAAAGCCAGCCTCAGCAAAAGCGAGGCCCTAAGCAACTCAGTGAGACCCTGTCTATAAATAAAATACAAAATAGGGCTGGGGATGGGGCTCAAGGGCACTTAACATCTGAGCCCCGTCCCCAGCCTCTTTTTCTATTTTATTTAGAGACAGGGTCTCACTGAGTTGCTTAGGGTCTCGCTAAGTGCTGAGGCTGGCTTTGAACTTTCGATCCTCCTGCCTCAGTCTCCCAAGTCACTGGGATTACAAGTGTGTGCCACTGTGCCCCAGCAAGATGAGATTTCAAGGTTGGATAGAAGACACATACATGATTATCTTGCAGTTGCTTCTGCTCTGGGACACAGGAATGAGTGTAGGTGAAACACAGTAGACAGGAAGTGTCAGAAGGAACACCCTAAACTTCTAGAACTTGGAAATGGGCTGTTTTGAAGGTTCAAATTATTTCTCTAATTTTCCTTGATGATAATATGTCTCTATTCCCCTTTCCATCCTGCCCTCTATCCCCTCAGACATTTCTTTTCCACATTTGAAACTTGAAGCATAAGCTGTGGGTATTTCTCAGTGGAAGGGGGCTTGCCTAGTATGTGCAAGGCCGTGGGCTTGATCCCCAGCACTGCAAAAGAAATAAATTAATTTAAAAATATAATTAGAAGTATGCTAAGTTCTAAATCCTGTTCCTTCCTCAGCTGCTGCAAGGAGTCGTGGATGGAAGATGTTGCTGTAGCAGGTGGAGTCACAAGCCACCTGGTTGTGTTCTTCACCAGGACTGCCTAGGTGGGGCTGAGAGTCATGTGGAACTCACAATTTTAGGTAGGTAGGAGATTTTTGCAAATGATGGGATGTGGTTGGACTATAGAATAGTAAGTCGGGGAAACACAAAAGGTCCAGCTTACTAGTGATTTGTACAGGAATCTGAGACTCCTCTCTAAATGTGGTATGCATGATGTATTTTTTTTTTTTTTTTTTTTGTGGGAGAATTCATTTGAGCAACATGTGAGCAGTGAGTTACATCAGTAAGCCAAACTCTGCCAAGTTCCAGGCCCTCATTGGAGTGCGTGCTCCACAGAGATGTGTTCCAGGCTCCAAATGGGCCTATGACACAAAATGCTCAGGAATCAAGATACTGAACCTGTGGTCCTCCATATTGTATAGCAGCACCACTTAAAAGTCTAGATGGTAGGTTCCATTCTTGAGTTTCCAATTACTGGATTTTACCTTTGACGGCCCTCCTCATTTGATCCAGTCAGGGTTGAGCCCAGCAGATGGGTATAGACAACAGACGATAAGGCCAGGCAGGGTTCAAGCCTTTAATTCCATTTATTCCAGAGGCTGGGGAAGGAGGATTGCAAGTTCAAGGCTAGCCTCCACAACTTCGTGAGACCCAGTCTCAAAATAAGAAATAAAAAGGGCTGGGGATGTGGCTCAGTGGTGAGTGCCCTCGGATTCAACTCCCAGTACCAATCAATCAATCAATCAAATAAAAATAATAAAATAAAATAAATGGATATATTTTTTAAGTTCTAGAAAGAAGGAGATGAATTATTGTCACCATTTACCGCGAAAACGTCCTATCTCTCTTTCCCAGTATCACTGGTACTATGAGTTTCTGTAGTTATTTGCCGCTTTGTAAGTGTTCACTTTGCAAGTCTTCTCCCAAGAACTCTGTCATTTATGGCCCTCGGGAAGCGAAGGCTCCGAGAGGTCACGGAACGAGTTCAAAGTCGCGATCGCCAGAGCCCAGCCCTCAACCCCATCACGCCGCTGTGGCGTCCCACTCTCCGCAGGTGGAGGGGACAGCCGACTTGGTCTTGCTGCCCCAGCCTGGCGGGCACAGGCGCTCTCCACCCCGCCTGTGGGCGGCGCTGGCGCCGTAGGGACCCCCGGGCCGCGGATTCCAGAGGTGGCCGCCGCGCCCTCACCCCTGCGGGCGCTAGGACGCGGGCGCACGTCCCATACCCGCGGGGATCTTTATTCGCTGTCCCCGAAGTTCGAAGGCTTACGGGCTCCACCAGGAACTTGAGCCCGGGGCAGAGAACCGGCGGCCGCAGTCTTTGCCGGAAGGACAGTGGAAAAGCTAGATGGGTCCCTAGGTCGAAGACCACGCTGGCCTTTGGCTTCTCTCCCCATCTTAGTTTGCCCAGGTCCTAAAAAGTTGGCCCCAAAGTTTAAGGATGAGGGTGTTTGTGCCTGTGGGCGCCTTTGAAGCGCACCGGGATCTCAGTTGGGGGGGCTCTGGGGAACCCACCGTCCCCCTCCCCAGGGTGGCAGGACACCCGCCCAGACCCCGCGCCCAGGACCTGAACCCGTGGGCGCAGGGGAGGCGGGGAGCAGCGCGCCTCCAAATCAGTCCCAGGTTTTAGAGGGAAATGTGGCGGAGGCGGTGGACAAGCCGGGCTGGGTGACCGACAGCGTGGCCAGCCACTGGCCGAGGGCGTCCAGGAGGCTTGGGGCTGGCGCGAGGGCGTGCTTGTGTGCGTGAGTGTGCGCCAGGGTGAGTGTGCGAGCCTCCCCAACCCCCACCTGTCCCCAAACACACACCGCCTGGGTCCGCGAGTTGGGGTCAAACACTACGCGCCTCCCTCTTCCCCAAAGCCACTTGCCCAGTCGATTGGTTTGCAAGAAAAGGAGGAGGAAATAGAGGGGTGTCGGAAAAAGGGGCCAAGCGGGCTTCTCGTGGGGGGTCGGTCTTAGGACCCAACGGGAAGCACGTAGGAATCTCTGGCTTCGGGGTGGAGGGGCGGGGCCGGCGGGCCCGCAGGCGGCCGCGGGGCGCATGCGCGCGCGTCTCCTCTCGCCGGGCCGCTGAGCTCCGCGGCGCGGAATAGAATGAACTGTAACAAAACAAGTCGAGCCTTTGTATCTGCTTAAAGGGGCCGCGGGCACTTCCCTCCGGTCCCCTCCACCCCCGCCCCGCAGCCGCGTCTCCAGGGCTCCCAGCAACTGGCTGGAAGGGCTTCCCTGGTCCTCTGGAACAGCCCGCCAGCGAGGAGTGGCGAGCCGGGCGGGAAGCAAAGAGGAGGCGCCGCATTTTCTAAAAAGGCAAGAAAGAAAGGAAGAGAGGAAGGAAAAAAAAAAAAAAAAATCCTCGGAGAGGCGCAGAGTGGACTCTGGCCCGGGAGAGCGCGATCGGGCGCCGGAACGTGGACCGAGAGGCACCGGAATGCAAACAAAGCTCGCGGGCGCCTGTGCAGGGCTCGCGGAGGAGCCCAGAAAGTTTGTTTTATGATGATGGCTTGAGTGCGCGAGGGTGTGCAGGGGAGCGAGGCTGCCCAGGGGCTCTCCCGCGGCGTAATTTGGGGGAGAGATGTTTCTCCTATGAACCCGAGGAGACTTGGGGGCTTGTGCTGTGGGGGCCACCTGTCTCATTTTTACTCTTATTTATTATTATTTTTTTTTTGGAGGAGGAGGGGTTTCAACTCATCATGTCGAAAGTGATCCAGAAAAAGAACCACTGGACTAGCAGGGTTCACGAATGCACCGTGAAGCGGGGACCTCAGGGCGAGCTGGGGGTGACGGTGCTGGGGGGCGCGGAGAATGGGGAGTTTCCATACGTTGGAGCGGTGGCGGCCACCGAGGTGGCGGGGCTCCCCGGCGGTGGCGAGGGCCCGAAGCTGAGCGAGGGAGAGCTGCTTCTGGAGGTGCAGGGGATCCGGGTGTCCGGTCTGCCCCGCTATGACGTGCTGGGGGTCATCGACAGTTGCAAGGAGGCCGTCACCTTCAAAGCCGTCAGACCAGGTAAGACGGGGCGTGCCCCTGTGGGGGGGCGCACCCCAGATAAGAGGGGAGGCTTGTGGGGTGCCCCCACCATCCCGACTTCCCGCTTTCCTTCTCGGAGCGCAGCGGAGAGAAGTTGAGGCCGTGCGCCCCGGTGGTGGCGAAATACCTAAAGTTCTTGCCGGGTTGTGGGTCGTTGGCCCACCTGCGTTTGGGTAGGGGCTGCATTTGCGCAAGGGAGCGGGGAGATGTTTCCCGGGCCCGATTTGTCAACCTGTTATCTCAGCCAGCTTCGACTGAGCCTGAAGGGGACTTGGGGAACTGAGGCAGGGGCAGAGGTGGACGGGTCCCCGGCTTCTTGGGGCGGGGGGGGGAGTGATGCAGCGCGAGTAGCTTTTGGCCATTCTTGCTCCACGAAATCAGTTTCTAGATCTGGTGATTGGGTGCCTGGAAGGAGAGGGGCTACGATTTCTTGGATCTCTTCAATCAGAAAACTAGCTTCCTCCTGTATCCCCTCCAGGGGGGCTATTGTGACCTCCGGGAGATTCCCGATCCGCGGTGCAGAGCCTGCATTCACCCCACAGCTGGATGACGCATGTGTCTCCACCGCGGTGTGGGGGAGGGGGGAGGAGGGTTTAGCTCTGGGCGCGAATCTAGTCCAAGTTTACCGTCACCGTCCTCATGATTGAGGATGATGATAACAGTTGTTCACTGACAGTCGACTAGTGCGAGACTCTCTGTAAAATGCTCGATTTGCACATCTCATTCTGATTTGCAGTTCTAAGATCCACTTTTTTTTTTTTTTTTTTTTAAATAAAACCCCTACTACCAATAAGGAAACCAGGACTGACATTAATGTTAGGCGACTTGTCCAAGGTCACACAACCATCAGAAGCTGTTCCCTTGTTGACAGAGCTTTAAGCTCGGAGGGAGGGATTGGGGGATGGTATTTAGGGGCTGGGGTGTGTGTGTGTGTGTGTGTGTGTGTGTGTGTGCGCTGATTTTGAGGAGGTAAGGAAAGCAAGTTCCTCTATCAGAAGTCGGGAAAGGAGGAAAGACCGCTTCAAAAGATGCATTTGCTGGTGGTGGTGGTGGTAGGTCCCCTTACATCTCAGTGCGGTCTAGGCAAGGACTGTCCCCTGTTACCCATGTGAGAAGGACTGAAGTCTTGACAGGGAGCCGGGTGCAGCCCAGCACTGTGACGCAGGTTCTCAATGAAAGCACCAAAGGAGGTGGTGGAGCTGAATGTGGTGAAAAGTTTCCATATGTTTCCATAGGAAGGCCAGCAGCTGCAGGAATGTGTCAAAAGAAAGGAGGGCTGGGCTGAGCTGGTCCTTTCTAGAAACAGGCCTCTTCCAGATGAGGAGGAGGAGGAGATGGGTGGGGGTGTGCCGGTAAGCCTGGCCTTTTGGTAGCTTTGAGGGCTGAATTTAATGGAAAAGTGTCATTTATGTCCTAATCTTCCACCTGGACACCTCTTCCAGGAAGTCCTCTACCATTCTGCAAAAATGAGCAGATATTTCCTCCTCCATGTTCCCTTACTCATTGGCACATCTCTCTTGTTGCATGAGGTCCCCTTGCCTTGCTCCATGATGTATTCTTAGGTTCTTATCTGTAAACTAGCTTGTGGGTATGATTACATAAGCTAATGAGGGGAACATGCCCAGGACAGTGCTGGTAAATAGTAAGTGCTCAACTTAAAGATTAGCTATTATTTTCATGTTTGAGTTAATTTTTAGCAGTTATTTATTTATTTATCTGGGAGCCTGGATTATGAATTTAATGCCAGCTAATGGATGAAGATGACCCAATGGAACTTTAGAGGAGATACTGTGTCAGGCGTTTTTATGGGAACAGCTGCAGATCTCAGTTCAGGGCCATTTTGGAGTAAGGGCAGGGGACGAATGGGCTGGGGTTCCTGCCCATCCATTGGGGTTCCTGGTGGTGTATAATGTATTCATTTGCAGTGTGCAAGATGCTTGTGGGTGAGCCACACCCTTCCACAAGTAATCAGAGGGATTGGAGGCGTGGACCCAGGGCTGTCTCGTTCATGGAATTTAGGAAAGTTGGGTGAGATTATTGAGAAGGTTTAGGATCAGACACCTCTGCAGTGTTTATGCAGTGTTAATGTCCTTGCTCTAGACTATTCTTAGTGCACAGAGATGTGGACATCAGGGGTAATTGTTTGCATGCCTTTGGACCTATTTTTTTGGGGGTGGGTGGGTGGGTACCAGGGATTGAAATCAGGGGCACTCAACCACTGAGCCACATCCCCAGTGCTGTTTTGTATTTTATTTAGAGACAGGGTCTCACTAAGTTGCTTAGGGCCTCGCTAAGTTGCTGAAGCTGGCTTTGAACTCATGATCCTCCTGCTTCAGCCTCCCCAACCACTGGGATGACAGGGGTGAACCATTGTGCTTGGTTTTGAACCTATTTGTGTTGATAGAAAAAAGATGCTGACGGGGAAACTTGAATAGCCTGGGTCTCACGACACTGTGACAGCAACTTCTTGTAATAATCACCTGGGCAGAGCCAGCTCGTGGGAGGACTTCATCACAGTAAAAGGTGGCCCTGGAAACCATTCCACCCAGCCTCCATTCCCTCCTTCATGGTGAGAATGTGATTTTAATTACATGACAGAGTTCTGCCTCATTTACAGCATCTTTGTCGGAGGAGCAAGGCTCACTCTTGGTACACAGTAAAGCAAAATGTTACTTCTGTGTGAGTTAGCCTCTACCGGGGACATGGGTCACTGTGGGCACTGTCAGTATGGAAATGTCATGGTTGTCTTGTGGGGGAAGATTCTATTTCATGGCAGTTCTCTGGAAGGATGCATGGACCAAAATAGTCCATAGCAAATGGTATTCTACCAAGCAGGACTGGGCTGTGGGGGAATCAAACTAAATGAACCTTCTGGGCTGGAGTTGTTCATCTTGTGTCAGTCCTTTGTCACAAAATACCTTTAAAAACATATGTATATATCTATGTGTGTGTGTGTTTTATATATAAACATGTTGTTTTAAATTTGCATTAAGGTATCATTTTACTATAGTAAGATGCACAACTTTTTTTTTTTTTTGTACCAGGGATTGAACCCAGAGGCACTCAACCACTGAGCCCCATCCCCAGCCCTTTATTCTATATTTTATTTAGAGACAGGGTCTCCCTGAGTTGCTTAGGGCCTCACTAAGTTGCTGAGGCTGGCTTTGAACTCACGATCTTCCTGCCTCAGCCTCCCAAGCTGCTGGGATTTACAGGGGTGTGACACTATACCTAGCTGCACAATTTTTAAAAAAATAATCTTTAAAAATTTTTGCATGTAGAGCATGCCTGGGCATGAATCTAGCCACACCCTACTTCTGAACCATACCCCTAGCCCTTTGTGTTTTTTTAATTTTGAGACAGGGGTCTCCCCAGATTGCCCAGGATGGCCTCGAACTTCTGATCCTCCTGTTCCATGCTTTCAAGTAGGAGGGCATGCACCACCACGGTACCAGAGTCTTTTTAAAATTTTAATTAATACATAAAAAATTTTAACGGATACATCAAAAGATCAAAGTTGCATATATTCATGGTCACTGTAGGACGTTTCATTACATGTGTATATTGTGTAATGTTTAAGTCAAGTTTGCACAGATCTTGTGTGTCTCATTTGATGAGTTTTGACAAATGCATATGTTCATGTTGTCACCGCTGCAATCAAGATAGAGAACATTTCCATGACCCAAGAAATTTCCCTCCTGTTTCTTTCCAGTTAATCCCTTCTACTAAAGACTCTTTGATTTCTTTTATCGTAGATTTCTCTGTTCTTCAGCTTTATAAAAAGAGAAGTCATGTAGTGTGTACTCTATTGTGTCTGGCTTTGTTCTGAGAAGAGGGGGGACCGGGAGTACCAGGGATTGAACTCAGGGGCCCTTCACTACCAAGCCACATCCCTAGCTCTTTTTTATATTTCATTTAGAGAAAGGGTCTCACTAAATTGCTAAGGCTTAGGGTTGGCTTTGGAGTCTCTGTCCTCCTTTCTCAGCCTCCTGAGCCCTCTGGGATTGCAGGTGTGTGCCACAATGTGCGGCTCTGTCTGGCTTTTTTTTTTTTTACCCAACAAAATATTTTGGAGATTTCACATTTTTGTGCATCATTCTTTATTTTTATTTTTGCAGTGCTGGGAATTGAACCCAGGGGTGCTTTACAACTGAGCTACATCTCCAGTCCTATTTAAATTTTTTTAAAAATTTTGAGACAAGGTCTTGCTAAGTTGCCCGGGGTTGGCTTCAAACTTGCAATCCTCCCGCCTCAGCCTCCAAAGTAACTGGGGTTACAAGTGTGTCCAATGGTGCCTGGCCTTTGATTCTTTTCATTGCTGAATATTATTCCATTACACACATTGACGAGTTTGGGTTCTCCTTTTGCTTTCTGGTGGGCGTTTGTAATGTTGACGGTGTTCAACGGCTATGAACGAAGCTGTTGTCAATGTGCCATTAGTTCCAAACATTTGCCAATCTTTGATCTTGTTTGTCTTTTGAATTTTGGACTTTCTACTGTGGATAGGGGGGAACATGTAATTAGGAAAACTTTGGTATAGAAAGTAGCTCACCTTTTTTAAGCTCTTACATTAAAATATGTCTGACCAAGGTGTGCTTGGTGTGTGCAAAAGCCCTGTGAAGCCCTCCCATCACCAAATAAGAAAGAAAAAGAAAACAGAATATGTCAAGCGCTCTGCTAAGGTAGTGCTTCATGGTCAGCCTCTCCTTTAATTCACTGAACTGGACTCAAACGTTGGAAACTTGAGTTTCAGAGTGTCTGGGTGAATTTTTCAAGGGTGCTACCACAAGTGGCAGAAAGAGCTGGAATTCAGCTGAGTCTCACCCCAAACTCTTGCTCTTCATTCCTGGGACATTTGGTTCTGGTAGTGCAGTCCCCGGACCAAGTGGCATTAGCTCACTCAGCAGCTGTGGCTGGTTCAGAAACTCGAGGGGTGGAGCCGGGGGTATTGCTGGAGCTTGCTCAGGTTTAAATACCGAGGCCTTAAGGTGTAGCTGCAGTTGAGGAGGGGGGCTGGGATCCAGAGCATGCTGTCGCCTGGCAAGTCACTCTTTGAGGGCCTGAGTTTCTTTAAGCCCAAAATAAGCGGGTGTGTCTCTTTCTGGGTACTCTGTGCTCCTGAAATGCTGTGCTCCCACGAATAACCCAGACTCCCAAGCCTTAAAATGGTGTGACTGGAGTTTCCCAATTGGGTATATTACAGGTCACACTTTCATATTTTTGTAGATGAATTTTGCGGTTTTGCAAATTACTCAGGAACCGAAATGGTCCCCGCACTTTAAAAAAAGAAAGGCAGGATGGTGACAATAAATAGGACCCAATTTAAAAGCCCAAACGGGGTTGCCAGACCCTTCTTTTACTGCAGGAGGATGTCAGGACCACACGCAGTTGAGTGGAGCTCATTTCTGTGTTTTGTTTTGGTGTTGTGTATTTGCTTTGACCAGTTGGACTGTATGACAGCAGCTCTATAACAAAATAGTCCTGTTATATTTCCCCTCCTTTGATTTGACGACTTCTTATTATTTTTGTAGTACTGGGGATGGAACCCAGGCAAGGCAAGTGCTCTTCCACGGAGCCCCATCCCCAGCCCTAATGTTATTGTTTTTACATTGTAGTTTTTTGTTCTTTTTATATGTACATGACTTAGGGTGTTTTTTGACGTATGACACATGCATGGAGCTGGAGTTGGGAAGAGAGCATGTAACTGGTTCTCCCCAGGTTGCTTTAGGTCTCTGGCACACCACTCACTGCCTATAGGGTGGCTCTTTGGGTCCAGAACCATCTCCTCACATGCATTTGTATCTTCATAGCCTCTGTGCCTCTCACATGATCTTTTTGGTCTGTTTCCTCTCCTACTAGAATATCAGTTCCATGGAAATAAGAAACAGCTCTGATTTTCCTGTTTCCCAGTGGCTAAAATAATAACAGCAGATAATAGGTGCTCACTAAAATTTATTGGAGGCTTGAACGAATCTTCCATTCTTTCTTCTTATTCAGATGACAAGTACAACTAGGCTCTCTACATCATTTCTCCTTTTTCATATATACAGTTTTGGTTTTTTCTTTTTGGTACTGGGGATTGAACTCAGGGGCACTCGACCACTGAGCCCCATCCCCAACCCTCTTTTGTATTTTATTTAGAGACAGGGTCTCACTGAGTTGCTTAGTGTCTTGCTTTTGCTGAGGCTGGCTTTGATCTCATGATCCTCCTGCCTCAGCCTCCCGATTACAGGGTGGGATTACAGGTGTGCACCACCGTGCTTGGCTGTGCCTTTTATTTTTATTTTTTTAATCTAAACTTTCAAGAATCAATCTGTTTTTGTTCTTGGCAAGACTCCTCCAGAGTAGTTTAGTTGAAGCAGTGGAACACTCCGTGGCTTCTATAAAGAAATAATGCAAGGACAGGCAGTCCAACCTGCCCATTGTTTCCTCTGGCCACCCTTTGCCATGGGCTGTTACTTAAAAAATAGGTTAACTTGGGCTGGGGTTGTGGCTCAGTGGTAGAGCGCTTGCCTAGCATGTGTGAAGCACTGGGTTCCATCCTCAGCACCACATACAAATAAATAAATAGAATAAAGGTATTGTGCCCATCCAAATTAAAAAAAATATATATGTATATATATTTAACTTGACCTTGACCTTGTGAGGCAGTGGCATACTCTTGCTCACTGCATTGGGGGGTGGTGATGACCCGGCTAGTTTGGGATGGCAGAAGTAAGGGGGAGGAAGGGGTTTACAAGAGAGAACCTTCTGACATCTCCTCACCATGAGGGTCTACTCGGAGGAGGTTGCTGTATGAACAACGATCACCGCCCCGTGATGTTGGTGGGCCTCTCCTGGAGTGTGCCCAGACGTGTGACGGGACATCCTGATGTTGTACACGCTGAGGACACAGGCTGTCAGATTCGTGAAGGACGGACACTCATGCTCTCAAAAGTAAGTCCCTGCTTTTTTGCGCATCTCATGCAGCCCACATGTGAGATCCGTGACCTTGAGAAATCCCCAGGGAACAGCGGAGCTTCGCTCTGCTTCGCCCCCATGGGCCTCCGCGTTCATGTGGCGTTTCTGTGAATCCATGTCCTTATTTCCATGAAATCAGGGACAGGCCTCCTCCTGAACCCTGCTTTATAGCAAAGTGTCCTGTGGACGTTCCGTTGTGTTCTGACTGACAACCCTGGAAAAGGGAGTGTGAAGAGTGACTTTTATGATCACCTGGTAACCTCCTCTTTATAGATCAGTAACTAAATGACACGATAGTCCATTATTTAATTATTTCTATGGATCTTATCTTTGAGTGAAAGCCAAAGTCCTTTCAGAAACTCCCAAGCCTGTAGGATCTGATTTTTCTTTTTTATTTTATTCATTCATTTTTTTTTTTACGGTACTGGGGATTGAACCCAGGGGACCCCGACCCCTGAGCCCCATCCCCAGCCCTATCTTGTATTTTATTTAGAGACAGGGTCTCCCTGAGTTGCACCTCACCATTGCTGAGGCTGGCCTTGAGCTCGATCCTCCTGTCTCAACCTGGAAGAGGTCTTTGAGCTTCACAATAACCTAGTGCAGGGCTGGGGATGTGGCTCAAGCAGTACCGTGCTCACCTGGCATGCCCGGGGCGCTGGGTTCGATCCTCAGCACCACATAAAAATCAAATAAAGATGTTGTGTCCACCAAAAACTGAAAAATAAATATTAAAAAATTCTCTCTCTAAAAAAAAAAAAAAAAAACAAGAATGACCTAGTGCCGAGTTTAGTGTCAGGTGGATTCTCGAAATGGCAGTAACCAGGGCCCCCGTGTTGCTGACTTAGATGAGGGCCTGAGGTCTGGACCCTGGGATAGGCCTGTGCCCAGCATGCCATTCCTAGCCCAGCCACCGACCCCAGTCCACTCGCCGTCCTGTCTGCCCCCATCACCCTTTTTTTTTGGTACTGGAAATTGGACCCAGGGGTGCTTACCCACTGAGCCACATCCCCAGCCCTTTTTGTCTTTTATTTTGAAACATGGTCTCAGTGAGTTGCTCAGGGCCTGATAATATTGCTGAGGCCGGCCTTGAACTCAGGATCCTCCTGCCTCCGCCTCCCGAGCTGCTTCGATCGCAAGCATTGCGCCTGGCTATGTAGACATTTTCTGTCACCGTCTCCGGTGTTGTGACAATGAGTTATGTAAGACAATTAGATTCTCGTGGCTAAGGTATCAAGCTCTCTATTACCGCAGACAGAGGCATTGTGTGCTGGGAATGGGGCATGGCTGTGTCTTCACAATAAGTCTGATCTTTTAGTCTGTTAGGAAACAAGACTCGGGGCTCTCTGTATGGACAGTGGCAGGATGGTGCAATCCGAGGCAATTATGCCCTGGTCATAAGCCCTGTCTCAAAGTTATTGCTGTATACAGAATTAACAGGACTGTTGTGCTGCTCATAAAAGAATCCACAGACAGCAATTCATTGACATGTTGTAAATTCAGATTTTAGGCCCAGGGTGGCTGGCACGGAAAGGAGGCATTTCCTTGACTAGCTGGGATATCCTGGGTAGGAGACTTCCCCATGTGCACCATGATTTCACCTTCTGAACCTGGAGATGATACCGACAACCTACTTTCTAGGGTCGATGGAGAATTAAAATGAAGAGGTTTAAGTAAAACACAGGGCACGGGGCCTGGCACATAGCAAGTGCCCAAGAAAGCGTGGCTTCTGTTATTTTGAGTGTTTCCTGCCTGAAAGCACTTGGGGAGAGCAAGCAAGCTCTTGGAGATGCAGATGGTGGTACACCATGCTCTGGAAAGCTCTTGCAGTCTAGGAAAAGCCCTCATTTTTTTTTTTTTCTTGCATGATTCAAATGCTGTCTTTTTAAAAAATTTTTTTTATTTGTTCTTTTTAGTTATACATGATAGTAGAATGTATTTTCACATATTATTCATATATGGAGTCTAACTTATTCTAATTAGGATGCCATTCTTGTGGTTGGACATGATGTGGAGTTTCCCTGGTCGTGTGTTCATATAGGAACAGAGGAAACTGATGTCTGATTCATTTCCACTGTCTTTCCTATTCCCATCCCTCCTCTCTGTCCCCCTCTCCCCCCTGTCCAATCCAGTGAACGCTCCCCCCCCTCCCATTATGAGTCAGCATCTGCATATCAGAGAGAACATTCAGCCTTTGGTTTTGGGGTATTATTTCACTTAGCACGAGAGTCTCCAGATCCATCCATGTACTGGCAAATGTCATAATTTCATTTTTCTTTATGGCTGAGTAATATTCCACTGTGTATAAATACCACATTTTCTTAATCCATTCATCTGTTGAAGGGCAACTAGGTTGGGTCCAGAGCTCAGTTATTATGAATTAAGCTGCTATAAACATTGATGTGGCTGCTTCACCATTCCAGATTTCCTGAAGAATCTCCACTCTGCTTTCCAGAGTGGTTTCACCAATTTGCAGTCCCACCAGCAATGTAGGAGTGAAACCTTTTTCCCCACATCCTTACCACCACTTATTGTTACATGTATTCTTGATAATTGCCACTCTTACTGGGGGGAGATGGAATCTCCGTGTAGCTTTCATTTGCATTTCTCTAATTGCCAGTGAGATTGAACGTTTTTCAAATATCAAATGCTGTCTTTTTAAAGGGCTCCACCTGGGTGGGTTTACACAGGTTGGAAGGAAGCCTGTGGAGTCCCGCCGTGCGTGGTTGTCACAGGTGATGAATTGTTTCTAATGGCTGTCCTTAGCTCCCAGATTGTGATAAAACGTGGAAGGAGGACAAGTTGGTCTCCTTATTTCTTGGGTATTCCAGGTCGGCCAGTATCAACATTGATGACCTTTGCGCGTGTGAAGCCAATATCCTCTGTTTTCCTGGTGCCACGTCTGGGCTCTTATGCTGCAGATGTCTGGGAGGCAGTGGGGCTTCCTGGTTTGGAGTCCGTCACCTGATTCTCCCTCCTGTTGAGTGACCGTGGGCAGGTGAACTTGCAGAACGTCCCTTCTCCCAGATGAGAATGAGAGCAGTCCTTGCCTTCTGGGGTGATTGTGGCCACCGGACAAGATGCTGAGTATGAAACACTCCACGCGCTGCTCGGCCGGGAGCTGCCTGCAGGATAGCAGTCGGGATGCGTCTTCGCCGAGAAGGGGCGACACCTGAGTGGGCTCTGCTGGGAGTGGGAGCCCTTTGGTCCACCCCTGGGAACATTTGGCCATGTCTGGAGACACTTTGGGTTGTCACAGTTAGTGACTGGGATGCGATTGGCATCTAGTAATGGGTCAGAGATGCGCTGAACATCGGTTTTGGTCAGTTTTTCCATCACTGGGACCAAAATACCGAGAAGAACAACGTGGAGGAAGAGTTTATTTCAGGCTCACGGTTTCAGAGGTCTCAGTCCATAGACAGGAAGCTGCGTTGCTGTGGGCTGGAGGGGAGGCTGGACATCATGGAGGAGGGGCCCTGAGGGCGGAAGGGGCTCAGCTCATGGTGGGGTCAGGGGCAAGGGGCCTCGAGGATCATGTGCCCTTTCAGGGCACATGCCCAGTGACCCACCTCCTCCACCCACTGTGTCACCGCCTACCGTTAACCACCCAGTCAGTCCCTACAAACTAGGATGGGCTGATTAGGTGACAGCTCTCAATAATCCAGTCATCTCACCTCTAAATACTCCTGCACTAACAGGACCTTTTGGGGGCGGCCTCATATCCAAACATGATAACCTCCTATAATGTACAACTCAGTCTTGCAACAGAGAATTAGCCAGCCTCCGGTTTCATGAAGGGTGAGGTTGAGAAATCCTGCCTTAAGGTGCAACTTCATGGTTAGCCTGGGAATCTGAATAATGGGTGGTGGATTAACCATTGTAAGCACTATTTATTTATTTGTCGGTTTATTTATTTTTGTAGTAGGGATTGAATCCAGGGGTGCTTAACCACGGAGCCACATCCCCAGCCCTTTTTATTTTTTCCATCGAGATAGGGTCTCACTAAATTGCTTAGGGCCTTGCTAAGTAGCTGAGGCTAGCCTTGAACTTGCCATCC
Source organism: Callospermophilus lateralis (assembly GCF_048772815.1). Taxonomy (NCBI): domain Eukaryota; kingdom Metazoa; phylum Chordata; class Mammalia; order Rodentia; family Sciuridae; genus Callospermophilus; species Callospermophilus lateralis. The sequence continues at coordinate 168,321,650 of NC_135305.1, forward strand.
TCCTGCCTCAGCCTCCTGAGCCGCTGGGATTACACCCAACTGGCTTTAAGTATGAATTATTACCGCCACCATGCCTGGCTGTAAGTAGGAGTTATTGATCTTTCGACCTGTCACTGAAATTTGGGTTAAAGGGTTTGCCTGGGTAGAGGATCTTATTCTCATTTCAGCTGTGAGAAAATTAGCTGATTCATCCAGACGGCTGATAAAGGAGAGATTCAAACAGTCACCTGGATCCAAAATTCTTATCTTGGGTTTTCACAGTAGAAATGTCTTGACACCCCCCCCCCCCCATTGCCTGGAGCCCTTTATACTTGACCTCAAAACTGGAGTCCTAAATACTGTAGAGGGTCACTATGGAGGCGCCTGTTTTAGACAGGAGTCTGGTGACCCCACTTGAGAAGCTCCTAGGAATTGAAAAAGGAATCCCTGAGTGTTTACCAGCTAGAAAACAGAATGTGCTACTACATATTTTCAAACAATTCTGCTTATTTGCCTCCTTCTTCTGTTCTTTGCTGATCTATTTCACCAACACTGCGGGTGCCTCCCTCCCCTGCGCAGTTATTTTGCATGCACACGCTTCCTCCAAGAGCCACAAGAGTGCCTTGCCATTGCAGATTGGCGTGACAGTCTTCCGTCCTGGATCATGTGCTTCTTCAAGGCGGTACCCCTGTTTTATGTATGGTGTCATCTCTGCCTGCTGTAGGTGCTCAAGAAATAGCCGTGGAGTCGAATCCTTTGGAGGGTAACGAGTAGGCATCCTCTTTTACATTAGAAAAAAAAGAATTCTTGCCTAAGATCTTGTTGGCTAGAAAAATCCACATTTTATTTTGAAGGCACATGAAATATACTTAGCCATATGTCTGACTTTTCCGTGATGATAGAAGATGGTTGTCTGCCAGTTGTAGCATTCTGAACTGTGGAGAAAATATTGAATTAATTGTGTTGGAGGTCTTCGGCGGGCCTTTATTCTGGCCAGATGTGTGCAGTGGTTGAGCCTCTTGCTTATGACATGCGGCCCCGGGAGGTGCCACTTTGGCCTGATTTCAATGGAGTTCATCTCTTTCCACCTGGATTCTTGGCGAGGCTTTGGAATTTACATCTGATAGGGAGAGTGTGTTCATTTCCTCCTCTGACTATCAGCCTGTTGAAGTCTGTGTGACTTGGTTAAGAATTCAAAGCTCAAGATCAAGTTGTTAAAAAAAAAAAAATTCCCTTCCCTCTGGTGTTGGAGCATTTTTTTTTTTTAAATAAAAAGCATATGCATGCAAATTTTGGTTTCTAATCTTTTAAAAACTCAGTTAGAATTGTGACCTTGTAAGACCATCACTCACTATCTGCAGTTGGTCTGTTCTTTCGTAGTTTTTTTTTTTTTTTTTTTTATAATATCTCTAATGAAATTTAAACCGTTTTTGGCATATAAACAATGTGTAGAATACAAAAAGGTGTTAATATGAAAGGAAAACATACACACATTGCCCATAATCCTACCCCAGAGAAATGCATGTGTTAACACTGTATTTTTATCCATCCATCCATCCATACAGTTGCATATATATTCGTAGGTTTAGCTTTCTTATGAAAATAGGATTATATAGTACATGCTATTTTGCTGGGATTTTTCTTTTTGCCTTATATCATGAATTGTTTTTTCTTTCTTTCTTTTTATTTTGTTACTGGGGATTGAACTTGGGGGCACTGAACTACTTCACATCCCCAGCCCTATTTTATTTAGAGACAGGGTCTCACTGAGTGGCTTACTACCTTGCTTTTGCTGAGGCTGACTTTGAACTCATGATCCTCCTGTCTCAGCCTCCTGAGCCACAAGGATTACAGGCGTGCGTGACTATGCCCAGTGTACTTTTTTTAAAAGTCTTTTTTAAAAAAAAAAATGGCTTTATTTTATGTATTTATTTTTTATGTGGTGCTGAGGCTTGAACCCAGTGCCTCATGTGCTAAGCAAGCGTTCTTCCACTGAGCCACAATCCCGGCCCCTCATGGACTTTTAAAAATACTGCATATGGGCCATTTTGATGGCTGTAGGATCTATTTTTGGTCATCTGGTAATATGTTAAATCATGCTTTGAGTATGAGCATTAAATTGTTTTCAGTTGAAATAGGAACTCCTCAAAAGAGGAAATACAAATGGCCAACAGATATATGAAAAGATGTTCAACATCTCTAGCAATCAGAGAAAACTACACAAGATTTCATCTTATTCCGGGCAATAAACAAGAACAGTAACAATAATACATGTTGGTGAGGATGTGGAGAACAAGGTACACTCATACACTGTGCCAGTGGGACTGTAAGTTAGTACAACCACTCTGGAAGGCAGTGTGGAGACTCCTCAGAAAACTAGGAATGGAACCACCATATGACCAAGGGATCCCACTCCTCAGTATTATCCAAAAGAACTAAGATCAGCAGGTTATAATGAGATAGTTCCTTCAATGTTAATTAGCAGCACAATTCACAATGGCCAAATTATGGAATCAACCCAGGTGCCCATCAACAGATGAATGCATCAAGAAATCGTGGTATATCTGCACAGTGGAGTTCTACTGAACCATAAAGACGAATGAAATCATGGCGTTTGCTGGTAAATGGATGGAAATGGAGAAAATCATGCCTAGTGCAATTAGCCAGACTCAAAAGTCAAGAGCTGAATGTTTTCTCCCATATGTAGAAGCTAGAGAAAAATAAGATTTTGGATCTCGGGTGATACACTTGCAACCCCCTCTTTATGCAGGAAAGGAGGTTGGATATCATAAAGATTTAGGATAGATTGGTAGAGGAGGAGGAGAACAAGGAGGAGGGAGGGAGGAAGGGAAAGGGCAGAAATATGGAATGAAATAGTTGGTTGCATACACCGTAAACTGAGCATGGTAGCACATGCCTGTAATCCCATCAGCTCTAGAGCTGAGGATCAGGAGTTCAAAGCCAGCCTCAGCAACTTAGTGAGACCCTAAGCAACTCAGTGAGACCCTGTTTCTGAATAAAATACCAAAAAGAGCTGGGGATGTGGCTCAGTGGTTAAGCACCCCTGGGGTCAATCCCCAGTACCCAAAAAACAAAAAAGGAATGAAAGGAAGATCAATAGAACAGAGGATGGGGTAAGGAGGAGGGAAGGGAAAGAATGGGGGTTGAAACCAAATGCCTTGCATGTATCATTTTGTCAAAATGAGCCAAGTACTACGTAAGATTATAATGCTGTAATAAAAAGAGAAATAATAATTAAAAGTTGTTTTAGTTTTAGTTGTTCCCTATTTCATACAACATTTCAATCAATAGCCTTGTGCATTTTGGTGAACATCTTCTGGCATTTTCTTTGAATAGGTGTCTAGAAGTAGAACAGTTGGCTCACACGAATTTTGTCTTTTGAAGACGTTTACTGTCCCACATCACCTCTGTCTCCATAGAATCCATCAACTTATTGCTGCGGCATGTACGTGAGCTTGCTCTGGGTCTTCACTTAGGCTTTTATAGCAGCCATGATAGACTCATACTGACTAGTTCTTCCAAAGGACGTTAGGGAGTGGTGGAGACTGGGGTAAACTGGAAGGGCTTACTTTGTTCAGAGGGAAGTGTTGCCACTCTGCTTTGGCCTGCTGCTGCCATGAAATAACATTGGTCCAGTATTGCTAGCTCTTTCCAGTTTGCAAGAGAACCCAGAGACTCGGATTTATTTATTTACTTTTTTAAATGAACTTTGCCAATTTTAAAATGTTGGTTCAGAGTGCTTTCAGAAACGTGGGTGACCCCAACAGAACACATCTGGGAGCCACGTTTGGATCTCAGGTGACACCCTTGCACCCACCTCCTTATGCATTTGTCTTGCTCGTTGGTAACTGTCACATTTCGTCTCTTCAAGAGGAGTAGTCACATTTCTTATTAATGTCTGTATTCTCAGGGCTGAGGATAGTGACCAGCTCAGAAAAAGGGCCAAGAAATGTGTGTGTGGAAATGAATGATATATTCTGGAAGTGGTTTAGTTTGGCACTAAAACTAGTCCATGTCGGTTCATTGAGGCCCAGCTGGTGACAGCTTCCAATTCTGGTCATGAAGAGCCGGGGAGAGAGTATATTTTGACAGCTGATTATAATTCTTGGAATATTTTGTCTCAGGGTCCCAGACTGCCAAGGCTTAGAACTGGGTGCCGAAACACATCTTGAAATTGACATTCAGATGAATTCCCAGCTTGGGAATCGAATAGAATCTATTCTCTGCTCAGAGGTGATTTCACACATTTGTATGGCCTTAAAAATAAAAGAAATGAAGGGGGCTGGGGTTGTGGCTCATGGGTAGAGCGCTTGCCTAGCATGTAAAAGACCCTGGGTTTGATTCTCAACACCTCATAAAAATAAATAAGTAAAATAAAGCTTAAAAAAATAAAAGAATGAAAAAAAAAATCCTAATCTTAAAATAAAATAAAAGAATGAGCTGGGCGTGGTGGCATGCACCTGTTAATCCCAGCAGCTCAGGAGGCTGAGGCGGGAGGATCGAGAGTTCACGGCCGGCTTCTGCAATTCAGGGAGACCCTGTCTCTAAATAACACAAAAAAAGGGCTGGGGATGGGGCTCGTGGTTAAGTGCCCTTGGGTTCAATCCCCAGTACCAAAAAAAGTAAAATAAAATATAAAGGAATGAATAGACTTTATGTCTACCACTTAGGAATGTTTGATATACGACAGGAAAGTTGATAGTAACGCAACTCTTTGGACATTCTGCTGCTGAGTCACCTGCCTGACTTCTTCTCCCAGAGTGGACGCCCTCTAACACTGAGCCCCGGAGGCTGTTACGTGGTCGAATCGTGTTTTTATGGAAAGCCTCGTAGCCTTTCAAGCCTTTCTGCCTGCATCATGGGTCGTTCTGCATTGCATAATCCGTGTTGGGTGCCAGGTTTAGCTGCTTGGGGCTGAGGAACAGGGTCCAGGTAATTCCAACTGGAAGCTGAGTCTAAACAATTTTTCTATCAAGGACCCAAACAAGGAAAGGTCTTTACAAAATAGAAACTAGAAAACAGGCTTCAGAAAGCCCCAGTGTGCAGTTTAATTTTTGCTAGGTTTGGATTTGGGGTGTGTCTCCATTCTCTCCTTCTCGGGTCCCCCTTACCTCCCTCTGTAAGCGTACCACAATGGAACATTCCAGTAGCCTGTATGGGAGTTCATTTTTAGATGGTTTGTTCTGTATGTGATCCAGAACTTCATGTGTGAGACAGAACTGAGGAGAGTGTACTGGTTTAGACTACTGCATCATCCCATCAACCTCCTCTACTATGATAGCCACTTTTGGGGAGCACAGACACCCCAGCACATAAAGCTCATATTCCACGATGCTGGTGATCCTTGGTAAAATTTCTATACATCTCTGTTTTTTTGTTGTTAAAGAGAGGAGCATGGATGTGCCCAAATCCAGTTATGCACCTGCCCAGCAAGCAGCCCAGCTGACTTGGAACTAGCCTTTGGTGCATGGATTATTAGTGCTTTTTTTTTTTTTTTTTTTTTTTTTTGCATGCCTCTGAGGTTTCATGATTGTTTATTTCATGCGTTGTGATGGCAATATGTCACTGAGACAGTGAGATCACATGCCATTGCTGACAGGTGGCCAAAAGTTAGGACAATTATTATTATTTTTGGGGGGAGGTACTGGGGATTGAACCCAGGGGCACTCAACCACTGAGCCCCATCCCCAGCCCTTTTTTATATTTTATTTAGAGACAGGGTCTCACTGAGTTGCTCAGGGCCTTGCTAAGTTGCTGAGGCTGGCTTTGAATTTGCAATCCTCCTGCCCCAGCCTCCTGAGCTGCTGGGATGACAGGTATGTGCCTCTGTGCCAAGCCTAATTTAGGGTTTTTCATCTTAAGCTTATCTAAGCAAAAATGGGGTGGCAGGTGTGTGGGGGGGATCTGTAATCATTCATTCCAGCCAAAGGCCATCAGGTGAGACTTGTTTCTGATCAGATACAGGGCCCAGGGATATGTCCTGCCTTTTATAAGTTTCAATCTGTGAGCCAATCAACTTATTTTTCTTGTCTTTTTTTGGTACCTGGGATTGAACCCAGGGGCCCTCAACCACTGAGCCATACCCCCAAAGTACCTTACCCCTTTTTTTTTTTTGGCCTAAATTTATTTAGAGACAGAGTCTACTTGAGTTGCTTGGGGCCTTGCTAAGTTGCTGACCGGGGCCTCGAACTTTGGATCCTCCTGCCTCAGTCTCCCAGGGCCACTGGGATTACAGGTGTGTGCTAGCACGGGTGGCTGTTTTTCTTCTTAAATCAAACAAAGAAACAACACTCTTTGGGAAGCACAGTGTTATCTCAGGGTTGGTGTATAAACAGGTAGGATAAGTTATAAGGCAGAAGTCAGGTGCTGCTGGTGGTGGTGGTGGTGGGGTGGTGTGTGTTTGTGGCCCGTGTCCCTGTTCCCAGGCCCATCCACTCACCTGGTGGCTGCTGACAGGTTGCAGGCAGAGCTTCTGGGAGAGAAGGATCCGCTTTGGAAACACAGGCCCCCAGGTCGGACCTGGGTGAGTGGAAAGCGCCTGAGCTTTGCCCCGGAGAGTTGACTTGCAAGTTCGGGCAGTGCCCAGGTGACGGCTTGTGAGCGAATCTGACTCATGTCTCCCTACCCAGGGCTGTCCTATGTCCCAGCTCTCAAGAATGGCCCACAGAACAGCCCCTGTTGACAGTCATCGTGGAGTCCGGGGCTCACAAGGCCCCAGCTCAGATCTGTGGAGCCAGCGTCCTGTAGGGGGTGGTCCCTGGTACCACAGTGTGCAACAAAGTCCTGGCTGTGTGAAGGCCAGAGCCACCCAATAAGTGGTGGCAGCAGACCCCACCTTATAACATGAATTGAGGGTGGGGAGCAAGAATGGGAAAGGTGTTATTTGAGCTGCTAGCCGTTTTAGGAGTACATAGTGGATATTGTGTATATGTGGAAGGTCGTTTTCTCGTTTTAGGATCTTAGTATCGGTCTGGTTCTTGAGGGGGACGTTTTCTCTTAGTGCTAGACTTGTCTTTTGAAAAGCAAAGGGCATGAGACCTTTCAAAGATGATTGGGAGCTGGGAGTGGTGGCACACCTTTGTAATCCCAGAAGCTAGGGAGGCTGAGGCAGGAGGATTACAAGTTAGAGGCCAGCCTCATCAATTTAGTGAGGCCCTAAGTAACTGAGTGAGAACCTGTCTCTAAAACAAAAAAAAAAAAAAGAAAAAAGGGCTGGGGTTCTGACTGAGTGGTGGAGGGACTCTAGATTAAATTCCTGATAACAAAAAGAGAGGGAGAAAAAAAAAAAGACTGAGTCATGAGTGGATTCATGCTGTTTTCCTGGGAGTGGGTTCCTTGTTGTAGGAGTGGGTTTGTTACAAAGCACCTTGGGCCCTCTTGCTCGTTCCCATGTGAGGTCTTTTACTATGTTATGTGGCCAGAAGGCCCTTACCAGAGGCAGCCCCTGGATTTTCTATGCACCAGAGATGTGAGATAAAGTTTTTTTTTTTAATTCATAAATTTTTTTGTAGTTGTAGATGGACAGCATGCTTTTATTTTATTTGTTTATTTTTACATGGTGCTGAGGATCAAACCCAGTGTCTCACGCATGCTAAGGCAAGCCTCTGCCACTGAGCTACAACCCCAGCCCAAGGTAAAGTTTTGATTATGAGTTGAAAATAATTGAAAGGGATCTCTGGAGGAAAAATGGCCCTGGCCAGTAGAATACACTGGGAAGATGGAAAGTTTTCTTTCTCTCTCTGCACCAGGGGTGGAACCCAGTGGAGCTCTACCACTGAGCCACATCCCCAGCCCTTTTTTAAAATATTTTTTTATTTTGAGACAGGGTCTCTCTGAGTTGCTTAGGACCTTGGTAAGTTGCTGAGGCTGGCCTTGAACTCTTGATCCTCCTGCCTCAGCCTCCTGAGCTGCTGGGTATGCCCCACCCACCCAGCTGGGCACAGTTTTGATGGGTCACACTGGGAGTCCTGCTAGCCCCTGGCAGGTAGAGGCCAGCGATCCAGCGATGCAGCCGTGCCCCACAGCCGGGCACACTGCCCTCGGGACTCCAATGTAGCCTCTCCTAGGATCCCGTGGGCAGTTCACCTGGGAAGCTGGCCTCCTCGGTTCCAGTGTGTCCTGGGAGTGCCAGTACTTGAGGATGGAAACCTGGTCTCCGGGTTCTGCTCCTGTTGGGCTGGGCAGCGCCTGCGCCTGCAGCCGGGCAGCAGTACCACCTGGGCATGAAGGAACCCGCCCTCGGCTGCTGGCTTCAGGTGTGTTCAGACATGCACGTGGCTCTGGGAGGAGGAGGGTCGACCAGGAGCCCTGAGCTTGTGATGGGAATAAAGGGCACCCCGTGGGTTCCCAAGGGCCCCAGGGAGAGGCCATCAGATGCAGGTCTCTGGTCTCACAACGACTTGAGGGAGGAGAACAGGAGACAAGTAACCAGGACCAGCCCAGGCCGTACTGGGTGAGCTCAGAGGCAGCCCAGAGAGCCAGGGGAGACCCCGAGCAGCTGGGTGCAGCCAGGCATGCCTGTCACCTAGCGGCTCTGGAGGCCGAGGCAGGAGGATCTAGAGTTCAAAGTCAGCCTCAGCAATGACGAGGCCCTAAGCAACTCAGCGAGACCCTGTCTCTAAATAAAATACAAAACAGAGCTGGGGATGGGGCTCAGTGGTCAAGTGCCCCTGAGTTCAATCCCCGGTACCAAAAAAAAAAAGAAAAGAAAAGAAAAAAAAGACACCAAGCATTCAGAATGGAAGGAGATGCAAAGAGGGTCCCCAGCCCATCAGTAGCCACCAAAGGTACATGGGAAACTCAGGCCACAAGGTGCGTGATCGAGTGAGGCGAGGTAGCTGGGCGGCTTTCATTTCCATCCCTCACCATTGGAGTCACCCTGAGCCCTTCACCTGACCTGCCTTTGTCTCAGTTTCCTCATCTAGAGAGAGCGATGATGACAGTGCTTGGCTGCAGGCCACACCGCTCAGCGCTGCTGTAGACTTCTGGAATCACCGCATTGAAGTCTTGGCTCTGAACACCCAGGTTGGAAGGTGGAGAGGGCCTGTCATCTTGAGGGCGGGGGAAGAGGGCGTGACAAGTCGCTATTCACCGGGCACAGTCTTTGGAGGAGAGGAGTCAACTCCAACATCCCCAAGTGGCGGTGGTGGAAATTTCTAGATGTGAAGAGGCAGGGGCTGCCAGTGTGTGTGTGTGTGTGTGTGTGTGTGTGTTGGTTACAGTGGCTGAAGGTATTTTCTTCCTGGCTTGTAAAGGACAATAACATTAAGTGTGTGTGTGCAAACCCACCCCCCCCCACACACCCGTCCTGACCTTATCTGTATCTGGTGATTGCATGTGTGAGCAGTGCAGCCAACAGCGATCAAGGACTCCATCCCTGAGCAAGATAAAAGCTAAGAAGAAAAGAACCCAAGATAACCAAGCAGTTTGTGGATACTCACTCCCAAAGAAGAGCCACGATGTCTGCTCTGCTTTTGTTGTGTTCTCAGTGTTCCACGACTCCAGGGGCCTGGGTCTCCTCCCTTGGGTTTACCTGGATGCATTTGCTTTTGAAGTTGGGAAGCTTCCAGCTCCCGCCTACTCACCTTGTCCCATCCCCTGTCCGCTGGGCTTCACCCGGGAGAACAGACCCTGAGAAAATAGGAGCCGTACCTCGCAACAGCAGAGCCTGATTCGCTCCCGGGCCACCTGGGCGTCACTCTGAGGGCCTCAGTGGCATGACCCCGATCCTCAGCAGGTGCTGTGCATGGTGGGCTCTGACCTTCCCGTTTTAGAGATGGGAACACTGAGGTCTGAGAGTTACTTGACTCGGCTTTCCCAGGTGTTGATGGGCAGCAAAGCGTTTCTACCTCGGAGCCTCTGGGCATCTGGAATACTGCTGTCTTCCGTGGGGAGCGGGTGACCTCTGGGCAGGTGGCTGCTTCTCTCTCACACTGGGGTGCACCATTGTGTGGGCGACCTGGCTCCTTTCACTCTAGCAGGTTGCAGCCGGCATCCTCCTGGGGCGGGACAGGTCTGTGCCTGGGCGGGGGGTTCACAGGGAGGCTGGCTCATTGCAGCACAGAGCTGCAGTGTCCTCCTGCAGACACACCCTGCGCTGTCTGGACGCACGTCTTCCAACACCACTGACATCCACTTCTCCTGAGGGTTCCAGGCAACGGATCCTGAACCTCACAGATTTTGCAAGGTTGTATTTGTTTTTTTTTTTTTTTGGTGGTGCTGGGGATCGAACCCAGGGCCTTGTGCATGGGAGGCAGGCACTCTACCAACTGAGCTAGATCCCCAAGCCTGTATTATTATTATTATTATTATTATTATTATTATTATTTTTTAATGTGGCAAAATGTGCATAACAAATTACTTTTTCTATATATATATATATATTTTTTTTTTGTGATACGAAGGATTGAACCCACACTTGCTTTACTGCTAACCATTAAGTCACATTCTCGGCCTTTTTTTTTTTTTTTAAACATATATTTTTAGTTGTAGATGGACACAATACCTTTGTTTATTTTATTCTTAGGTGGTGCTGAAGATCGAACCCAGTGCCTCACATGTGTTAGGCAGGCACTCTATCACTGAGCTACAGGGGCCCTTTTTATTTTTAATTTTGAAACAGGGTCTTGCTAAGTTGCTTAGGGCCTCACTAAGTTGCTGAGATTAGCCTCCTGCGTCAGCCTCCTGAGTTCTGGGATTATAGGTGTGTACCACTGCTCCCTGCTTGAATCACTTTTTGTGTGTGTGTGTGTGTGGGTTTGTGTAGGGGGGTGTACCAGGGTTTGAACCCAGGGGCTCTCCACCACTGAGCCCCATCCCCAGCCCTATTTTGTATTTTATTTAGAGACAGGGTCTCCCTGAGTTGCTTAGCGCCTCGCTTTTGCTGAGGCTGGCTTTGAACTCGTGATCCTCCTGCCTCAGCCTCCAGAGCTGCTGGGATTGCAGGCCTGTGCCACTGCTCCCTGCTTGAACCACTTTTAAACATCATCAGCGTCTATATCCAGAGCTGTGTCATCTTCCCCAGGGGAAACTGTCTCCATGAGCCAGTCCCCACTCCCCTGTCCTCCAGCCCTAACCTCTGTTAGGCTTCTATCTCTGTGAATTTGGCTGCTATAGAAACACCCCATCGGTGGGACTGTAAAATCTTTGGTTTAGTCTCAATGCCGTATTTCCCTTAGCAGGTTTCCAAGGTTCACCCCTGTTGTAGCAGGTACCTCGATATCCTTCCCCTTTGTATGTATAAACTGCGGTTTGCTCAGTCATTGATCTTGAAACCAGAGTTTGAGATGAAACTTGATTCTCTGCTCCTGATGGCAGGTGGAGCCTGTGTAGACTGCGGGCCTCTGCGGCCTAGAAAGCCTGTTTTAGTGTTAGCAGCAAATCACAGCCGGGGACACCTGCTGGCCTCAGCTCAGAGGGTGACAGCTGTCAAACTCTGGGTGTTGCTGCTCTAAAGGGGGCAGTGCCCTGTCCTGCTGCAGTAGAGCCCAGCGGCTCACCTTCATCTTCTTTCACGGGACCAGGCGAGAGTGAAAGGGGTAGAATTTATTCAGGTGTGAAGTGTAGAACTCTTGCTGGGTGCAGTGGCTCAAGCCTGCAATCCCAGCGGCTCGGGAGGCTGAGGCAGGAGGATCTCGAGTTCAAAGCCAGCCTCAGCAACAGCAAGGCCCTCAGCAACTCAGTGAGACCCTGTCTCTAAATAAAATACAGAATAGGGCTGGGGATGGGGCTCAGTGGGTAAGCGCCCCTGGGTTTAATCCCTGGTACCAAAAAAAAAAAAAAAAAAAAAACTCTGGCAGGGGCAAGAGGGGACCGCAGTAGTGACGGCTGCTTGAGAGGGCTGGCCTAGGGGTTTATAGCCCTTGGGCCAAATCTGTTGGTCTGAATTCATGCTAATCGGGGTTTGGCAAAGTACCAGTGCTGTGGGTGAGCTCTGGCTCCCATTCAGGTTTGCCCCACTCTGTTTTCCCACACTCTTGGGGAACCTGGAAATTGAGGTCATCAGTTTGGAGCGGCTCAGGGCTCTGGGCTGCTGCCTTGGGTGGGGTGGGTGACGGCACCAGCCCAGTGCACGGTGACAAGTGGGCACACGCTGGCTTGTTCCAGTGCTGGCCTCTTGGCCTCTGTGTGGCTTCCGCCTGCCCAGTGCTTGTGTCCCATGCTCCATCCCGCCCCGGGCCACCACCCTGCACCTTAGGGACAAAAGGGCTTGGCTTCCGTCTGTCTGTGGACAGGTGGGTTGTTTCCACCATTTTGCTTTGATGTCCCCTCAGAAGCAGGTGTCCTCAGATTTTCTTGGTGCCTTGGCCTCCCTTTCTGGCTTGGCCTGTCTTCCTCGGGTCTCTGGGAGTCACACCACTCACGGGATGTCCCCTAGCTCTGAGGACGGGGAATACATCCCCAGGTGAGCATTGCCAGAAGCATTTCTCGTGTCCCCGGGGCTTGAGAAGTGTGCAGAGGACGTGTCCGCTGGTTGTCTGGTGGGGTCCGCCACCAGCTGTGGTTGGTTCCATCTCTCCTTTCTGGGGTGGAGGAGTGTGTTTAGTAGGTCCCGGGACAGGATCAGGATCTCACATAGTCTGGGCCACACATGGCCCTGCTGCGTGCGTGCTTACTGAGCAATACTGGACACTTCTGTCAGGTGGCAAGAGGATGATAACACAGTCTCTTCCGGCTGCCACAGGGATTACATGAAACTATGCGGGGAGCCCTCAGCATGGGGCAAAAGCAACACTGAATAATTGTCAGTTCTCCTAATTTTTTTTTTTAGTACCAGGGATTGAACCCAGGGGTGCTTAACCACCGAGCCACATCCCCAGCCCTTTTTATTTTTTATTTTGAGTCAGGCTCTTGCTGAGTTGCTTAGGGCCTCCTTCAGTTGTTAAAGCTGGCCTCGAACTTGCGATCCTCCTGCTTCAGCCTCCTGCCTCAGCCTCTGAGCCACTGGAATTACAGGCGTGCACCACCGCGCCTGGCTGAATGTGATAACTTTTGAGTGTAGGTTTGTGGGGGCGCTGAATTGACTGTGTAATTGACTCAAAACACTTCTGTTTAACACTCAGTTTTTATAATCCTTCCTGGCACCACCACCTCCTCTGAGATTTTATGGAGCTGAATTTGTTGGACCAAATGATATGGAGCATATTTGATGGAAACACATGCTAAGTATTCTGTTTTTGTGTCTTCATGGGATTTTCTCTGAGATCTGTTGAAGGCTGAATTTAGTCACCGCTCTCTGTAGGAAGCTACAATTAAATGATTATAGGACAATTAAATGATTATAGAACGATTAAAGGATTCCTGAGTCTGTAGTGTGCTAGAATGATTGATGGAAAGATAGATGCATAGAAAACCCATATAGATGATGTCCAATAAATTCAATGCCAGGGTCATTGCCTGGCTGGGTCAAGTTTTCTATTGATTTTTTTGGGGGGTACTCAGGATTGATTCCAGAGCTTGGCTGGGTGTTAAGATTTGGATGTGAGGTGTACCCCAAAAGCCCATGTGTGACAGTAGGCAAGAATGATCAGAGGTGAAATGATTGGGTTATAGGAACTGAATCTCATCAGTGGGTTAATCCACTTAGATGGATTAACTGGGTGGTAACAGTTGGCAGGAAGGGTGTGGCTGGAGGAGGTGGGTCACTGGGGGGTTATATTTTGTCCCTGATGAATAGTCTCCTTTCTCTCTCTCTCTCTCTCTCTGTGTCTATCTGTCTCTCCTTCCTGGTAGCCACATCTCTAGCCCTTTTTTGTATTTTATTTAGAGACAGGGTCTCACTGAGTTGCTTAGGGCCTCGCTAAGTTGCCGAGTCTGGCTTTGAACTCTCAATCCTCCTGCCTCAGCCTCCTGAGCCACTGGGATGACAGGTGTGCGCCACCAAGCCTGGCTCTCTGTTTCTTTGAAAATAAATTATTTTTATAGTCAAGGGAGATCGGGTGGGGGTGGTCAAGTAGTGAATACTTTAGGCAATGTTTTTCCTCTTGAGAATCCAGGCCCCCAGAGGTATAGAAGCATCTGTATGTTTTGCAAGAGATTGTGGGTAAAACGTGGAGTCCAGCTCTGTCTGTGTTATGTGATATTTGATGCAATGTGCAGTAAAAATGAAGGGTGTAGACTCTAGACAAGCAGTCCTGGGTCTGAATCCCCTGTTTCTGGGTCATTGAGTCATATTTATAATCTCTGAAGTCTCTCTGGTTCTCTCTTTTTTAAATCATCAAGTAACCACCTCATAGAATTGTTTGTGAAAATTAAATGATTTAACATGTAAGAAATGTTCATCAGAGTACCTAGTAATCGACCAACGAGTATCAGCTGCTGCTAATGTTATTTTACTTAGTAAGAGTGATTAATTGGTTCTGTTGAACAAACATATACATTGAAAAAAAATTAAACAAACATATACATTGAAAAAAATTTCATACATTGTTACTTCTTTTTCTTTTTCTTTTATTTTTTTGGTACCAGGGATCGAACCCAGGGGTGCCTAACCACTCAGCCATACCCCCAGACCTTTTTAATATTTTTATTTAGAGACAGCATCTCGCCAAGTTGCTTAGGGCCTTGCTAAGTTGCTGAGGCTGGCTTTGAACTGGTGATCCTCCTGCCTCAGCCTCCTGAGCCTCTGAGACCACAGGCCTGTGCACCACTGCACCCATCCTGGTATGGAACCCAGGCCCTCACACATGCTCAACCTGCATTCTTCCACTGGACTCTGGCTTTGTTATTTCTATATGCAAATCAATGTGATCCCTGTGCTAGGTTCTGTAGGTCTCAGGACGGATGGAGAAATAATGCCCTCAAGGGATCAATCTTGCTGTTAAACAGCAGTCAATAAAATTGTTAGCATTTCTTGATCTCTTCTTACAGTGACATGCTTTATGTGCATTTGCTTGTCTCATCTTCAGAATAAACCTTGGTGCTTCTTTAAAAAAAATTTTTTTTTTTTTTTTTTTTAGTTGTAGATGGACACAATCTCTTTATTTTGTTCACTTATTTATTTTTAAAATTTATTTTATTTATTTACTTCTATGTGGTGCTGAGGATCGAACCCAGGGCCTCACAGGTGCTAGGCAAGTGCTCAACGGCTGAGCCACCCACCGCCCCAGCCCCGCTTGGCACTATTTCCAATCCTGATTTTCCAGATGGGGAAACTGAAGAAATCAGGGCAGGTGATCTGGGCCAAGTGGGTGGAGGAGCTGGGAATCCTCCCCAGGTCCATGTGACCCTCTCATCTCCAAGTCCCCACAGTGTGGCGTTGACTGGGGACTGGGACTCAGGCTTCGGGGTACAGTGGGGGAGTATCCCGAGCTGTGAACATACCCACAGAAAAACTGACGTGACCATCCTTTGTCAATAATTAGGCTCAGGACTGGCCTCACCCAGGACCTTCTAATGAAATGGTCATTAGAAGGATATTTATAGAGGTGGGGTGTCATGTTTCTCTGAGTCAGGGGAACATTCCCAGTGTGCCCTGGGCCCGTAGCACCTGGAGTTGAGGGCGCAGGAGGAGAAATGACAGGGTGCTGGGGGTCTGGCCGGACTTCAGAAGTGCTCATGATCTTGAAAGGATTTGCTAAAGCCTCTTTGGAGAGTAGGTGGGAAGAACCTGTTAAAAAATGATAACATGCCAGGTAGAGTGCCTCGGGAGGCTGAGGCAGGAGGATCGCGAGTTCAAAGCCAGCCTCCAGCAACTCAGCGAGGCCCTAAGCCACTCAGCGAGACCCTGTATAGAAGAAAAGGATTGAGGGATGTGGCTCAGTGGCTTTTGGTACTGGGTTCAATCCCCAGTACCAAAACCAACCAACCAACAACAAACGATAATAACAAAGACCATTTGGGCCTGGCCTTTCCACCACTAGAAAGCTTTTCTCTGGAAATACTCAGACTTATAAAAGAGGGATGTAGGTCTACATTTTCCACAGCCTTGCTCGTAAAGAGAAAAATTCAAAGTCGGCTTACGTGTGTTGTGGTTGCTGAGAATTTATGGCCCTTTCCTCTGGTGTGTTAGAACATGAGGGGATCTCCAGGCCCCTGACACTTGAGCAGATGATATGGAAATGATCAAAAGCAGGAGATGGCATCTACTGTAACACAGTCACAGCAGACCCTGTGGGTGTATTCCGTGTGCCTTAAAAATAAAAAGGTCTGGGCCCACGTGGATCAGTTACCCCTGGCTGCCTCCACATGTCCCAGTTGGTTTGAGAGATGGCCGGTTTACACCTGTTGTCTTAGTGTAATTATTAATAGTGCTTCTAGTCTTTGCTGTCCTGCTTTGGAGGGTGACTTCTGTGGTCAGTCTACCTTCCTCTGAGGATTGGAATTGGGGCGAGAATAATGGGACACTACTGTTGCACATGCGACTTGGTATAGGTTTACAGCAAGCCAGTATATTTTCTATTTTTCTTTTGATACTTAGGAGTGATCGCATGGGCATTTAACCACTGAGCCACCTCCTCAGACCTTTTAATATTTTATTTAGAGACAGGGTCTCACTGAGTTGCTTAGGGCCTCACTAAGTGGCTGAGGCTGGCTTTGAACTTGCAATCCTCCTGCCTCAGCCTCCCAAGCCGATGGGATTCCAGGCATGTGCCACCGTACCCGGCTCAAGCCATTATTTTTATAAGGCCCATTGAGGATTATGACCTGACTGTCTTATGTAGTGGTTCACCACATGATCATGACTAAGGGTCAAGTTACCTTTTTCTTTCTGTCGGATGGGTCAGCATCGACTTTGAGCTCAAATGAAATTATTGAAGATTTTCATAGTCCGAGAAAACCATGCAGCATTTGCTATTACACCCTTTTTCAAAGAACTCTGGGTCCCGGGGGCACCGTGGTGTACTCCTGTCATCCCAGTGGCTCGGGAGGCTGAGGCAGGAGGATCTCAAGTTCAAAGCCACCCTCAGCAATTTAGCGAGGCCCTAAGCAACTCAGTGAGACTCTGTCTCTAAATAAAGAATAAAACAAAACAAAACAAGAAAGGGCTGGGGATGTGTCTCAGAGACCTGTGGGGATTTTTGTCTTTTCTTCTTTCTTTCAACTCCCAGGTGGTTGAATGGAGATTCTTCTTTGGAAAAAACAACACACCTTTTGTAAAAATGTACAACGGTGGCCTTGCCCACCCCCGGGTTCCTCGGACATAAATTTAGACACAATAGGAGTCTAAGTTATTCAATGAGCTGTGTGCACACTGTTGACCCCGAGTGGGCTTCGAAGTTGGCCGCGTTCCTCTTTTCTTTCCTTCCCAGTAAAATCCCAGAGGAAACAGGGATGGGAGGGAAATAGCTACAGTTAAAAAATAGCCATGATTCAGATTTACCAGACCTCACGGGGCACTTGGATGTGCCAGGGATTGTGCTGGGTCACTTCACATCTGTCACCTCCTTGATTCATTGCTAAAATCCTCCATCTCCTCATTTCATACGAGGCTCAGAAGAGCTGATGTACCTACCCAGGGTGCTTGGGGTTCCCACGAAGCTCCTTGGATTTGGGAAGTCAGGGATCACTCTGCTGCGTGAGTTTGCAACCTCAGCACTTTTTTTCTTTTCTTTTCTTTTTTGGTGCCAGGGATGGAACCCAGGGACTCAGGCATGCCAGGCAACTGCTCTCCCACGGAGCCACATCCCCAGCCCTTTTTTAATTTTTTGAGACAGGGTCTCCCCAAGTTGCGTAGGGCCTTCCTAAATTGCTGAGGCTGGCCTCCAGCCTGTGATCCTCCTGCCTCAGCCTCCCTAGCTGCTGGGATTACAGGTGTGCTCCACCACATCTGGTCCCAGACCATTCTTGATATTTCAGTCAGGGTACTTCTTTACTGTTGGGAGCTGTGGTTTATGCTGGGGTATGTTTACCCACATTCCCGGTCCCTACCTACAAGATGCCAGTGACACACATCCCCAGTTGCAATGACCAAAAAAAGTGCCTTTAGATATTGCCAGAAGTCCTCTGAAGAGGACTGAGAATGACTGTACTGCACCACAATAGGGGACTGTGGCTGAATCCAGGAGAACGACAGGCAAGCAAAGACCATCTTTTTACTTGGCCGCGTGTGACTCCCAGGTCCGATACTCTTGGCCTTTCTGGGAACAGGTAGCTGTGGATCCTGTTGGTCAGTTGACAGTGGTTCTGGTCAGGAAGGTGAGAACATTGAAAATATCGGGCACTTCTTAGTTTATTAACCTTGCCTGTCCTTGTCCTCTTTGCCCTAGTCAATCAGGGATGATGTGCTGTCACCAGGAGGGCTCCTGTTGCTAACGCCATCTGATTCCATTCAGATTTTTAACAGTGCAGCTGTGTGTGTAGCTCCATGGGACAGTGCCTGCTTAGCGTGTGCGGGGCCCCAGCACCAAATCAATAAGTGAATGAAAAATAAAAATCGCTGCTTAGAGCTTCTCATAGTTACGCTCATAAGAAAAACTTGGAATGAACTTTGGATCCTTTTTCTTATTATGTTTTTGGTAGTGGGGATTGAACCCAGGGATGTTTTACCCTGGAGCTACATCCCCAGCCCTTTTCATTTTTATTTTGAGACAGGATCTTGCCAAATTGCAAAGGCTGGCCTCAAACTGGAGATCCTCCTGCCTCAGCCTCCTGAGGAGCTGGGATTGTGGGTGTGTGCCATTGTGCCTGGCTAAAGTTTGGATGATTGAAGTTCAGTAGATCATGGTGTAATTTCTTTCTCTTCTTGGTCCTTTGCTAAAAGATGTCTGAAATGTTGCTTGATGACTCGTGTGAGAAAGTTTGACTTTAGTGCTCTACTGTATGCCTGCTAAACCTGGATGCATTTTAAGTTGGGTGTTTTATATTTCATTTTTCAGTGGCTGCTATTCTTTTGAATTTAAGGGATATAAATTTAAGAAAAAAAAGCTCACTTTGCTGTTTATCCTAATTAAAACAAACAAAAGCTGATCTTTTGAGTTAGGCAGTTTGGGTGATGGAGGAAGCATTAGTGCTAAGGAGAAAGGAAATATCGAGGATCTGTTGGGTATCAGACTGGCTCCTTAAAAAAGTTAGTTTAGCCAGGCACAGTGGTGCACGCTTGTAATCCCAGGGACTCTGGAGGCTGAGGCAGGAGGATCTTGAATTCAAACCAGCCTCAGCAACTTAGTGAGGCCCTAAGCCACTCAGTGAGACCCTGTCTCTAAACCAAAAAAAGTAAATAAATAAAGTTAAATTAAAAAAATATATAGAAAAGGGCTGGGATGTGGCTCTGTGGTTAAGTGCCCCTGGGTTCAATCCCTAGTATCAACAAACAAACAAACAAATAAAAACTGGTCATAGTTTATGATTTCTCATCTATCTCTCATTTTAGGTTTTTTTTTTTTTTTTCATACTGTTTGGAAAACTTTCTGGAAACCAAATCATCGAATAGGGCATTTGTTGGGGGCTGCTCTTGGAGGATGGGGCCACAGGAGAGGCCAGGTGTGGTGTCCCACAGAAAGTCCTGCAGTCCAGTGGTTCTTCAGCATTGCTGACCCAGGGCCAGGCTCTCCTCAGGTCACCCCGGATGGGAGGCCGGCTGCTCTGTGAAGGTGCTGCCACCCACCTCAGGGAAGGAGGCTCCATGCAGACCAGACAGAGCCCTGGGAGGGGTGCCGGGGGCCGTGGCAGAGCACGGCCCAGGGTGCAGGGTGCCTGCGGCCCATTGAGTAAGTACTACCTTATTTATTCTACTTTTTTTGTTGTTGTTACCAGGGATTGAACCCAGGGGCACTCGACCCCTGAGCCCCATCCCCAGCCCTATTTTGTATTTTATTTAGAGACAGGGTCTCACTGAGTTGCTGAGGGCCTTGCTGTTGCTGAGACTGGCTTTGAACTTGTGATCCTCCTGCCTCAGCCTCCTGAGCTGCTGGGATGACAGGCGTGCTCTACTGCACCCAGTAAAGACCACTTTATTGAGAAACTTGACCAAGAACACATGTCAGGAAAGTGCATATGCTTGAATTTGAATTCACATTTGACTGGTTCTCAAATACACACACACACACACACACACACACACACACACACACACGTGTGTGTGTATGTGTGTATGTGTGTGTGTATAATTTTGTTTGACTGTTTTGCTGTATGACTGTGTGGCAGCGTTGAGTTGCCAAGCAGAGCATCCCTTGGGCGGCCTCTTT
Organism: Callospermophilus lateralis; assembly: GCF_048772815.1. Classification (NCBI taxonomy): domain Eukaryota; kingdom Metazoa; phylum Chordata; class Mammalia; order Rodentia; family Sciuridae; genus Callospermophilus; species Callospermophilus lateralis. The sequence continues at coordinate 168,341,773 of NC_135305.1, forward strand.
CATTTTTCACGGGCTGTGTGGGGACGGCCATGAACTTGGAGGAGCTGGCTTTTTCCAATCTCTCCAACTGTGGTTAAAAGAAATTTAAAATCATTTGTTCTAAAGAGATCTCCGGCGGGGAGAAACGTCTGAACTCGGGTCTTCGGTTGTGTTCCCCAGCCAGGGGTGACTTTGAGCAGATTGGTCTCTCTTCAGTTCCCTGGTGGGTGCTGGGCCCTACAGACCCCTTATCATTTAAATTCTGCAGGTGCGAGTTGACTGACTGTGAAGAAAGTCTGAGAATCAGGTCCTTCTACCTGGTTCCCGCAGTAGGGTCAGACCAGCCACAGAATGTTGGCTCTGTGCTTTACCCACTGCCTGGAGATCCAAGAGCAGAGGAGCTTTGTGACTCCGAGGCTGGTGTTGACCGTGGTGTGTGAAAATGTGGAACACAAAGGCAAGTTCAGTTCATGGTTGAAATAAAGCAGAGGTGGCGCAACTTCCCCCAGATTCCATGAGCAGGAAATTCCAAAGAGGAAGTTGGATTTTACCCAAATTGAACCCTCAGGGATTTTCAGGTAGCTGGTCTACTAATGACATTGGATTTTGTCCAAGCCAGAGAAAGTGGCCACTGAGCCCCATCCCCAGCTGTGTTTTTGTGTCTTATTTAGAGACAGGGTCTCCCTGATTTGCTTACAGCCTCCTACCTACCTCCTGCCTCCTGCCTCCTGCCTCCGCCTCCAGAGCTGCTGGGATTCCAGGTGCGTGCCACCGTACCTGGCTCCTACGTACCTTCTTGTCTGTGGGATCTTTTTGCATTTGCATCAAGCCCATCCTTAGTACTGACCAAGTGCCCTTGATAAATGGTCCTGAAATGTTCCTCTGAAACAACAGGAGACCACGCTGGGGACAACTACCCAGGATGCAGTTCAGGCATTTCAGGGGTCGGGTCCCCTCTTCCTCTCCTGCTCTGCCGGAGTTGGGCTGTGCTGAGTCAGAGGCTTTAGTATCCGGGTACCTCAGGCAACACTTGGGTTTTAGGGGCATTGCTTGGTTTTCTCCTGGGTTTCCTGAATCTCCTTCACTACTTGATTCTTGCCTGTGAATTCAGAATAGTCATTGCATCATCAAGGAGATGGAAACAGCTACTGACCTGGGGCTGCAAAGAGATAATGAGATAGAACTGATGAAGCTCCACCAGGGCCAGGCTCTGAGCTCCCTCTGCTCCTCGGGGCTCCACATCTGCACTGCGCATCTGCAGCACCCTGCCCCGGGGCATGGTTGCATTCCAAAGATCTTGCATTAAAGACATACTCCCTGCGAGCACTCACAGCAGCCTCATTCCCCCATAGTATTTATATTTCTGTATGCTCAGATGTCTTAATGTTGTGCCTTCTTTAAAGGATGATATTATATGGGGCATCTTTAAAAATATACTTACTATCCTGGTGCCACAGGATGGGCAGGGTGTTAACAAATAAAAAGGGTTCACTTCAGGCTGATCTAGGGTTTCATATTTGCTGACAAGTAAATCATTTTTGTGTGTCTTAGTTATTTATATGTATGCACACCTAATCATGTGGACACACCTGTATATACAAATAGATACATATATAGATACATATAAACACATAAGTATCCACTTATGTGTAGATATAAGTTCTAAGTGAAAAATTATTTGTTTGACTTTGTGAGAAGCTTTTAAGGCTTTAAGTGCAGGCTTGACAATATTCTGTCTTAAAAGGTGGGAATTTGTTTTCTTTCTTTCTTTTTTCTAACAAGGGATTGAACTCAGGGGCATTTAACCCTTGAGCCTCATCCCCAGCCCTATTTTGTATTTTATTTAGAGACAGGGTCTCACTGAGTTGCTGAGGGCCTCACTAAATTGCGAGGCTGGCCTTGGACTTGCGATCCTCCTGCCTCAGCCTCCTGAGCCGCTGGGATTACAGACGTGCACCACCATTCCTGGCAGAGAATTTGTTTTCTGTCCTGTTTGTCTATGGCAAGATAAATTTTCAGCCACTCATCAGTTACTTTTCATCTGCTGACATTATTTGTACAATAATAACACGGATTTCCCCTTCAGGTTGCCAGCACTGGCCTTGTGAATAGCTAATCCTCATGAGCAAAGGACACTAGGGGATCAATGACTCTATGGATTTTTATTTACTGGCAATGTCAGGTAGTGGTAAAAGGCACAGACTTTAGTGGCAGGCAGCGTTGAGTTGTCACTTTACAAGTTTTTGACCTCTCTAAATGTTATTTTTAAATTTGCTGTCTGTAATTCAAGTAAAAGCAGAAATTCCAAAGGACTGACTTCAGGAGTAATGTCTTATTCAGAGAAATACAGTCTAGGAACCCACAGTAGAAAGACAGTCCAGGAACCCACAGTAGAAAGACAGTCCAGGAACCCACAGTAGAAATACAGTCCAGGAACCCACAGTAGAAAGACAGTTCAGGAACCCACAGTTAAGTGGTCCCAGTTTTATGTCTCCTGATGAACATTTGAAGGGACTCCAGGATTCTGGCCTACAGCATTTCCTAAGATGTCCCTTCTCTGTCTTTTCTGTGCATTTCAAGTGCCTGGCAGGTGGCTAGAAGGCCTTATTCCTGTTACTCTCCGCTCTTTGTGTCTCTTTCCCTGTCTTTTCCTTTAGCTGCTTTTTCCCTCTCTCCCTTTAATTCCATCCCCCCCCCCACAGTGGTGGTCTCAATGTGAACAGTAAGAACTGGGGGAGGGGGAGGTTTACAAGTGGGGCCAGGTGCTGAGTGGGAAATGCCCAAGACTTTCTCAGCAGGGAGGAGAGGCCAAGGCTGAGTGTGTCATTAGGGGACCCCTGGAGGTGGGGCTGCTACTTAGAAAATAAGGGTATTAGCCCAACACCTATGGGGATGGAGGTCCAAGTGAGTGACGTGCTCATCGAAGGGCCTGTCATGTCCTCCAATTAGAAGAGCCTGGATTATGGTTTGTAGGTTTAAGAAGGAGGAAAAGTTGCTGAAAATCCAGGTCTGGCACACTTCCTGCCAGTCATCTCCCGTCTTGCCCGTCCCTTGCTCTCCTCAGCAGGGTGGTGGGTGGTGGTGCTGCATTATTGAAAACTGAGGTCTCCCCTGCACCATATCCAGAGATCTGTAGGTCACACCGGCTGCGAATTAAACCTCGCACACAGCTTTGCATCTGGGGCTCCTCTGCACACAGCTGCTGCCTGTGTTCCATTAAAAAATAAAAAATGTAAAAAAAAGTAAATCGATTTAACGTGGGGAACTCGTCGATTTCATCTCGATGGCATCCGAACTTTGGAATTTTAATTCAGCAGACGTTTTAATAGTCTTGTACATTGCATTTCAATCAAATGTCAATAGGATGCAGAAAGAGCCAAGCAGCAACGCAGCCGACAAGGTGTATAATAATCTGTGCTGAGGACCCTCCTGATCCTTCCCAGCACCGACTGGTGTTTGCAAGGTCCCCTTCAGAGGCAGCCTGCTGGGCGTCTGTGGCTGATGGCCCAGCTCTCTGCTCTGGCTCCGCAGCAGTAGGGAATCTCAGGATTTCCCTTGTGTGTGTGTGGGGGGGTTCTTTTGCCAATGGCTTTCTACCACGGCCGACTTCATTTTTCCCAAAGATGGCTGCAAAATCACATCCCACCCCACACAGAGTGACCATCTGTCCTTCCATGGATGGGCGGGGGGCGGCGTCGGCGTCCTCCTCCTGCTCTTTGTTCAGTGCTGATCCTTGAACCCAGAGCCTTCCCCATGCTAGGCAGTTGCTCTGCTGCTGAGCTATGTCCTCAGCTCCTCTGTCCCCTTCCTAGGAACTTGGGGATTATCTTGACTCTCTGAATGTGACAGAAGTCACACTATGGGACTTATTTCAATTTTTTTTTTTTTTTTGTAATTGCAGATGGACAGCAGGCTTTTATTTTATTTGTTTATTTTTCGTGGTGCTGAGGATCCAACCCAGTGCCTACCCCTGAGCCCCAGCCCCACACGATGAGACTTTTGAGGCTAGACTATAAAAATGCCATCCATTTCTGTTCTGTGGTCTTGGGACACTAGTCCCCAAGCTGTGAGGAGGCCCAGGTCACTCACACAGGGGTTCCAGCCAGCAGCCCCTGTCAGCCCAGACAGTACTGCCCCCGGCTGAGTCTCGGGCGCCGTGAGCCAACCTCCTTCCAGGGTGCTCTGTCTGGATTCCTTGGGGAAGGGGCCTTGTTCTGGAACATTAATAAGCCGAGTGGGGGACTGAAGAAAGACACTGCCTTTTCATGAGATCCAAGTGGGGTTCTTCACCTCCACATGTGGTTTGAGAGCACCAGACATCACCTGAAAGACGGCTCTGGTGCCCTTCCGAGTAAAAAAGAAATATTATTGTGAGCTCAGCCAGGGGGTCGAGGCTGAGGGTTTATTTATTTATTGACACCAGGGATTGAACCCAGGGGTGCTTAATCCCTGAGCCCCATCCCCAGCCCTAGTTTGTATTTTATGTAGAGTCAGGGTCTCACTGAGTGGCTTAGGGCCTCACTAAGTTGCTGAGGCTGGCCTTGAACTTGTGATCCTCCTGCCTCAGCCTCCCGAGCCGCTGGGGTGACAGGTGTGAGCCCCTGTGCTCAGTTTAGGGGCTGAGGATCTTGTTCTGCTCATCTTCTCTTGGTTCTTGTTCTGCTGCTAAAAACAAACACAACAGTTAGATTTGGTCCCAAACAGAGGAAGCTTCTTCCTACATCGGACCTTGAAGCCGCTGGTTTCCTGACATCCCACTGTTCTCCCGGTTTTCGGTTGTCACTTCTTCCTGGCTTCCCACCCGTGGCGATTGCCTTCCCCAGACTGGACGAGTTCCTGGCAGTGCACTGTCTGGTAGGAGTCTCATTGCTAGAAGGGTCCCCTGGCACAAACCCAGGCCAGATGACAGTGGCTGGCCTGCGTCACACAGTCAGGGGTGGTAGTTCTAAGGCTGAGGCTCTGGCCCCTGGCTCTCAGGTGGACATTTCCCTGGAGACACACACTGTCCTTTCGGCAGGAGCTGTCTGGAGCTGGGCTTTGTGTCAGCAGAGGTCCTTGGCACTCTCTAGAGATGTGCTGGGAACCAGTGGTAGGCCCTTCATTATTAGATTTCTGTGCATTCTCACGTTTAACCAGCCATGGGCCGAAGATACGTGGAAAGCAAAAGTTTGTGTCTGCACCAACCATGCACAGGCTGTGTGTTTGTGTGTGTGTGTATGTGTGTGTGTGGGGTCATTCCCTAAACAACACACAGCTATTTATTTGTTTGCATTGTATTTGGTGTTATGAGTGACCTAGAGGTCGCAAAGGACACAGGACAATATATGTGGCTTCTATGCAAATACCACACCATTTTATAAAAGGGACTTGAACAACTGCCAACTTGGGTCTATGGGGATGGGTTCTGGAACCAGTTCTCCTCTTGGATCCTGAAGGATTGGACCCTGTGCATTCCTGTCTTCTCTAGTAAGTAAATGTGTTTTAAAAATTGTGAGTGAGCGGGTGTGGTGGTGCACCCCTGTAATCCCAGCAGCTTGGGAGGCTGAGGCAGGAGGATCTCAAGTTCAAAGCCAGCCTCAGCAACTTAGCAAGGCCCTAAGAAACTGAGTGAGACCCTGTCTCTAAATAAAATACTAAATAGGGCTGGGGATGGGGCTCAGTGGTTGACTTCCCTGGTATCCTCCCTCCCCAAATTGTGAGTGAGAGAAATAAAAAATATGACAAAAGAGAATTTCCCCTTTTCTCTAATATTTTCTCATGTTACCCGTTTTAATTTTGAACCAATAGGCCGGATCTGCACTCAGCCTTGCACTGGGGCTAGATTGTCATTGCTGGCGCATGTCTTGTCTCCATGCATGGTAGGAAGGGGTGGCCGATGGCTAGGGAGAAAGAGCTTACGGTCACTTCTGTGACGCAGCTGTTCAAGGGGAAAAGGGCACAGCACCCACTGCTCTGTTAATCTGCAGTTTTACAGATGTCAGGGTTATCATTAGTTCTCCTCCCCCTCCTCCTCCTCCCCTTCCTCCTCCTCCTCCCCCCTCCTCCCCTTCCTCCTCCCCTTCCTCCTCCTCCTCCCCCTCCTCCCCTTCCTCCTCCTCTTCCTCCTCCTCCCCTTCCTCCTCCTCCTCCCCCCTCCTCCCCTTCCTCCTCCTCTTCCTCCTCCTCCCCTTCCTCCTCCTCCTCCTCCCCTTCCTCCTCCTCCCCTGGTGCTTTCCTGTGCTAAGCACGTGAGCTCATGCTAAGAGCTAAGCACTGAGCTGAACCCCTTGATGATTTCCTCTTCTTTCACATCTTCATGACAGACAGGTCCAGTGAGTTCAAAAACTTCCACATATATATGAATATAGATCTAATATTCTTTGTGTGTTATTTTTATGGGGTGCAGAGATTCGAACCCAGTGCCTCACACATGCTAGGCAAGTGCTCTACTACTGAGCCACCACCCCAGCCCTAAACACTATTTTTGAAAAATAGTCCCTCTGGGGCAGGTGAGTCTTAATCAGCACCAAGTTATTTCAGAAAAGATACAGATCTTCTTTTGTCCTCGGAAAAGTCTTAAAAATAGGCTCTAACTCCTGCCCAAGAGCTGTATCTTTACAGATCAAACTGGAGCTTGCCCTGCCTATGTTTGCATTAAAAGAAAATCAAATGTCAAGCGATCACAATTGGTAGCCCAGAGAAGTCGTCATGATAGAGACACTTAACACAGTGAGATCTCCCCTCCTCATCCAGACGGTTTTCTTTTCTGCAAATGTGTCTTTTGCTTCCAAAAATGTGAACTAAAAATGCTTTATTTTCAGGGAAATGTTGAAGTCACTGTTGAGGAGGAGAACTAATGTCAGTCCCTTGGCTGGCGAGAGAGTTCTGTGCTGGGTATTTTTCTTGTTGTTGTTTTTTTTTTTTTTTTTGTTTTGTTTTTGGTACCAGGGATTGAACTTGGGGGCACTCAATCACTGAGCCCCATCCCCAGCCCCATTTTGTATTTTATTTAGAGACAGGGTCTCACTGAGTTGCTTAGGGCCTCATTCAGTTGCAGAGGCTGGCTTTGAGCTTGCGATCCTCCTGCCTCAGCCTCCTCAGCCTCTGGCATTTGTTTTTATATATGAAACAGAGGCTGCAGACCCATGACAGATGGCTTCAGAGGAGCTGGACACTGAGGTTGCCTGGTGGCAGGAAGTGACCAGAGGAGGACTTGGACCTTGCTTGTCGTCTGGTAGGGTAGCTTTTTGTTTCCTACACATAGAGCTTTCAAGTTCCATCTTTCTCCACGGCTGTTCCAACAGAACAGCTTGGCTGTGGGCAAACAGTCATTCCATTAATACCGGCACAGATGTCCACGCTTCCCATTGTTCCTCGGGCTGCGTACTCTTGATCAGGCAGACACCTGATCACGAACCAGCCAGGAAGCCCCATTGGAAGAGCAGGTGGGAGCCACCCTCAAGACCTTGGCCATGCACGGTCCATTCTAGGGAGGAATCTGATCCTTGCTCTTCATGTGGTTTCTTAGCCTGATTAGCTAACCTCTCCCAGCCTCAGTTTTCCTCTCTGTGAAATAGGGATGATTATAGGACCTGCCTCCTCCCGTTATTGTGAGGATTAAGGCCGACCTTGTCTGTCAGGAGTGTATGACGTAATCGTCACGGGCATCTTTAGATGCTATGGAACTTTCTTATACATTCAAAGTTTGTTGGAAGATGTTCCTTTTGAAAGCCCAATGGAGCTCTCTTTTTGGAAGGTGGTTGTTTAGTCAGCTGTTTTTTGCCAACTGAAAGACCCAACCAGAAAAATTGTAGAGGAGGAGAAGTTTATTTGGGGGCTCAGGGTTTCAGAGGTCTCAGTCCACAGACAGCAGGCTCCATTCCTCGGGGCTCAGGGGAGGCAGGACATCATGGAGGAAGAGTGTGGTGGAGGGAAACAGCTCACAGGGTGATCAGGAAGCAGAGAGAGACTCCACTCTCCAGAGACAAAGAGAGACCCCAAAGCCACGCCCCCAATGCCCCCTCCTCCAGCCACACCCACCTGCCTCCAGCCACCACCCAGTTAATCCCATCAGGGGTCCGTTCACTGGTTGGGTTAAGGCTCTCACAGCCCAGTCATGTCCCCTCTGGACCTTCCTGCACCGTCTCACACGTGGGTTTTTGGGGGATACCCAACATCCACACCATGACAGTAGTGCTCCCCTCCCTTCCCCCATCCTAGTCAAACCTGCCCCTCCTGTTCTTCAGGGCTGAGCTCCGATGCTGTGGTCTTGAGAACCCTGACCCCCAGCGTGCCAGCTCAGGGGCCTCCTCTGGACACCTTGAACTTGCTTATGAGGTCTTAACTGTAGTCTATGATTGTTTGATAACCTTTCTGGACCACTGTTTGATAACAATGGTTTGAGGAAAATCATTTTATTTTTCCCATTTCTGTTCAGCCTGAGGACAGAGTCTCATCCTACTGTTTTTAATACTGTGACCCTTTGAGCCTCAATTTCCTGATTGCTTATTGGGACCCCAGGGATAATTCAGTGAAATAATCTTTGTGAAACACTTTAGGCAGGGCTTGGCATACAGTGGGTTCCCAATAGGCTCATGGATTTATTTACTGATTTATTTAGTATCTGGGATTAAATCCAGAGGCACTTAACCACCGAGCTACATCCCCAGTCCTTTTTAGTTTTTTATTTTGAGACAATGCCTCACTGAGTTGCTTAGGGCCTCACTAAGTTGCTGAGGCTGGCTTTGAACTGGAGATCCTCCTGCCTCAGCCCCCGAGCTGCTGGGGTGATAAGTGTGTACCACAGCTGGTGGATTGAGAGAAGACATGCTAGTTACACCTTATGCCTGATATGGAAGGTTTGGACCACAACATGGACACTGCCCTGTTACTGACAGGAAATCAACTTTAAGTGCCCACTTTGGGCAAGCCCCTGTGTTGAGTCCTGCCTGGTCAGAGGAGGCGCAGGGGTAGGAAAAGTTCTTAGCCCATCTATTTCCTTGTTGAAATGCTCCCGTTTGGAACACCTCTGGTGTCTCTGGTTGGTTTTACATTTTATTCCTCACATTATTCTCCCTGGGTAAATAAGGTAAAGGCACCAGAGCGTGTGTACTGGGGGATTGATTTTGCCTTAGTCATGTTAGCATTTTGTTGTTGTTTGTCTGTTTTGTTTTTTTAGGGGAACTACCTGGGATTGAACTCAGGGGCACTCCACCACTGAGCCACATCCCCAGCCCTTTTTTATTTTTTATTTAGAGACAGGATCTCACTGAGTTGCTGAGGGCCTCGCTAAGTTGCTGAGGCTGGCTTTGAACTGGAGATCCTCCTGCCTCAGCCTCCTGAGCTGTTGAGATGACAAGCATATGCCACCACGCCTGGCCTCAAGCTTTTTTTTGTCATGAAAAGAGAAGGAGCCCTGACTGACAGAGCGTGTTTTTTAAAGACACAGTTACCCGGCCGACCTCATCGTCAAGGTCCTTTGCTTTTGGGTGGAAGAAGCTGCACCGGGACTGGCTGCCCTGGCCCTCTCAGGTGTATTTGGGGAGCCCGGATTCTCACAGACTGGGTTGTGTGCAGGACGTGATGCAGTTAGTTCTGGATGGACCTCTGGTGTCCTGCCGTGGCTTACAGGGGAACTTAACAACCAGGTAACAAAGAAAGGTATGATGCCGGGTGTCAAAGAGCAAGCCGAATTTTGGATGTAGAGAAAAAGACAGGTTTCTCAAGTTGGCCTGGTGAGCATTTTGAATTTTAGGTCATTAAAATGCCTGATAAAGACGACATATTCACTGTTAGCCCTTGGTACTCAGCTGGGTGCTGCACTCATTTTTTTTTTTTTTTTTTTTTACAGTAAAGGGCTTGGGGGAAAGATACAGGTAGATCATACTGGCCAGCATGTATGAAATTTGTATTTTGTGTGTTTGTTACATTAAAAGTAATTTAACACATCAGTCCCGTAGATGGGACAGCATATTGGCTTCAGGTTTTATGGGTTCTGTCTCCTTTTTATCTCTGCTCCCTCTGCCCCTTAAACTGTAATGTCATTGAAAAGGGATTCTTTTATAGCCGTTGCCTTGAGTGATAAAGGGTCAGAATGAAAAGGTACTTCTAAAATGTAATGCCATGTTGTCCCCATTTAGACGCGATCCTATTCTCTGGTAAGAAATGAAGTCATTGTAAATACAATATGTAAGTGAACTGTCCGACTACTCCCATTAAGCGCTTCAGGTAATGGAGATACTTCAACACTAACTCTACGAAGAAGCCATGTGCCCTAAAAGTTTACAGCCTCAATTTTATGAGCTTCAAGGCTTTTTGCACTAGATGAAAGGAAGACTACCCCATAAAAATTGGTATCTTACGGGCTTGAAGCTTTTCCCTATCATTTTAGGAAAGGAGGGTAGAAAAAAGTGGCTTCAGAGAAGTAGTCATTATCTTTTGGCTGTAGTTAAATAAGGAAGGCCTGAGATTAGTCTTGGTCTCTTAAATCTCCATTTCTACATATCTATTCTTTGTGAAAGGAGTACATTCCAAAGGAAAAACTAGACTTAATACTTGATGCGGTAACAGAATTGTCACAAGGAATGGATTTTTGGAAGTATTCACTGTCGTAAAGTTTTTGTTGTTGTTACTTTAACAAATGCTAACGGAGAGCCTGATGTATCAGTCATCAAATGGCATACGATGCTGTGTAACAAATGAACCCAAAGGCTTTGGTATTTGATATCAAGTATCCTCAAACTCATGGGTCTGCAGGTTGGTGGGGGAGCTCTGCTCCGTGTGTCTCATTCTAGAACCTGAATTTGTAACTAGCATTACATAGTGGCATTATCCCCAGCAAGTCAATGAAGTATAGTCCTCCCAGGGAGGTTAAGGGAGGAGGAGGAGGAAAGAATATTTGCCAAAAAATAACTGAATCCACCAGCATGACTATTTGCCATGCTTTGTGAGACTAGAGTTCCAGCCATGAACAACACTGATCAAGTCCTTGCTCTCTTGGATCTTGCTTTCCTGCATGTGGGGTGATATGAAGGGAAAAGGCCAGAAACACAAAATTCAGTTATGAACAACATTATTTCATATTGTGGGCAGGGTGACATAGTAGAACAAGACTCAGTGTAATTTGGTCATATATATGATTTTTTTCATTTTTACTGAGTTCTTTAGGGCTGGTCATCTTTGTAGTACGACCTTGCTGTAGTTTTACAAACCCTGGCGAGGTGAACTTTGGTCTGTGGATAAGTTGGTGGAGGTTTTAACGGTTTGAATCTTGTATAAAGTCTTAGAGTGAGTGCTCTTCAGGGTAAATAAGTCTGCTGGTCATGTGTGCATATTTTTTAGTATTACCCGTGTAACTGTTCTCTAAAAAGCCACTGTAATTTGCAGAAGAAAAAAATCTAAAGAACCACATAGAGCTGTGCACAGTGGCCCACACCTGTCATCCCAGCAGCTTGGGAGGCTGAGGCAGGAGGATCGTGAGTTCAAAGCCAGCCTCAGCCACTTAGCAAGGCCCTAAGCAACTCAGCGAGACCCTGTCTCTAAATAAAATATTAAAAAAGGACTGGGGATGGGGGCTCAGTGGGTAAGCACCCCTGGGTTCGATTCCCAGTACTGGGAGAAGAAGAAGAGAAAAAGAACCCCTAGGATCCAATTCAGTTATGCCTCTGCTAAGGAAACCAAGGAGTCCTTTCTCTCAGGGCTGTGAGAAAGCTGAGGGCAGATCACCTAAAGAGGTCTGGGTGGAGGTGATGTCATTCTGGAGATGACGTCATTGGCTCACATGCCAATCATTTGCTGATTTCTCCTTTTCCTGGGGGCTGGCTGGACCAGCTCCCAGCTCAGGGTGCAGACAGCATCAGGCATAACCTTGGAAGGTGTGGCAAGCTTGCTCAGCTCCCAGCCCTCCTACTGGCCCAGCTGGCCAGCGCAGGCCGGGCCAGGGAGTCTGCTCTACCTGGCAGCAGGCTCCTGGTGCAGAACGGGAAATGTGGGCGTTCTCCACCCAACCTTGACAGACGGGAGGAAAGGAGCCCAGCCTCTCTGCGGAAGTCTGACTTCATTTTTGGGTTTCAGAGTGTCAGACTGGAAGGGTGATTTTAAGTGGGGGATTTTACCCCCCCTCCTTAGTTTTTCATTTATAGTTATCACTAAATATATTCCAAACGATGGAAAATTACGGCTTTTTTTTTTTTTTTTAACTTGCCATTTGGCAGCTGTGCCTGTATCTCTTTTTTAGTTTTTGGTCTATATTTTAAATTCCCTTAGACTTGAATGAGAAGAATTATGAAATTAAAAAAAAAAACCCACAAAGTGTCACACTGTTAATTTAGGGTTAGGTGCAGTATAAAAAGACGAGTTATAATCGTAGCCAGCAATTACTGGGCCCCGTGTCTGGGATAAAGCCCTTGACATACTTGGTATTATTATTATTTTTAAAAATAATTTTATTGTAGCTGGGCACAGTGGCACAGGCCTGTCATCCCAGCGATTGGGGAGGCTGAGGCAGGAGGATCGCAAGTTCAAAGCCAGCCTCAGCAGCTTAATGAGAGGCATTAATGAACACAGTGAGAACTGTCTCTAAATTAAATACAGAAAAGGGCTGGGGGGTGGCTCAGTGGTAGAGCACCCCCTGGGTTCAATCCCTGGTACAAAAAAAAAAAAAAAAAAAAAAAGATCAGAAGAACACGACTTCTTATTTACATTTTAAATAATTTTGGTCTCCAAGAAACTTGAGTTTTCAGTGGTCCGGGACGGGGTGAGCGTCCTCCTGATTCAGGTGATTGTGGGCCATTGAGAACCCTCTGGATGGCGTCCCAGGGCAGCAGACCCGTCTCCAGGCTGGATGGGGTTCCGTCTGGAGGTTGTTGCTCATCTCAGCACCTTTCTGGAAATGTGTTTCTTGTCATCCGTCTGCTCCCAGGAGAAGCCAAGCTAGGTGAGTCGTCAGAGTGGCACAGTGACCCATGTTTGTCCGGGGCCTGCAGTCTGGGTGACAGGTGGGGACCAGGGGCAGACCAATGTCCTGGTCCCCGAGAAGCTTCAGTGTGGGCGGAGGGCCTTCCAGCCGAGGATGGGACTCGGGGCCCTCCCGTTGAGCACCTGACGGGGCAGCCCTTCATTTCTTTCCTGTGACAGCCTCAAGGGAAATGATAAGTCCGTTTCCTCTCTGTCAAGCTCATTTCCTTACGGTGCCAGTGACTCATCTTTGCAGAGAACAGGATGGACAAACGGATCCAGAGGTGGAGGTCGCTCCTTTGTTCTGGCTTTTGTGTGTGTGAGTTACAGTTGGCCGTGACGCAGGTGGACCCCTCTGGGCCCTGCATCCAGATGTGCACACGCTTAGACGGCCCTCTGAGCTGCCTGAGGAGTGGGGCAGAAGGGCTGCGGCTGGGGCTCCGTGGTGGAGCGCTCGCCTTGCTCTGTGTACTTATATGCATATAATATATATATAAAATAGTAAAGGTATTGTGTCATCTACAACTAAAAAAAAAAGAGAGATAAAAGAGAGAATGAGGCAAAAGCGGGGGGTGGTGTCTCACGTCTGCCATCCCAGCAGCTCAGGAGGCTGAGGCAGGAGGATCGTGAGTTCAAAGCCAGCCTCAGTAAAAGCAAGGCCCTAAGCCACTCAGTGAGACCCTGTCTCTAGATAAAATACAAAATAGGGCTGGGGATGGGGCTCAGTGGTCAAGCACCCTGGTACCAAAACAAAACAAAACAAATTAAAAAACCAAAAAAACCAAGGGTGCAAAAGTGAGGCTGTGTCTCTAAGTGACCGGCCCCCAGCTCTCGGGTCATTCTAGCTGGGCCCTAGACTAGTGTAGAAGGCAGCTTTGGTGCCTGAGCAGCAGAGTGTTCTGCCGGGGAATCACGTCACCATGGAGCTCTGGAGTTCGGTACATCAGCCGTTCACCATGCTATTCGCTGAGTGCCTCCCGGCCACTCGCTGGCCTCTCTGTTTCATGAGCGGATAAACCGACTTGAGGGAAGGAAGGAGATCACTTTGATCTCTGAGAAGGGCACACAGGTGACAGGTGAAGAGCATGATCTTGCGACCAGGCAGGATTGGGTTCCATTATCATCCCCTTTACAGGGAGTTACTTCTAAGAAATATATGTTTGAGAGATTTCTTTTCTTTTTCTTTTTTTGGTACCAGGGATGGAACTCAGGGGCACTCGACTACTGAGCCCCACCCCAGCCCTATTGTGTAATTTATTTAGAGACAGGGTCTCCCTGAGTTGCTTTGGGCCTCGCTTTTGCTGAGGCTGGCTTTGAACCCGCGATCCTCCTGCCTCAGCCTCCGAGCCACTTGCTCTGAGTTATTCTTGCTCAGTGGGTGCTCATGAGGGCTTGCTGGTTCTTCTTCACATCATCTGTGGGTTCAATGCAGCCTCTGGCTACATAGCCTCTGTGTTGCTAGGTGCCCACCCTGCAGAAGTGAGACACAGCTGTCATTTTGAAGCGTCAGTGGGAAAACAGCAAACAAATCAGTGATGTGTCATCAGAACGAACTCTGAGAAGCCTGTTGCCGTGGCTCCTGGTTAAGTGGGACGTTCTGTTAGATGTTCCGTTTTCCATCTGGAGCGTCTGGCAATAAAGCTGAGATGATGTTCAGAGTCTTGGAAAGAGAAGGGGACCTGGGAAAACTTGATAAGGCCTAGGCCTTGCCTCTCTTGTTCTCCTTCCTGGATCTGGAAGTGGTCGGTGGTATTTAGGGGTCTGCTACTCAGAATGTGGTCCGTGGGCCCCTCGGCTGGTGGAGCATTTCCTGAGGGCTTATGAGGTACGGACCTGTTAAATGAGAACCTGCATGTTAGCAAGGTGCCCTTGGGGAGGGGATCCCGTGCAGCCTCTAGCTACCGATGTGCTGCATTTCTGCCCACTCTTGGGAAGTTCCAGATGCTAGGCAGTTCTGGTGGGGAAGGGAAGGGAAATTGATGGAAACCAGAGACAAAGGTTTGCTCAGGCGTCCTGCAGGGCAGAGTGCTCCCAGTCCTCGGGATTTCTTCATAGAAAATGAGGGGGTCCTCAGGGACCTGGTGCAGGAGAGCAGATATTGGTACCAGATTATTTATGGAATGAATGTCAAGGGGACGGAGAGGTGTCTTCCTTAGATGTGCGGCTGTTGGGGCCATTCCAGGAAGAGCAAGAGGGCTGATGTTCACGCCACGCGGGTGACGTCAGTCAGTGCGCCAGGTGCCTGCTGGGAGTCCTCCACCTGATCCTCCAGCCCCCGCCTGAGGACACTGAGGTTTTGTGGGGCCAACTTGCAGGCTCTCTTGTGGTCCCCCATCCTGCTGGTTCTTTGTCATGACATCTAGATGTAAGTATGTATGTCGGTGCAGGGATTGAACCCAGGGGCGATGAACCACTGAGCCCCCTCCCCAGCCCTTTTTTTTGTGTTTTACTTAGAGACAGGGTCTCCCTGAGTTGCTGAGGGCCTCGCTAAGTGGCTGAGGCTGGCTTGGAACTCGGGATCCTCCTGCCTCAGCCTCCAAGCTGCTGGGATGACAGGGGTGGGCCACTGTACCAGGCTCAGATTTATTTTTTTAAAATGAGGCCAATAGGTGGTTGACGGTAGTATTTAAGCAAAAATGATATTTATGATAGAAACTCACTTTGATCCACTTAGAGACTTTAGTGTAGTAGTAACTGGTAAATGTGTGAAGGTGCATCAGAAGCAGTCTAAGAGTCTGCCGGGATCAGTTTGCCCAAGCTTCTTCTTCAGTTTCCTGAGGACAAGAACAGCGACATCTAGTTCCGTCACCTGTGTTTCAGTAAATGCATAGAATGTGCAGGAAAGTGCTTTTACAGTTCCGTTGATGACTGCATGGGATCTGAGGTAGAGTCTTCTCATGGGAGTCACTTGGAAACCACCTTCAACGTGTTTGCCGTGTTCATGTATATTATTTATTAACTATCAACCTGTTAATTTATAACCGATTAAACTTTTAAAAAATGAAATGTTTTAAGAGCAGACTATATCACAATTAAAACCGAAGCCCACAGTTGGCCCCACCTACAACACTCAGAAATACGAGTTTCTGAGTCCAAGCTTTGTCCCTTCATTAAAGAATCCAGGGGCTGGGATGTAGCTCAGTGGTAAGGTGCAAGCGTAAGACTCCTGAGTTCAGTTTCCAGCATCAGAAAACAAATAAAAACAGCCAGTATTAGAGAGGTGGGACCCCCTCCCAGTAGTCCCTAGCCCTTTTTATATTTTATTTAGAGACAGGGCCTTGCTAAGTTGCTTAGGGCCTCGCTGAGTTGCTGAGGCTGGCCTCCAACTTGTGATCCTCCTGTCTCAGCCTCCTGAGCCACTTGGATTACAGGTGTGCACTACTGCACCTGGCTCTGAGATTTAAAATCAGAAGGGTTGAAAGGGAATTAGAAAGGAGAGGGAAAGAATTTTCTCAAAATGTGACTCCCATTTTATTTTTGGTGTATTTTAGCAGCAGAAATCAGCAGATCTATTTGAAGAGGTTGAAGTTTCTATCACGTGCATTCTGTCTCGAGGACCACGAGTCAGCAAGGGGTGCAGAGGGGTATGAAGGGGGGATGGGAATAGGAAAGACAGTAGCATGAACTGGACCCACTTGGTCCCCCGCAGCATCGTATTACGCTGAGCTCAGTGGTCAGAGCTGCTGTGTGCTAGAAGCTGACGGCCCCCAGGAGCACAGGGCTGGGGCAGGGCCTGACATGGGAGGAATGAACCCTGAACCCCGTGTGTTGGGGACAGGGTGACAGCTAGCTTAGGGGGTTGTAGACACTGTAGCTGAATCAGGAGGCTGCCCTGCCGTGGCCACTCTCTTTGGCAGAAGGAAGGCGCCTGAGCAGCTGAGGCCCACCACGGGCCTCCCTCCGTCCTGCGCCCAGTCCAGCCCTGACCCTGACCCTGGCCCTGGCCCCTTCCTGCCAGCAGTGGGGTGCCGAGCACCTGCGGGGAGGAAGATGGAGAGTCACTGTTCCGCAGTGGGGACCCCTGCCAGCCCCTCCCCCTCCTGAGGCTCCTGGGGGTCTCCCGTCCTGCACGGCAGCTGTTCCCTCTCAGGACCTTCTCATCCCCCCCGCCCCCGAGACCTGGAGGTCGGTCGTCCCTCGACCACCGCCCTGATTTCTTCATTTTTAAAATGAAGAAACTCTTTTAAAAATTTTTTTAGTATTTATTTTTTAGTTGTAGGTGGATACGATATTTCATTTTTATGTGGTGCTGAGGATCAAAGCCAGTGCCTCAACATGCTGGGAGAGCGCGCTGCCACTGAGCCACAGCCCCAGTCCCCTTTTATTTTTTTATTTGGAGACAGGGTCTCACTAACCTGCTGAGGCTGCCCTCAATTTTGCAATCCTCCTTCCTTGGCCTCCCAGATTGCTAGGGTTACAGGCATTCTCTAATACACCTGGACATGATATGATTTGTAAGTAGCTTTTTAATGTTCGTGAAGTCTAGTCTACATTTTTTTTTTTTTTTTTTTTTTTTTTTGGGTACTGGGGATTGAACTTAGGAGCACTCAACTACTCAGCACCATCCCCAGCCCTACTTTGTATTTTATTTAGAGACAGGGTCTCCCTGAGTTGCTGAGGCTGGCTTTGAACTCGCCATCCTCTACCTCAGCTGGGATTACAGGTGGGTGCCACCACGCTGGCCGTGAAAGTGTCTTTGAAGTGACGCTGACTTTGGGTGGTAATCCTGCTGTTGCTAGACCTCGCTGACACTGGGCGAGTGACTTATTTGAGCTGCAATTTGACCATGTGCTAACCCGCAGGCAATAGCCCCCTTACACGCCTGTAAATAGGACCTGAGGTCATGGGTTAGGAGTGTGCCGGTGGGTGGTGGGCACTGCCTGGAGATGGCGTGGGCATATTGACATACTCTTAACCTTGCAGGGCTGGAGACTTAAAAGATCCGCCCTTAGTGCTGTTTGGCTGGAGCTGGGTTTCATCTGGAGGGGGTGACCTCCCTGGGCATCTGGCCCTTTCTGCGTGGCTTTGGGAAGAGAGGATTCCTTGGGAAGAGAGCCTCCGTGACTGCCTGAGCTTGAGGCCTGTCTGGGGTTCTCAGGGTTTTGTTTGTTTGTTTGGTACCGAGGATTGACCCCAGGGATGCTTAACCACTGAGCCCCATCCCCAGCCCTATTTGGTATTTTATTTAGAGACAGGGTCTCACTGAGTTGCTTAGGGCCTCACTAAGTTGCTGAGGCTGGCTTTGAACTGGGGATCCTCCTGCCTCAGCCTCCTGAGCCGCCACCTGGGTTCTTCACCGCTCTCTTCTGCTTAATCTCTTGGCCTAAACTGTCCGAGGTACGTGCTTCTTCTCCGGTGCTAGATCTTCCTCTGCACGGGGTGCAGCAGAAGTGGAGGGATGTTCTGGAGACTTCCATGGTCTATTTCCAAAGGAAAGAGATGCCAAAGCTCAGCTATAAAAAGGGATGGTGTATTTTAAATATTTATTCTTAATAAATGGATGCTTTTCATGCGCCTGTCATGGGCCTTGGAGTGACCACCATTATGACATAATGAGGGTTGCATGAAATCTATTAATTATCCGTGTCTTGTCGAGCCTGTGGTCTGCTAATGGGGCTCCTCTGGCACGTTGTCCTGATTGTAGAGCCGTTTCAATCCAAGCCGCGGATGGGAGGGACTGCGTTTCAGAGCTCCGAGAAGAGCCAGTGCGGGAAGTTCAAGTTGAAACTCATGGTGATTGACAGACCCAGGACTGAAGGCGTTTGGAGACTCATGCGCTGTTCTAGCTCACTTTAAAAAAAAAAAAAAGATTCTTTTTCTTCTTTTTTTTTTTTCCAGTTTTGTTTCTGAATGGCGAGGGCCGTGGATATTTTAGTGCATGGGTTTTCTTAGAGAAGAAGAAAATCCAGGATTCATCATCAAGTAAAACTTATTTGCTTCCAGGCGTAAATATTCTGCATCTTTCCTCTTTATGGAGACTTACTGTTCCTCTCCCCATGCTTCCTGTTTCACTAGTAACTGGTTTATGCACCATTGGGTACTGGTGGTCCCCCCCTTTGAAGTTGTGACAATTCGGCCAAAGTCCTTTCATCTCCCTGAGGTGGAGGCCCGGAGGACCTCTGAGGCCTCCTTGTGAAGTGACTTTGAAACCACTGGTTTCAACTCAGGACTTTTCTATCTTTTTGAAATTGGCTCAAAACAGTGGGGATTCAAAGAATTTGAGCAGACAAAGGCGGTTTCGATGGCAGGATTCCAAGTTCAGCTGCTTTTCTTGCGTACATTTCATTTTTATATAAATAACTATTTCTTAATTCAGATGAATGGTTGGATGAGGAGTGATTTATTTTTTGGATTGAACCCACGGACACTTAACCACTGAGCCACATCCCCAGCCCCCCCTTTTTTTTTATGCTTTATTTAGAGACAGGATCTTACTTAGGGCCTCGCTAAGTTGCTGAGGCTGGCTTTGAACTCGTGATCCTCCTGCCTCAGCCTGAGCCCTTGATGTCCAAATTTTATCCACATGATTACTTTAAAAAAAAAACACACCAAGCGGTTGCCTTACCTTGGTAGATGAATCGATATTCACAGAGATTCATAAACTTAGCTGAGGAAACAGATCTATAAATGCATTTACAGCCTATCCTAATTTTATCCAAACGTGAGTTGGGGTAGGCACCGAACTTGTCCCTTGCGTCAGAATCGGGACCAGTCTCTAAGCTCTGTTAGCAGAAGTGTGTGATCGAGGTCCAGGGCCTCAACAGGCCAGCCCTAGTCTCAGCTCTGGCTTTGATGGGTCCCCAGGGGCAAGCGCACCCAGCCCTGGCCTCAGACCCCGTGTGCCCCGTTTCTTTCTCTGAGGTGTGTGCATGTCTTATCAGAATTTCAGCAACTTTGATTCTGCTCAGACTGGGAAGTGAGATTATTTTCTTCTGTGCTGAGTCAGTCATATTTGAAACGTCAATTAGAACTCTAAAGTCTCGTTTATTTAGATATTCTTTTACGAATAAGGGTCACCTTTCATTCAGTTTATGATAAGTCTCAATCTTCTTTTAGTCTTTTTTTTTTTTTGCGGGGGGCTAGTACTTCTGAGAAGAATATAATTTTTATTGACTGCTTTTTTAAAGTGAAGGAATTGCTGGGCAAGGCGGTGCACACCTGAAATCCCAGCTACTTGGGAGGCTGAGGCAGGAGGATGGCAAGTTGGAGGGCAATCTGGGCAAATTAGCAAGGCCCTGTCTCAAAAAAACAAAAATAAATGAAATTGCGAAAAGCTGGGGCTAGGGATAGCATAGTTGTTAGAGGCCTAGCATGCATGAGGCGTTGGGTTCAAACCTCAGTATTGAGGAAAAAAGAGTGAAGTTATGTATTCTAATCCTAGAAAGTGTTTTAAGCCTGCGGAGTCAGCAGAAGTTCAAATTCCCCTCTGGTGGGTTTGGGAGTGGAGCGTTCGAAGTCTCTAGTATTTCTAGTGTGCATCCCTGGGCAGGTTACAGAATTCGCCTTGTGCTGTAGGTTCCTGAGTAAAAAGGAGATGACAAGAGTACCTACCTCTTAGGATCGCCATGAGGATTGAATCAAATGACATAACAGACACATGTCCTCAGCAGGCACAGTGCC
The DNA here is from genome assembly GCF_048772815.1 of Callospermophilus lateralis. Classification (NCBI taxonomy): domain Eukaryota; kingdom Metazoa; phylum Chordata; class Mammalia; order Rodentia; family Sciuridae; genus Callospermophilus; species Callospermophilus lateralis. Next base: position 168,362,305 of record NC_135305.1, read on the forward strand.
TGGTGCCTGAAGCTCAGCTGTAAGAGATTACTCAATGTCAGCTGAGCCCAGTGGCGCAGGCCTGTCATCCCAGCTGCTCAGGAGGCTGAGGCAGGAGGATCGTGAGTTCAAAGCCAGCCCCAGCAACTTAGCGAGGCTGTGTGTGTGTGGATGAGCGATCCCTTCTCTCAGAACCCTGGGCTCAGCAGCGTTTCCAGGAACGGTGACTGGTTGGCACTGACCCACTTGGTGGGCCACTTCCTCTTGAGTCCCCGGCATTCACTTTCAGGATGAGTCTCTGGAGTCAAGGGTGCAGCCTTGCCCGGGAGTATTGCTGAGCTCACAGTTTATTGAGGAGACTGGTTGTGTGCCTGTGGTCTTAGGGCTGGGGGCACCGGGCCATCACACACTGGGGTGATTGGCCTGTCCTGTTAACACCAGCGATAGTCACTTGTAAGGAACCACGTGGACCCCAACCATCAAGTGTACCCATGTAGCTCTTCTTTGGAGAGGTGAGGCATCGATCCTGCTCCCTAATCCTGCTCTGGATTTTGCAGACAAACTGACAAATAGAAAAAGTGAAAGAGTATTCCAGAATTTTTTTGCTCATCTTTCTCTGGGTATTTTAAAGTTGTGGTGGAGATTATGATGCCATTAAAATTCCCTGGAGACCAGGTGTGGTGGCACACACCTGTGATCTCAGCGGCTTGGGAGGCTGAGGCAGGAGGATCACAAGTTCAAAGCCAGCCTCAGCAACTTGGCAAGGCCCTAAGGAACTCAGCAAGATCCTGTCTCTAAATAAAACACGAAAAAAGGGCTGGGGATGGGGCTCAGTGGTTAAGTGCCCCTGGGTTCAAACTCCTATACCAAAAAAAAAAAAAAAAATCCCTGTAGCCAGGAGAGCTGGGAGCTCTGCAAGCACATGTCCCCCAAAGTTAATCAGGCTTCCCTGGGGCTCCTGGGCGGCCTTGCCTGGAGGAAAAGAAGAGTGAGGCTAGCAGAGACCACATCCCCCGGGCTTCCAGCCGGCGCTCCTGAGCATCTGAATGTAACCACCAGGATGGCTTGTGTTGGAGGCTGTTTTGATCAGGCACAGCTGCTTCCCAGCCCTGGGAACGTGGTCTTTTGAAGGTAGCACGATTGCGACCCAAACAGAAGAGCAACAAGGCCCTGGTAGGCTGGTAGGCAGAGGCCGCCTCTTCGTGGACACATCGCTGTAAGAAAACTGGTTTCATCTTCAGTGCTTTGGTACTGGGGATTGAGCCCAGGGGTCTTAACCATTGAGCCACATCCCCAGCCCTCTTTTATTTTTTTAATTTCATGACAGAGTCTAAGTTGCTTAGGGCCTAGCTAAGTTGTGGAGTGTGGCCTCAAACTTTGATCCTCCTACCTCAGCCTCCTGAGCTGCTGGGATGACAGGTGTGCACCACTGCTCCCAGATCTTTTGTTAATTCTTGTGTGTCACTGGCTTTGGTCCAAAGTCAAATGCAAGGATAATTAATTCCAGAATATGATCAAAAGGTCTTCTAAATAATTTGTATATGGCCTACATTCTTTTAGTTTTTATTTGTAATTTTTAGATATACATGACAGTAGAGTGCATTCTGACCTATCACACAAAAAGGAGTCTACCTTCCCATTCTTGTGGTGGGACACGATGTGGAGTTTCCCTGGTCATGGGTTCATATATGAACATAGGAAAGTTCTGTCCCATTCACTCCACTGTCTTTCCCATTCCCATCCCCCTCCCTCCCTTCATTTCCCTTTGTCTCATCCACTAGACTTTCTATTTTTCCCCTCCCCAGTCTCCCTTGTTATGGGTCAACATCCACACATCAGAGAGAACATTCTGCCTTTGGTTTTTGGGGACTGGCTTATTTCACGTAGCATGACAGTCTCCAGTTCCATCCATTTACCAGCAAATGTCATGATTTATGGCTGAGTAATATTCCATTGTGTATATAGACCACATTTTCTTAATCCATTCATCTGTTGAAGGGCACCTAGGTTTATGTGGCCTACATTTTAAGGGCCCTCCCCATGCTGTGTTTAAAAATCTGTTCTGCACGGTCGCCCCTGAGTACCTGCCATGGATTGGCTCCAGGATTCTAAAATCCTTTATTCACACCGCATAGTATTTGCAGAGAACACGCACATCCTCTCAGGTACTTTAAATTATGTCTAGATGACCTAGAATATCTAATGCAATATATGCATGCTATATAAATCGTGCTTATACTGAATTGTTTAGGAATAGTGACCAGTAGGTTGGGTCGTGCACAGGGGTCCCATGGACACAGTCTGCTGGCTACATTACATCATTGAAGGTGCTGGTGATAGTCTGCTTTATTTGTGGCCATCTGTGACTCAGCAGCTGGTCCACTATCACGCACTGTCAACAGGGGCTGGCCTGGGAGGTGCAGTAGCGCGTCACATCAAGCACAGAGGGGCGTGGTCAAGTTCACCCCATGCTCTGGCTTCGCAGTGCTCAGTGGAACGGTGATGAAGCCCTAGCAGAGCGTGACTTTGAAGGCACCAGGCATGGAAGCTGCCATAATGACTACCTTTAAGATCGGGGTTCTTCATCCTTTAGTGATGACCGAATTTGGTCGGCCATTAATTCCCTGCTCAAAAGTAGAACTCAAGTATTACATATGGATCCCTGCTGGTGACTGGTACCATTCTCTGGAAATATCTTAAACAAGAAGCCAGGTGCCATCCCAGCAGCTTGGGAGGCTGAGGCAGGAGGATCGCAAGTTCGAGGCCAGCCTCTGCAACTTAGTGAGGCCCTAAGCAACTCAGTGAGACCCTGTCTCTAAATAAAAAATAAACAGGGCTGGGGGTATGGCTCAGTGGTTAAGCACCCCTGGGTACAATCCCTGGTACCCAAACCAAAACATCTTAAACAAGAAAGAATGTGCCAACTAAGGATACCCAAGGGCTTGAGAGAGCCAGAGAAGAGCTCAAATGCAGGACCTGCCAGTTATGGCTTAGTTTCAATCCATGTCTGAGTGGCACTTCATCACGGAGAAAGAAGGTACATTGGCCTCTCTTGGTGCAAACTTTGTGGTGATGGAAGAACCGTCTTCTAATTCAGACGTGAGTCAGGGCATTCGAGAAGAGAGTTTCCTTCCATTTTTTGTTCCTTGGAGAAAAGGTGGACTTCTGAGGAGGGTGACAAATGACAGGGCCCTTTTGAGGTCTCAGTTCTTGCAGTTAGGTCCAGGGTCTGTGTTCCAGAAAGAGAGAGAGAGGTGATTTTTGGAGATTTGCCTTTTTGGGCAACTGGTGTGTTTGCTGAGTCAAGCCCTGAAGTTTTGGAATGAAACCAAGTGTCACCGCGAGTTGCGAGTTAGGCCGCAGGAACAGTTGGGTCCTTGTTGGGTCAGGGAGAAAATCCAAGTTGACATTTCTCAGGGATAATCACCGATGGTCCTTGGTAGATATCTCCCTTTTTATCTTTGCAACACAGTATGAATGGCTTGTGGAAGTTCTGCCCTTGTGCAGAAGTAACCCTCCTCTGGTGCTGCAGGCATTTGTCCCCGTCACAACTTGGCTTTGGGATGGAGACCACTGAATGGTTTCTAACTCTGCAGCCCCTGAGTCGTCTCCCAGGGTCCTCGCCTCCTGCTGGTCAAGTCTTTGAGCACTTTGTTTCCGCCCTGCGCCAGGATTGGCCTGGGGGACAGTAGCGTGGGAATGGCATGTCATTTCCAAGATTAGGTTATAAAAGTCTGCCTTTTGACCTTGGTCTTGGATCCTTGTGCTGGGCGAAGTGATGTTGGGAGCCCCTCTCTGGAGAGGCCCCCATGGTGAGGAACTGACGCTGCCTGCCAACAGCCACTTGGCTGACCTTAGAAGAGCATCCTCCAGAGCCAGTCCAGCTGTGCCGGGGAGACTTCCATTCCACCCACCTTGGATTACAGGGTGTGAGAGATTCTCAGCCAGAACCTCCCACTCTGGGATTAATAACCCACAGAAACTGTCAGATACTAATACATGTTGGCTGTTTGAAGCTGGTAGTGTTGGAATCATTTGTTACGCAGCAGTAGATAGCTATTACAAACTGGCAACTAACGTTGGTTAATTTATGCACCTATCCACACCCTTTTCACCTCCCACTCTTGATGCTTTCAGCCAGTGTTGGAGGATCTTCTGTGTTCTCTAGAGCTGTGCTTGGTGAGTAGAATGGTAAGGCAAACACCATAATTGGTGTTCTTAAGGGACAAAATGACTAGGGTTTTTTTTTTTTTTTTTTGGTAGCAAAAGCAGAATTGAATTCTACCCGGTCCCTTTCTTAGGATTAAATTTGAGTTTTCAGAAATCAATTAATATTTAAAGAAGGTTCTTATTTTTGTAGACCTTTCCTTGTTTGTTTGTTTGTTTGTTTGTTTTTGGTACTGGGGATTGAACTCAGGGGCACTCAACCACTGAGTCCCATCCCCAGCCCTACTTTGTATTTTATTTAGAGACAGGGTCTCACTGAGTTGCTAAGGGCCTCACTTTTGCTGAGGCTGGCTTTGAACTCGTGATCCTCCTGCCTCAGCCTCCTGAGCCACTGGGATCATAGACGTGCCACTGCGCCCAACTACCTTTCCTTTTCAATATTCTTCATGCTCATTTGGAATAGGAAACAATCAACATCATTTAAATCATGTTTGCTTTAGACTATGAAAAGCAATTTTAGATGAAATGAATGCAACATATTTTATGGTGTTGCATTTGTGAGTTGCGTTATGCTTTAAATGGGTTGTTTATCTTCAGTGGGTACATTTTTTCCCTAATTATATTAGTCATTCTGAAAATGAAAAGAATTTGAGAAAGCCAGACTTGACCCAAATCAATAATAGGTACAATTACTGATTGATTGCTTTCTGAATGCCAATTTCGTGCTAAGCAGTATATGCACCTTTGTTCTATTTATCCTCCCAAGGTATTGTAATTATTATCCCCATTTAATGGATAATGAAATCAAGATATAGAACAGTTAACTAGCCGGGTACAGTGATATGCGCCTGTATCCCAGTGGCTGGAGAGGCTGAGGCAGGAGGATTGAGAGTTCAAAGTCAGACTCGGCACTTACCAAGGCCCTAAGTAACTTAGCAAGACCCTGTGTCTAAATAAAATACAAAAAAAAAAATGGGCTGGGGTGTGGCTCAGTGGTTAAGTGCCTCTGAGATCAATACCCAGTACCAAAACAAACAAACAAGAACAAAACAAAACAAACAAACAAACAAAAAAACACCAGACTCACCAATGTTTAACAGATAAGTGGTAAAATTTCTCCTTTTGATGTTTTTCTGCTCACCCCCCCTCACGCCTTTTTTGTCTCTCAGTTTTTTTGCAGATTGAACACAGGTGTACTTTACCATTGAGTTACATCCCCCACCTCCACTCTCTTTTTTTAAATTTTGAGACAGGGATTTGCCAAGTTGCTGAGGCTGGCCTCCAACTTTCCATCCTTCTGCCTCAGCCTCCACAGTAGTTGGAATTACAGGCGTGCGATTCCTCACGTCAGACCTTTCCTGGTCTCCTTCCCCTTCTTTCTCTGCTGCTCGTGGGAATGTTCTGTTGTTTGCTGTCCTGTTCCTCAGTTTTCCAGAGGAGAGCTGGGAGCTGCTTTGTCCTGCCAGATTGGGGCCGTCAGACTGCAGTGCTGGAGGGGGTGGCCTCCCCAGCCTCAACTGGGCCCTTGCCCACTTAGCCTCTGGAACAACCCCCTCCCCTTCCGCCCTTCCCCCACCCACCCCTCCCCCTCCCCTACTCACCCCCTCTCCCTCCGCCCCCCACCCCTCCCCCCTGTCCTCCCTCCTTGGCTGGCTCAGCCTCCCCTGCTGGGCACCCCCTTCCTGGCTGGCCTCCCTTCCCCCCCTCCCTGGGAGCCTTTTAAGGGGCTCCTTATCTGTAGTGCGGAGTGTCGGGGCTGTGGACCCCCTTGGGCGTTTGCCAGGACCTGCAGACGGGCCTGTGGGACCCCGCGTTCCTCGCAGGTGGGGAGCCCCGCCGTCTGCTTGGCCCCGCCGTCTGCTTGGCCCCGGTGTCTGCTTGGCCCCACCGTCTGCTTGGCCCTGGTGTCTGGCGTTGGCCTGGCTTTCCAGGAGCCCCTCTGCGGGGAGGAGGTTCTGTCCCTTGCCTGGTGGGGACCGGCTCTCACAGCCCCTTGTCTCTTTCCTGGCCCTGGGCTCCAGTGGGGGGGACCCCAACTTGACGCTGTTCTTGGGAGTCTCTTGGGCCCCGCTGTTGGAGGGGATGAGCTGGGGAGTCTGAACCTTATCACAGCCAGCGCCCCCGTGCCTGTGACTTAGGGATGCCCAGGACACTTTACAGTCCTTGTTTTATAGCACAGGCCTCCCTCCACCCAGGGCCTCTACCCAGGGCTCTGGGCTCCTCCAGCGGCCCCCAGGAAGGAGGGGTGAGAATGTGTGCAGATGGCTGGGCCTTGAGCCCCTGTCCTGCTGTCCACCAACCCTGTCCCGCCTTAGGCTTCTCCTCTGTGCCCTGGGAACAAGCCCACTGGTCAGCTTGTTGAGCCGACCACTTGGTGAGCTCAAGTGAATTGGTACAGGGACAACATTAAGAACAGAGGCTTCTACAACATACTGTATCCACCATTGAGTACCTGCCAAGTACCTGTAAGTAGTACATTAATGTTAATTTCATGGATTAAAAAAACAAACAAAATCAACTAATGGTGTGGTGACACACACCTGTAATCCCAGTGGCTCAGGAGGCTGAGGCAGGAGGATCGTGAGTTCAAAGCCAGCCTCAGCAAAAAATGAGGCGCTCAGCAGCTCAGTGAGACCCTGTCTCCAAATAAAATACAAAATAGGGCTGGAGATGGGGCTCAGTGGTCGAGTGCTCCTGAGTTCAATCTCTGGTACACCCCTCAAAATAAATAAATAAATAAATAAAAAAGACTATAAAGTTCTTGGAACTTGGGGAACAGCAGCTGTGACCCTGGTACCATGCCAGCCTCTTAGGTGCATTGCCCCATGTGATCTGAACAACTAAGGGCAGATTGTCTCCATTTGCAGATGAGCCAGCGGATGCCTGGGAATTGGCAGTAATGGGATTGAATCGCACATCTGTCTTCGTGCCCTGGACACGCTCTTTGGTTTTTCTCTTTTAGTCACAAGATACGGAAATTCAAGATTCCATAAGGTGCCAGGCGTTTCTGTGGTTGGAAGAAAAAAAAAAAATCTTCCTCTGAATTCTGAGAAACCCAAAGCACCGAAATGCTTGGAACTGTTGGTGTGACCTTGAACTCTTGAAGGTCGATCTTGGAGGAGAGAGCATGCTTTGTTATTTCTTGCATCTTGTGAGCTTGTCCATCAGAGGCTTCTTGCTGTCTGGGCTCGGCTGACCTAGCTAGGTGGGGGTTACCCTGGGCTGCTTTGGCCAGGCCGCCCTTTGTCAATGGTTTAACATCTGAGGTTACTGGGGGGATTGCCAAGTTGCTGTCTGATGTTTTGTGGAAGGAAGGTTAGAGAATGGACGTGAAGATGACGAGTGAGTCTGTCCTAAGCAAGGATGTTTTTGAGGAGAGGGTGCACCTAGTTCATCACCGTGGGGTGAAAGTCATGACCCTGTTCCCAGCCCAGGTCTCTGCAGACTAGCACGTGGTAGCTGTATCTTGCATACACCTTTGCTGTGAAGAGGAGTCTGGATAAAGCCCTTGGGATTGCACTTCTCACTTAAGTTCCTCCCTCAACTCGAATTTATTCTCCTTTCCCTTCCCCAATTCTCCCTCAAAGAAGTCTTCATTAGCTACTGATGTGCCTCGAAGTCCCCCTAATATTTGCTAACTCTCCCCCTCTAGTTGAGAGTCCAAGTTTTTTAATCATTTTGCTTTCATTGTATTCACTTTTAAAATTACCTTCTTTCTATGGCAGTTGGTTCTGTACGTCTGCATATAGATAGACCTGAAGGTTTCCACGTACAATTTCCCTGCAAAGTATATTTAATTATATAAAGAGTTTTTTGTTTTGTTTTAAGGTCAAGATTTGGGCTGGATTTGTAGCTCAGTGGTAGAATGCTTACCTACTATGTACAAGGCCCTTGGTTCCATCCCTTACACCAGGAAAAAAATAAAAAGGTTAAGGTAGAATAGTAGAGCCAGGCACAGTGACGCACACCTGTAATCCCAGCAGCTCAGGAGGCTAAGGCAGGAGGATCACAAATTTGAGGCCAGTCAGCAACTTAGTGAGGCCCTAAGCAACTTAGTGAGACCCTGACTCTAAATAAAATATAAAAAGGGCTGAGGATGTGGTCAGTGGGTAAGTGCCCCTGGGTTCAATCCCCAGTAATCAAAAAACAAACAAACAAGCAAACACCCCCCTCAAAAACAAAAACAACAACAAAAAACCCCCAAAGATAGAATAGTAGACTTGGTCCTCTGTGACAGAGGTCAAGAGGATGGCGTGCAGTTGAAAATGATGGAAGTTCTCTTAAACACTGGACTACACCATCCTGAGTTTGTGGTGTGGTCTCCATTGACATTGGATGTTCTGTGCAGAGAACATTGACCAAACAGTTGCTTCTGTTTGAGAGGTTGTCAGCGGAAAATCGTTTTCACCCCACATCTGTTTCTTGGCTAAGAAATTTACATGCAGTAGGTTCTGGCCTCTTTGGAAGGTTTTAGACAAGGATAATTACGCCCTGGGGCTTTGGCCAAGCTTGCTGGTCTCTGTGACTTGGTCCTTGATATCAGCGGCCCCCAGAAATAGGTGAGTTGGATGCAAGTGGTTCCAAAAGCTTTTCTCATTTGAAAATATTGCTCTTTCTCCTGTGGCCTGGAAGTTTGTATCTAGGGAATAGGGAGGTTCCTTGCTAAGGCAGAAAAACATCAAAAAGGGCCTTCCTGGCCGGGCGCAGTGGCCCACACCTGTCACCCAAGTGGCTCTGGGGGCCGAGGCAGGAGGATGGCGAGTTCAAAGCCAGCCTCAGCCAAAAGGAGGTGCTAAGCAACTCAGGGAGACCCTGTCTCTCAATAAAATACAAAATAGGGCTGGGAATGGGGCTCCGTGGTCGAGTGCCCCTGAGTTCAATCCCCAGTACCTAATAAAAGAGGGGAGCTCCCTGGGGCTGGGGTGTAGCTCAGTGGTAGAGCACTAGCCCAGCATGTGCATGGTCCTGGGTTCAATCCCCAGCACTGCAAAACAGACAGAAGAAATTGAGGCAGGAGTGGTGATGCGTGTTTGCAGTCCCAGCTACTCAAGAGGCCCAGGCAAGAGGCTTGAGCCTGGGAGTTTGAGAGTAGCTTGAACAACATAGTCACCCTAGAAAAGAAAAGAGGGGCTTCTGGGAATCCCCTGAGAGTGACTCCTAGCTAAGCAACCTAAGTTGAGTAAGCACTCAAGGGTCTGAAGTTGGGAAAGGAAGGGAGAGTCAGAGAGCCAGGTACACCTTGGTAAGAACTGGTGACATTTCCAAGGAGCCTGGAGGATGTCTGGAGGAGGTTTTGTTTTTGGTGAGTACAAGGACATTCCTGTCTCTGTGATAGGAATCAGTGGCTCATTGTCCTCCCGGAAGATTTCTTTCTTGCACTTACTTCCTGAGCCAGGCAGGTGGGGCCTGCTTGGCACGTCAAGATGGCATCGGATGAGCCTCTTCTGTCCTCGGCGTAGAGTCGGATTGCGGATCCAGTAAGGAAGTAACTTGCTTATCCAGTCAGGGGCCACCCTACTTGAGCGGCCCGTGGCTTGGTCTCTCTCAAGTCCCATGGATCTCTGGCACTTCAGGTAGGGACTGGGGGCAGAGATAGGCCGCGGATAAAGACAAGGAAGGATGTTGAAAGGCAGGGCTAAGAATTTCTGGGCCTCGTGGGTTAATATATCGGGTTCACTTCTCCGTTTGCAGGTGGCTATTTTGCAGAGATGCCATTGGATAAGGATTAATGTCAGTATGTTAAAAATACAGGCAGAGGATGGGGCTCAGAGGAAGAGCATGCGCTTGGCGTGTGTGAGGCCCATGGGGGAAAAATAGAGGAGGAGGTTTACAGAGTGGCTTTGTGTCAGGTTTCAGGAACGTGACTCAGTGCCCTTCAGTTGAATCCCGGCTGAGCCACTTCCCAGACTCTGGGCCTCTGCCACCTTTGTTAAGCTTTATGAGCTGCATTTGTCAAACATGAGGAAGAGCTGACCTTTAGTGAACATGTTTTATTAAGTGCCTGTTGTATCCCTTGCACTATGCCAGACCTTGAAGAAAAGAGATGTGTGAAAACAGGCCAGCCAGCCAGTACTGTGGTGCATGCCTGTAATCCCAGCAACCATGGAGGTTGAGATAGGAGGATCACAAGTTCAAGGCCAGCCTCAGCATCTGAGTGAGGCCTTAAGCCATTTAGGGAGGCCCTGTCTCTAAAAAACAAACAAACAAACAAACAAAAAACAAGAACACAGCCTCTAAAAACTTTAATTTATTTTTCCTTTTAGTTTTGAGACAGAGTCTGGCTGTGTTGCCCAGCTGGCCTCAAACTCCTGGGCTCAAGAGAGCCTCCTGTCTCAGCCTCCTGAGCAGTTGGGACGACGGGTGCGTGTGCCCCCTCTAATAGACATTTTGGTGTTACAGAGTTCATCTTCCTACATGAGTGACTTGGAAAAGCTTTTCGGAGCGGGGTGTAGCCCCTGGAGGAACTTCAATGTGATTGAAGAATTCAGTTCAGAGTAATTTGTGTCCCTAAGAACAAAAAAGGCCAAATTACTTGCTTCCTAATGCTGAAACTCTTGATTTGAGAAAAATAGAAGAAAAGCAACTTCATTTTTTTTTCTTTTGGTTTGAACCCAGGGATGGTTCACCCCTGAGCCACATCCACAGCCCTTTATATTTCTTTATTTGGAGACAGAGCCTTCCTAAATTGCTGAGGCTGGTTTTGAACTTGCGATCTTCCCATCTCTGCCTCCCAAGTCACTGGGATTGCAAGCATGGGCCACGTGCCCTGCTGAAAAACAACTTCTTGATGGATATTATGGATATTATCACAGAAACTGTCCCCAGTGGACACATGACCTTCTCCAGGCCAGTGAGCCGATCGCTCCGGCTCCTGAACTCTTGGTGCTAACCACACAGGTTTTTCCAACCTGCTTTCTTTACCAAACAATGGAACATTCCTGATGTTTATCTGGCAGAAACTTAGGACTTCTGGGTGAGAAGAACAAAGTTTGTCTTTACTGGAAGCTTGTGATTTGGAACATGTGAAGTGGCCTGGGTGGGTACAGTAGTTCTGCCCTGCCGGCCCTGCTCCTGACCAGACTGGGTGTGGGGATCCCGTTGTAAGGCACAGTCTAAGCCCTGGACCTTCCTATGTCCGCAGCGTCTCCGGAAGGCTCCATGTTAGTCTTATGCCCCCAAATGCCCCCATAGCCTCGATCTGAAGGTGTTTCTGAATTACGGACAGCTGTGTCGGACACATAAGTGACTTCCAGTACGCTTTTGTTTGGTTTTGCATTGTCCCCTTGATCCACCTAAGGAATCTTCATGGTCAGGGTCATTTATTCTCTGCTCCATTTTTTATTTGTTCACTGATCCCTGTTCCTTGTTAGGTAAGTAGAAAATAACAGCAGCAGTGACCACCTGGGGTGGGGGATAGTTAGTCAGCTCTGTGTGGCTAGGACGACATTCCTGGCAAGAGGAATCCAGAGGGTGTCCGGGGCTCACCCTTCCCCTCACTCTGTAGTTCTGGGCCTGAGGTGTGAACAGGGCCCGGGGCAGAAGGGCCTGGTGGAGGAAAGCTGTGCACCCTCCAGGTAGCCAGGAAGCAGAGAGAGAGGGAGGAGCCAGGGACAGATATGCAGTCCCCCAGGCACACCCCTAGTGACCCTGCAGCCAAACCCCACGTGTCTACCGTTCCCACCTAGTGTTAAGGGGCCGGGGCCTTTGGAGAAACTCAGGCCGCCAGCAGACCCCTCTACAAACCCTGACTCTTGCAATCAGGTCAGAACGATTGCAGACATGATGCTCAGAGTAACAGGAATATGACAAGGACAGGAAAAAGGACAGGGGACACTCTCGAGGGACACAGTGGTCCTCTCACAGAGGAGAGGGACAGTATGCCTCTCTGCACTCCAGTTTTATTGGGGATCTCAGAGAAGTTTCCGGAGAGTCCTGCCCAGGTCCACCTCTTGACTTTTGACGGACAGCAGGGTGACATCAGACTTTCAAGTCCACTGTCAGGGCGACTGTCAGGGCGACTCTCTGTCACTTTGGCCACTGCTGCCTGGTTCTAACTGGATTCTTACCCATGCATTCTTAGAGTTTGTGGTTAGGGGGAGCTATCCTTGTCTCCCAGAGTCTCAGGACCTGTCACAAAAGTCTCCTGGGCTCTCCCATTGACATTATCCTAGGCCTGCATTTCTCCTGCAGGGAACAGGTAGTTTGCTGGGGAATGTGACGTGTCCTGTCCTCTGAGGCCAGGCAGGGCTGCAGGTGGATTGCTTCTTGGAAAAGAAAGCACGTGGGGCTCAGCACCCTGGGCCCATTTTATGGGATTACTCTCTTAACCTCTGGTTCCCACCATCCTCACCTGTGTGTCCCCTAAGACCAGCAAGTCATTCACATTATTAATCCATCAAATGGGTGGATTCACCAATTAGGCTACAGCTCTCATTGCTTCACTCCCTGTGTTAATTACGGGACCTTCTGAGGGGACACCTCATATCTCAACTCTAACAGGATGAGATGATGAACCGAATGAATCCAAAGAGGTGAGAAGAACTGCGTCCTGGGGAGGTAGTACCAAGCTCAGGGTGACTTTTCTGTCCATAAATATATGCTGAATAATTCTCTGTGTTTTCCCCCAGGTTGAGGGGGAGGACTGGGGATGGAATCCAGGGGTGCTTCACCACTGAGCCCCATCCCCAGCCCTTTTTGTATTTAGAGACAGGGTCTTTCTAAGTTGCCTTGGGCCTCCCTAAATTGCAGAGGCTGGCTTTGAACTCACCATCCTCCTGCCTCAGCCTCCTGCTGGGATTACTGGCAGGCATCCCTGCTCCCTGCTATGCTGAGTCAGTCTTTGGGCCCCGATAAATTAGTTTCCTGGCTGTTTGTCCTCAATGCAGTCAGCCAGCTGTGGGGTAAATCCTATCCTCCCTTCTTGTCTCTGGAAACCCAGCATCTTGGAAGTTCCAGACAGGAAAGGAACTTAATGGACTTACCTCTCCACTGGCCTGTCAGCCTGGCCTCCGTGTCAGGCCACCTGTGCGTGTGCTGCCCGTCGACTAGAAAGCATTGATGATGGATCCCTGCCCACCAAGAACTTAGGGTTTAGCCACAAGCTACAGAGTGTCAATGGGGCCATCTCTCATCAGTGGGCAGGGAGGGAGTCCACACCATGGGGGCATTTGGACTCTTTGCTCAGAATGTCTTCTCTTTGTGGTCCCGTAGGAGTAAGGATGGGGAATTCTACGATAACAAAGGTGGAGGGATGACAGGGAGAAGTGGGAGAAAAGAAAATCGGTGAAGGGCTTCCGGGAGGCCACCTCCTTGCACGATTCTGCTTGAGGACAGCAGGTGTGTATTTGTGGGGTCAGCGAGCTCTCTGACTCCAGCTCCAGACGGGGTGATCTTCTCTTTTCTGATTGTAGGAAAAAAAATATTGTCACGAAATCATGATTCGGGGGCTGGACTTGTGGCTCAGTGGTTAGAGCACTTGCCTAGCACATGCGAGGCCCTGGGTTCGATCCTCAGCCCTGTAGAAAAATAGATCAATAGGGCCGGGAGGTGGCCCAGTGGTAGAGCACTTGACTGGCATGCATGGGGCACTGGGTTTGATCCCCGGCACCACATTAAAAAAATGATTAAAAAAAAAAACAAAAACAAATAAAGGCATTGTGTCCATCTACAACTAAAAAAAATATTTCAAAATAAATAAATAAAACAAAGGTACTGTGCTCATCTACAACTAAAAAATTTTTTAAAAAAATGATTAGGTGCCTTTTTTTTTTTTTTAAAAAAAAGATCCCTTTGGAGTCCTTCCATGGGACAGCCCTCCTTTCTGCTTTGGGACTGGAAGGGCCAGTGACATGCTGATCTTCTTGGAACTGTTTGTGTTTGCCAGTTTTCTAGAAACCACTCTAAAGATAGATGTCTGCTCACCCTGCCCCCAGCTCTCCTCTCCAAAGATGTCAACATGCTGGTGAGGAATCTCTGAAATGTGAACTCTGACTTGCTTCCTGAGGTTCCGTCTGGAGGTCTTCTCAGCTGACGGCTCAAGCAGAACTGTCTAGGCGTTGCTCCTTCTCATCTACCACCTCGAGAATCCAGGGTCTGAGGCAGATCAGCTTGACTGGCTGATCATCCGTCTGGGGTGGTGTGTGTGTGTGTGTGTGTGTGTGTGTGTGTCGGGTATGGGGATTGAACTCATGGTCCCTCGACCACTGAGCCCCATCCCCAGCCCTGTTTTGTATTTTATTTAGAGACAGGGTCTCATTGAGTTGCTTAGGGCCTCGCTTTTTCTGAGGCTGGCTTTGAACTTTGGATCCTCCTGCCTCAGCCTCCTGAGCCATGGGGATTCCAGGCGTGGGCCACTGAGCCTGGCAAGTTTGAAATATTTTTGACATGGAACCAAATGAAGATGTTGGCTGACCCAACCTAGCCCAGAGTTCAAGGATCCTTGCCTTTTGGAGCTGCCAAGCTTCTCAGAAACTTTAGAAAGTTTGAAATCTTATTTTTGTTTTGGCAATTGGGAAAGGCCATAGAATTGTTTCTATATTGGTCAAGGAACAAAATATATGTATATTTCCTTGCTAAGACCCTGGGCAATTGGCTTTCTACTTCATGTATGTGAGCCAAATTACCCAGAACCCTGTTTCCTATGATTGTTGGCAGTCAGTCTAGCCACGTGGATAAGGGCATTTAGAACAGGCTTACCTTTGCTTCTCTTGGGGACCACTGCAGAGGTTGCCCGGTTTTACCCAGTCCTGTACTATTTTGCGCCAACACACTACCTAACCTTGCCATTGCAGCAAACCCCGGGCACCGTGTTTTCTGGAGATGGAGTGCATGTATGTCTCCTTGATGCCACAATAACCAAGTAGCACTTAATTGAATAGAAACGTAGTTTAAAATCCTGCCGAGCTGAACTTTGAAGGCTAAAATGATTTCTTCTTAGAGTTATTTCTGGACTTCAAGAGTATTGAATTAGTTTCAGAATGTCTTCTTCTGTGCTTATTTTTTTCCTGTAGAAGTCTGAAAACCTGGGTTTAGGCTTCAGGTTTTTATGGAAGGCTTTCCTTGTTTTTTGGATAAGTGGGGGGGGGGAGAGGGAGGCCATCTGGCAAACACGTATGTCACAGTGAAGAATCTGCCACCAAGTCAGCCCACCTGGGTCAGTGACACCGGCTCACGTAGATCCTGGCAGCAGCCCAGCAGCTCCTGGTGAGGGCTCCCTTGTCCCTGGAGGTCACTACCATCCTGGCCTCTGCTGATGAGTTTCATGAAGTTTTGGACTTTGTGTGAGCAGGTTATTTTTTGTATTTATTCATCCCCAGCCATTTTTATATTTTACTTAAAGACAGGGTCTCACTGAGTTGCTTAGGGCCTCGCTAAGTGGCTGAGGCTAGTCTTGAACTTGTGATCCTCCTGCCTCAGCCTCCAGAGCCCCTGGGATGACAGGTGTGTGCCACCATGCCCGACTTTTTTATTGTTCTTATTTTTTTCCCCCACCATTATGTTGGGGGTTTGTCCATGTTACATGTAGCCATAGTTCATTCATTTTGATTTCTGTATCTTTTTATAACATGCATATATTTACATTTCATTATGTGTTCTACTTTTGATGACATTTCTGTGGTGTGTAGTTTGGGACTATTATGAACAGCATTTTTATGATGATGGCCTTAGGTGTCTTTCATCTCTCTGGGGTACGTCCTGGAGTGGAACTGCAATGCCTGGCCATAGAGTAGCGTTGATCTAATTCCCATCGATCATCCTATACTGTGTTCTGGTCACTCCAATTCACATTCCCAACAGAAGTACATAAGTTTCCGTCACTTAATATCCTTGCCAGCACATGGTTAGGACGCTCTTTTAATTTTAGCCATCTAAAAGTATGTCTGCTCTAAATTATTTAAATTGACGGGTCTCACTAAAAAGAGATGCGCTCACGTTCGGAGCCCAGAAACTCTGAATGAGTTTAGTTTACACCCCAGTTGAAAGACTACTGGGTGATGGTTTGGGACCTTAACCGATGGTCAGGAAGCCTTCTTAGAACCCCGTCTCTGGAATCTTACCAGGGTCCGAATGCCCATGGCCTACCCTATAAACTGCAGTTATTCAGCCTCTCTAGGTCTTAATCTCTTCATCTGCAAAATGGGAATCTTTTATTTCTTCTTTTGGTACTAGGGATTTAACCCGGGGTGCTCGACCACTGAGAAACACCCCCTCTGCCCATTTGAATTTTTTATTTTGAGACAGGCTCTCTCTAAGTTGATTAAGGCCTCAATAAGTTGCTGAGGCTGGCCTCAAACTCACGATCCTCCTGCCTCAGCCTCCTGAGCTGCTGGAATTACAGGTGTGCATCCCCACCCAGGGCCCAGGAATCATTTTTGATTACCCTTTGGATTTGGTAGGAAGAGTCCATCAGTTATCCCACCCCAGAGCCCACAGTCATTATCACAAAGAAGCCATGTGGTCCCTCTGAGTCACAGGAAGAAGAGGGTGGTGGCACCGCTTTGGAGCACTCCTCTATTTGTTTTGGTTTATCTATTTTTAGGGGAAATGACATTTTTGCGCCGAGACCATTAGATGTCACAACCTGACGTATCCCTTCAGGAACTGCCTGGTGTTTGATGTTGGGGCGTCTCTGTGTGGGGTGAAGGATGGCCTGTTTGGGGCCCAGGGCGGCTCTGGAGGTGTGTGCATGTGACCGGGGCGGAGGAGAAGGAAGTCACCCACAGCCGGTGTCTGGAAGCCTGTGTCTTCCTTTGTCACCTCCCAGTTTTGGAGACAAGGCAAACCCTGCAGCAGGGCGGATACTGTGCCTGGAGCCAGGGTCGCAGCTGTTATTGTCCCCTCTCTGCAGTTGCCGGGTGGCTGACCGTGACCCTGTCAGGGTCGCCAGGTTGACATTTCTGATATGTGACAGACACCGTAGCAGTTCCAGAAGTGAACATCTGATGGGAAGAAAACCAAGAGCCATAAGATAAATTTCCTCTGGCGGGAAGGTGGGAGGCATTTCAAGGAGGGAAAGACGGAGAAGAGGGGTAGGGTGTCGCATGTCCTCTGTGGCACCCCCGTTTCTCAGGTCCCGCTCCTGGGTCCTCGGGGGAGACTCCTCAAAGACCTGTCTCCCTTCCTGCAGGTTCCTTGATAGCTTCCCTCTGAGAGTCACCTTCCTCTGCTTCACACCGAAGTCCTGAGAAGCCAGGCCCAGAGGCTAGGAGGGTGGCGGCCTTGTGTCACATTGACACCAACTTGTACCTGGTGGAATTTCATTTGTAATCACTTGAAATTTTTATAATTTTTTTTTTTTTTGCACCAGGGATTGAACCCAGGGGCACTTAACCACTGAGCCCCATCCCCAGCCCTATTTGTATTTTATTTAGACAGGGTCTCCCTGAGTTGCTCTGGGCCTCGCTAAGTTGCTGAGGCTGGCTTTGAACTCACAATCCTCCTGCCTCGGCCTCCCAAGCCATGGAGATGACAAGCATCCACCACCATACCAGGTGAGATTATTTTTATTAGTTCAAAAATTATGTACCTGAAACTGAGATGTGGTGCTGCACGCCTGGAATCCCAGTGACTCAGGAGGCTGAGGCAGGAGCATTGCAAGTTTGAGGCCAGCCTCGGCAATTTAGCAAGGCCCTAAGCAACTCAGCGAGACCCTGTCTCTCAATAAAATGCAGAAAAGGGCTGGGGATGGGGCTCAGTGGGTTCAATCCTGGTAACCCCCACCCCTCCACCCCCTGCCCAAATCAATCACTTGGAAGAGCTGACCAGGCGGCCCAGGCTGCGTGGGGGCTGGAGGGCTGGTCAGGGCCTGGCTTTCTTCCCTAGCAGCTTGGTTGTAGCTGGCTTGATGCCTGGGAGCTGCCTTTCTTTCCCACAAAGTAGCTTCTGAGCAAAACTGTGGGAAACAAATGACTTCAGAGGTTTTTTAGCAACGAAAGTGCAAACTCTAACAAATTTCATCTGGCCCCAGAACGTTATTACCCCAAATCTTGAAAATATTTTCTTATAGGATTATTCCCCTAAGGTTGTTAATCTGAGCATGATCCAGGCCTAATGGGCCCGACTTCCCACCCCAGTGGCATTGGAGGCTTGTGCATGAAGAGTGCTGCAACGCGGGGGTGGAGGTGAACACATTTCTCTGGCGGAAATGAAGTCATTTAATTTAATATCATAGCTGCCAGGGGGACCCTATCGTTTCAGGAAAGGGAATGCCAGTTCCCACAGCCAAGATGTATCCTTAAAAGTCGTCCAACAGACCTTTCAGCAGGTAGCTCTTAGGTTTTCCATGCCTGAAACATTTATGGAATGGTGTTTGCCTAGAAGATTCTTTCCAGATAAATGTGATGGCAGCATTATCGGTTTCTCTCTTTGAGTGGCTCGTATTTGGAGACTATTTCACGCTGGGTGTTACAGAGGGGCAGCAGGCTGGAATGTTTCTGGGTTGAGGTTATTGTCTGAGAGAGGCTTATCTGGCCCCTGAGCCAGGCACAGCCAAAAGAAGACAGACCTTCATTTGTTGGCTGCAGGAGGAATGCTGACTGTCAGCCTCCCTGGCTACACCTGCAGGGCTGGTTTCCCCATGGGAACTCACTGCCTGGCTCTTTTTCTTTCTTTCTTTTTTTGGTACTTGGGATTGAACCCAGGGGCCCTCGACCACTAAGCCACATCCCCAGCCCTATTTTGTATTTTATTTAGAGACAGGGCCTCCCTTTTGCTGAGGCTGGCTTTGAACTCTCCATCCTCCTGCCTCAGCCTCCCCAGCTGCTGGGAAGACAGGCATGGGCCACTGATCCCAGCCACTGCCCAGCTCTTAACTCAGGGGTACTTGCTGCGCCCCAGAGGAGACTGAGTGCAGAGCTACTGAGGTTTCTGTCCTTCTCTCACTGGTTAAGTCCCAAGTATGTGTGTAATCTCTCTTAAGCCGTGGAGTCGAAACTTGGCTTAGCCTGAGGCCCATTCTCCTGGAGCATATTTTAGATAAAGCTGGAACAAATGCCTTGCTTGGCCTTAGCCGGCCTGAGATACCGAGGAGCTTTATCTTAGCTCACAAAGAGAGGTGTTTGCTTTAAATTACCAGCCTACTTGCAAACAGGCCTGAAGGTAGAAAGAGAGCCTTCTTTATTGACCTCACCTGGGTGTGCATTTTGTACCAAGTGATCTGGAGGCAGGAAGCCAAGAGAGGTGACCTTGACTCCCTTGTAATGAGTGGAGTTTTCAGATTTTTTTCTTTGGCATTGCCCTCTTGAAAATAAAACAGGCAGCTAGTCTGTTAGAATCCCAGGCCACCTAGTGGGACCTCTCAGTGAACCTCAGTTGTCTCATCTGTAGAAAGGGATCCCCCACCCCACCCCCTGAGCAGTGGTGCATGCTGTAATTCCAGCGGCTGTGGAGGATGAGGCAGGAGAATCCTGAGTTCAAGGCCAGCCTCAGCAATTTAGCAAGGTCCTAAGCAACGCAGCAAGACCCTGTCTGTAAATAAAGTATACTCTAAATAAACTATAATAAAGGAGGTGGCTCAGTGGTTAAGTGCCCCTGGGTTCAATCCCTGGTACAAAAAAAAAAGGAGGTGGGGAAGGAATAATGCTAATAGCACTCGACTCATAGGATTAAATTAAAGAGTTAAGGGGCTGGGGATGTGGCTCAAGCGGTAGCGTGCTCGCCTGGCATGCGTGCGGCCCGGGTTCGATCCTCAGCACCACATACCAACAAAGATGTTGTGTCCGCCAAATACTAAAAAATAAATATTAAAAAATTCTCTCTCTCCCTCTTTTTCACTCTCTCTTTAAAAATAAATAAATAAATAAACAAACAAATAAATAAATAAATTAATTAATAAAAGAGTTAATATTTGTAGTCCTTAGAATAGTACCTGGGGCAGGCTAAGTGTTACACAAATATTCATCAATGAAAATAAACCACAGGAAATACTTTGTATCATTAATTATGTGAAGCACTACTGATGTTTATGTGTTCTTTCTGGTTGCTGAATATTCTGACACACATTCATCTTTACATCAAATGAATTGTGGGTTGTTTTTTTTTCGGTATTAAGGTTCAAAAAAAAATTTTTTTTTTTAAATCTTTCTTTTAAATGTACTGCCCTTGCTGTTCTTCCTGTCCCCTTTGCAGAGCAAAAGTATCGGAAAAAAACAAGTGCAAGCCCTTCCTCCCCTATTGGTCTGCTCATGGTCAAAAACAGGAATTGTGAGTCATGGACACCAAATTAACAGGAATGAGCCAAGGTGACAGGACATCCTTGACAGATGCACACACGTGGACCAGGTGTGGAAACAGCATTCTTACCTGGGATCACAGGCCCTGCCCCGAAAGGTCTATGGGTAGGAATTTGGAGACCCGTCACTTTGGGTAGGGTGAAAATTACATCACATTCCCTCCTACTTTTTTTTTTTTTTGTACCAGGGATTGAACCCAAGGGTACTTAAAACACTGAGCCACATCCCCAGCCTTTTTAAAAAATATTGTGTTTATTTAGTTGTAGTTGGACACAGTAACTTTATTGTATTTTTATGTGGTGTTGAGGATCAAACCCAGGGCCTCCCACGTGCTAGGTGAGCGCTCTACCACTGAGCCCCATCCCCAGCCCTTTTTGTATTTTATTTAGAGACAGGGTCTCACTGAGTTGCTTAGGACCTTGCTAAGTTGCTGAGGCTGGCCTCAAACTTGGGATCCTCCTGCCTCAGCCTCCCCAGCTGCTGGGATGACAGGTGCGTGCTGCCCCACTGGGGGGCTTACCTCTGTATTTTCATTGATGTATAACTGAACTAGAATCTTTCCTTTTCAGTTGTGGGTCATGAACCACAGTGTCATGAGCAATACTCACAGCTTGGTTATCAATAGGAATCTTAGGGACTGGGGCTGGGGCTCAGAGGCAGAGCACTTGCCTAGCATGCATAAGGTACTGGGTTCAATCCTCAGCACCACGTACAAATACACAAATAAAATAAAGGCATTCTATCCACCCACAACTACAAAAAAAGTTTTAAAAAGAGGAATCTTAGATATTTTAATATTTCATAGTCTCCAATGAATAAGTATGCTCATCACTATTTAGAAATTACAGGAGTTGTTAGACTCACCACTGTGATATATGGTTTTTCAGTGCCTTCACTAACAAAAAGCATTGCGGTACAAACATTTATTTTACAAATATTTTGTTACTATTTCAGTATAATTGGTTCCCTTTGTATTCTCACACATTTTCCTTTACTCATTGGTAACATTCCTCTGAGAAATGCCTATAGAGCTTCACCAGACTGAGGATGGTGCAGAGAAAGACACAGGAGTTTTAAAACTGAAAGCTTTAACTGATTGGAACCCCCAGAGCAGCACTGTCTAGTAGAAGCACAATGTGAACCCCATGCAATTTAAAATTTTCTAGTAATTTTGTTTTTTCTTTTTTTTAGCTACTGGGGATTGGACTCAGGGGCACTCGACCACTGAGCCCCATCCCCAGCCCTATTTTGTATTTTATTTAGAGACAGGGTCTTGCTAAGTTGCTTAGGGCCTTGCTAAGTTGCTGAGGCTGGCTTCAAACTTGCGATCCTCCTGCCTCAACCTCCCGAGCCGCTGGGATCATAGGCCTGTGCCACCACACCTGGCTAGTAACTATTTTAAAAAGAGTATAAAGGAAAAGGTGAAATTATTTTTTTTACAGGATGCTTCATTTGGGTTAATATGCAGAATATGTCATTTTGTGAGGTTGGTCAGTTAGGCATGAGCAGGTGGATAATGAAGGACAGATATCAGGCCTGTGTACCAAGAAGAATCCAGGAGTCATAAAACTGACGTCCTGGGGAACTGTATCTAAACAGGTAAGCTTTTGGGAATGAGATTGGGAAAGCCCCATGGTCTCCAAGCTCCAGAAGAACTATAATTCCTTGCTGGGCACAGTGG
The DNA here is from genome assembly GCF_048772815.1 of Callospermophilus lateralis. NCBI lineage: Eukaryota > Metazoa > Chordata > Mammalia > Rodentia > Sciuridae > Callospermophilus > Callospermophilus lateralis. The sequence goes on from NC_135305.1 coordinate 168,384,361, forward strand.
CGCACACCTGTAATCCCAGCGGCTCGGGAGGCTGACGCAGAAGGATCACAAGTTTGAGGCCAGCCTCAGCAACTTAGCAAGGTCCTAAGCGACGCAGTGAGACCCTGTCTCTAAATTAAATTAATAATAATAAAGGGCTGGGGATGGGGCTTAGTGGTGAAGAGCCCCTGGGGGTTGAATCCCTGGTACAAAAAAAAAAAAAAAAAAGGATTATAATCCCTTGAAGGCATCATTACTTAAAATCCTGGGGACCCTAACTAAAACAGATAAACATGAGAGAAGTTGGCTGTGGTACATCAAGGAGCACTATAGTTTCCAGAAAAATGCCCTCCTTATGTCTTGCAAGCAACCCTCTCTTATTACTGAAACTGTGTTACAACCCCCTGTCAACCTGCAGATCAGAACCTCTCACAGACTAAGCTAGCTGAAGACTACCCATATGGCTTATACCAGCTGAGGGGGGACAGGGAATTGAGGCAAGACCACAGGACTCAGGTGCCTTAACAACTCTACCCTGTGAATACCACACCGTCCTCTCTTCTTATGATGATGCACACCTGTAATTCTAGCTATTAGGGAGGCTGAGGCAGAAGGATCCCAAGTTTGAGGCCAGCCTCGGCAAGTTAGTGAAACCTTATCTCAAAAAATTAAAAGAGCTCGAGGTGTGGCTCAGTGGAAATGCCTCCCTGGACAAGAAAGGAGTCATTTACCAGGTGTCGAATTCTTTCTTCATGCTGACGATTTGATAAAATCAGGCCTGCCTTTTACACTTGGGAGATTTGGATGCAACAACTTCTCTGATAATACTCCTGCATTTAACCAAACTCCTTTGAAAATGTGGATGCATGTGATTCCAAACACAAAGCAAAACGTTCTGTGCTCTGCTTTTCTCAACTTACGTAAATGAAGATGAAATAAAACCAGAATTGGAATTCCAAGGCCATAGGAGCCACATGACCAGTCCTAAGGGGCCCCCTGAGGCTGCTGGTTACCATGTTAGCCCTGCTGCTCCAGAGCCTGTACAGAACCTGCCCCAGGAGAGCTGGGGGCAGGGGGCTGAGCAGGGCACATTAACCCATTGAGTTCTGTTTTTAACTCTGCAGATATTCCAATGAAATTGACCCAGTGAATTAAGATAGGTTGGATGCAATATTCTAGAGCTTTTTTATATATTGATACCAATGGATATTATAATTTTTATGTCAGCATTATAGTTTTTTTTTTTTTTTTTTGGTACTGGGGATTGGACTCAGGGACACTGTACCACTAAGCCACATCCCAGCCCTCAGGGTCTCACTGAGTTGCTTAAGTCCTCACTTTTGCTGAGGCTGGCTTTGAACTCGTGATCCTCCTCTCTCAGCCTCCTGAGCCACTAGGATTACAGGTGTGCACCACCACGTCTGGCTTCAGCATTATATTCTTACATAATAGAATGAATTAACATGATTGTATTATGCCATCTAATTATATATTACGTACTATGCATTTTTATAGCTGTTCACATCCAGGACAGGGGGACAAACGGGTTAAGCTGCAGAGACTGCCCTTTCCCTACTGGGATTTGTTAGGGAGGGGCCTGTTTGGACCTCCTGGAGGCACCCCACCATCCTGCCCCTCTTGATAATGCTGACCACAATACCCTTCAGCTTCTGGGGCTCCGCCTGACTCCGGGGATCATAGCCCTTGGAGAGGTGGGTTTTGCAGGCCAGTGGGGGGTGGGAGGGTGGGGGTCCTCCTTTCCTTTCTAGGGGCCTGAGGAGGGATTTACAGATTCTTGGAAAGATTCTGGTTTATTTTCCTTGGGGAATCTTTTGGCATAATAATGGAGCCTGATTTACACAGGGATTTTGTTTTTTTAGTCCTTTGTATCTATTTGTTTATCTATTTTAACTCTTTATTATTTTAACTCTGACAGTGTCTTTGATTCCATCTTTTAATTGAGTTCTTTTGGGTTCACACAACATCCATGGCAGGATCTAGGCTCGATCTGTGGCCACTGGGAGGATCTACAGATCTCCTGGGAGGCCCCTTACCGGGAAGATTCAGTGAGACTCTGAGCCCCAGAGCACTGGCCAGTGTTAGAAATATCTTCTCCCTTCCAGGAGTGCTCCCTGAACTTGAGCTAGGTGATCAGCGGGTACTAAGTCACCTACCTGAGAGCACTCCAGCTCTGCTTTTAATTCCTAACCCATTTTTCTGACTTGGTACTGGATACATAGGTCTTTTTTTGTTTGTTTCTTTTCGCTAAAATTCAGGAGCTGGAAAAAAAAATAACAAGAATCAATAATGTTGCTAGTTCTGATCCTGTTTAAAATAATACTGGATCCTAGATATGCAAGTTTTTTGGATTTTTGTTTTGTTTTGTTTTTTGGGTACAGGGGTGCTTAACCACTGAGCCACACCCCCAACCCTTTTTTATATTTTATTTAAAGACAGGCTCTCACTGAGTTGCTGAGGCTGGCCTCACCAAACTTGTGATCCTCCTGCCTCAGCCTCCTGTGTAGCTGGGATCATGGATGTGTGCCACCACGGCCGGTTTGCATGGACAGTCTTAAAAATTACAAATACTGGAGGGGCTGGCGTCATGGCTCAGTGGTAGAGCCCTCGCCTAGCATGCTTGAGTTCGATCCTCAGCACCACACAAATGTAAAATAAAGATACTGTGTCCATATAAAACTAAAAAATAAATTAAAAAAAAATACAAATCCTGGAGTTTTCGTTCTTAAGATCTATTTTAATGTCAGAATATAGAAAAGTGCTGGCGTTATTCTGTTTTCCTGTCTTAAGTTGATTAGCTATCATTTTTTAAAAATTGTATTTAGGGGATATTTGTACCTTGGATATTCTGTTTGGGGTTTTGTGATCTCAAATCCCAGAGTTAGTATAGATAAAACTGTGGATGGAAAACAACAGAGACCTGTTAGCTCAGCTGCGGGCTGGGACTTTTAGATCTCATTCTCTTGCAACATTAGAATTCTGTTTCCTTCAGGGGACTGCAGGCAGCCTAAGCTGGGGGATTATTTAACATAACAATAGGCATCAAGTTATTTATTTATAAGTTACTCAGTGCCTAAATCCTTAGGATACCAAGCATAACACAATATAGGAAGCAAACCAATTTGCCTTGACCTTTAGCTGTAAATTGAAATTAATTCACATAAAATACCCGAGATGCAAACATTCCAGAAGGATCATTGGGGATACTGCTTAGCTTTCATTCTTATGCCATGTTAGATTTTGCTTGAAAAATGTGCAAACTCATTAGCCGAATACCCGTCGTCTTTTTTTCTTGATCTTCTTACTCTGGCGATGAAAAGAATTGATAAATAAAATGCTCATATGTTTCTACATGAGTTGGACCCTTGATCATTTTCTCTCTCTTAAAAAAAAAAAAAATCTTAGTCTTCTTTTTAATTATTCATGGCAGTAGAGTGCATTTTGACATATCTACATACATGGAGTCTAACTTCCCATTCTTGTGGTTGGACACGATGTGGGGTTTCCCTGGTCGTGTGTTCACATAGGAACATGGGAAAGTCCTGTCCCATTCACTCCACTGTCTTTCCTGTGCCCATCCCCCCTTCCCCTAATTCCCTTTGTCTGATCCAGTGAACTTCTGTTCTCCCCACCACCTTATTGAGGGTTAGCACCCACATACCATGGAGAACATCGGGCCTTTGGTGTGGGGACTGGCTTATCGCACTTAGCATGACAGTCTCCAGTCCCATCCGTTGGCCGGCAAACGCCATCATTTTGTTCTTGTTTGTGGCTGAATTTCTTGACCCTCTCTCTGGCTCTCCTGGACTCTGTGTGGGCTATCGGGGGCGCTGAGGTGTAGGCCTGGCCCGTGTGTGGCCCCATGACATAACCACAGATCCCTGAAGGCTACTGCCAAGACAGACAGATCTGAGGTGTCCCCTCTGGATGGCTGCTGTGGGCCCTGCGGAAGTCCACTGCCACCCTTCACTCTGTAGCTGGAGCACCCAAAAAGGGGAGCAGGGCTACAACGGGACCCAGTGAAGCCTTAGTATGCAATGGGACCTGAAAGTCAAGGGTGAAGTGCAGAGGTGACGGGGGGCAGATGCTAACTGGCGTGACATGCGGAGGTCATGGCCAACCGGAGGCAGATGAAGACTTGGTTTCCTAAGTTTCTCTCATGTCTGCTGCTTGTGAGGTGAAGGAACCCATGTTTTGTTCCTTCTGTGTCACCCCCCTTTCTGGTTTCCAGTCTTTGCCCTTAATACTCTGGACGCAGGAAATGCGAGGGCCTCCGCCTGCCTCTCCCTGTGATTCCTTCCCTGTCCCTGTCCTTGCTGGCTGACCTCAGGGTCAGCCCAGGGAGCCATATGGTGAAGTTAGGGGGGTTGGAGCAGGAGAGCATGTGGGAGCAGGGAGATTTTGATCCTTTGACATTAAAAAAAAAAAATTTAAGTCAGGCACGTCACATACCTGTAATCCCAGTGACTGGGGGTGGAGGGTGAGGCAGGAGGATGGCAAGTTAGAGGCCAGCCTCACCAACTTAGCGAGGCTTTCAGCAATTTACTAAGACCCTGTCTCAAAAGGGGGAAAAAATATGGCTCAAGATGTGCTTAGTGATAAAGTACCTCTGGGCTCAAACACCAGTACAACCCCGTAAAAAAATTTTATTTCAGAAATGCAATTTTAATATTAGGAATTTAAGGTCTCATTAGCACTGTAATGTTCATTAAGTCCCTATCAATTTTGGCTTTATTTATTACCTTGCCTCTAACTCCTAGGTCAGGGCTTGGCAGATTCCAGGCACCTAGCACATTCTCCTGGGACGATTCTATGGTTCACAGATGGAGGAATCTCATACTCTCCCTGGGAGAGTCCTGACAAATGCAGATGTTGGGGCACACCTTGGGCCTTCAGAATCAGTGTCTGGCAGACAGGCAGGAGGACCTGAATTTTAAAATCGACTTCTCTAGCAGATCCCTTGGTGTCCTCAGTCCTAAGCACTTTTGCCCTAACAACACTGAGTCCTCTTATTATTTGCTGGTTGCTTTTTTTATTTTGGAACATGAGAAGAGATTAATGCCTGTTGTGTATTCCATGCCCCCCAGCCCAGCCATATCATGTAACAAGTATCCCTCAATTAAATGGATGAATGAATAAGTGAATGAATGAAGGACAGTATGATAATTATTTACCTAGCTGTTATGCATTTCAAGGCTCTTCAGCAAAATTGGCACTTTTATCATCTAATCGTTTCCTGTTATCGGGTTTCTCCCCTCCCCCACTTTCCCTTAATTGGTACTCCTGCAGAGAGTTAGCAAATTAAGCACATAGCCTTTTATTTTTATTTTTTCCTTAGCTGTTTCCTTGGTGAACTGGGAGCTCTTTCTAGAACTAGAATCCTAGAGTCTCTTGCAGAGAACTCCTTTCATGATTTTGGAAAGCTATTCGCATTTATATAACACTCCCCATCTTAGCTATGGTACTTAACGAGTACTTTTTAAGGGGGAAGCCATTGAGGGTCACTTTTCTTTAAATTTTACTAGGAAATTGCACAACTGCTTAATGGAGTTGAACCAGGGTTCCTCTGCTCTGACCTTGAATGCAGCACTTTTAGATGAATCAAGGCAAATCTATCTTCCTTGGACTCAGCCTGTCTTCCTTTGAGAAAACAAAAAAATTAGTGCATGATTCTTTAAGCTGTGTGATACTCATCTCTTACACTGGAGGAAATAAAATGTCCCATTACCAAATAAGTTTGGGTCTTTTTTTGGAACTGGGGATTGAACTCAGGGGCACTCAACCCCTGAGCCCCATCCCCAGCCCTACTTTGTATTTTATTTAGAGACAGGGTCTCACTGAGTTGCTTAGCACCTCACTTTTGCTGAGGCTGGCTTTGAACTTGAGATCCTCCTGCCTCGGCCTCCTGAGCCGCTGGGGATCACAAGTACATGCCTGTAATCCCCACTGTGCCCAGCTAGTTTGGGCCTTTTTAGAGGTCTATAAAATTAATAGTTCTGTAATTGCAGAATTTCTTAAGACTTGTACTGTCATTGGAGTATACAAAAATAAAGTGTTTTACCAATTTATTTGGTTATGAAACCTTTTCTTTAATATTATGTCTCTGAGGGAGACTCTGGGGAATATTTTTCCAAAGTCTTCATTTTCAAATTGTAGGCAGGATTCATGACTGACTGTCAGTAGTGAAACTGATACAGTGATTACAAACTGGAATTTTCATCTGTGTATACATAACTGGGCCCCCAACTCTGCCATTAGTTTTTTCTAAGGTATGCATTCTGAGGGGTACAGAGAGTTCTGAGACAGAAAGAAGCATTTCATAAGACTCCTTTTTTTTTTTTTTTCTTTTTTTGGAACCAGGGTGCTTAACCACTGAACCACATCCCCAGTCCTTTTAATTTTTTTTTTTTTTTTTAATTTTGAGACAGGGTCTTGCTTATTGGTTAGGTCCTTGCTGAGTTGCTGAGGCTGGCTTTGAACTTACTGCCTCAGTCTCCTGAGTTGCTGGGATTACAGGTGTGTGCAACTCTTCTTGGCTCATAAGACTTTTTCTTATCCTCTTCCACTAAACCAAACCCTCAGTTCAATCCCCAGTATCAAAAAAAAAAAAAAAAAAAAAAAAGATAGCCTCTGCTGGACTGGCATTTCAACATCTTTGATTTTTTTTGTTTTGTGCCGCAGTCTGGCTGGGCACAAAATCACAAGCCACTCAAGCAGGAACAAACTTTATTTCCAAAACTCCCGCGAACGCCATGCACTCGGCCTTCTCCTGGGACACACCACACCAACTGGCAATCCCTCCTCCGGAAATCCCTCCTCCCACACTTCCCCAACCAATGGGAACTCTCCGGGAATCCCGTGAGAGCTCCAAAGTAGCCAGGCCGAGGTGGACAGCAGGGGTCTAATCTCCAATTGAATGCACATCTCAACATAACCATTATCATCTCAATGGCTTGCTGGTGTCACCTCTCAACCAAAAATGCCATGCGTCATTTCTACTGGCTATGGCTCTCAGCAGTTTTGTTTTGTTTTGATTTTGATCATGTGAGATTTTTCTTTTGTAAGGGTCCCGCAAACTTCGGAGGAAGAGACCACCAAGTGACCAACTCATGCAATAGCAAAAGG